>NC_138987.1:17684201-18284201 GCF_964341445.2 Mesoplodon mirus
AGTGATAAGAAGTGAAAAGAGCTCTAGGCAGGACTATTTTGGGTTCCAGATGATCTATGTTGCTATGAGATCTGAAATTAGCGGTTAGGTTGGTGCCGGATGTTGTCCAGCAGCTGATCCTGAAACCTCTAAAAGTTAAATTCATTTCTCAGAAGTCAGCTGTGCATGTGGGCTGCAGGAGAAGGTGACTGGATTGTTCTGTTTCTTGGGGTTTCCCCACCCCCAGTTCAGGTGAACAAAAGGGAGTAGGGTAGCCTCGGTCCTGTAAGGATTCTTTTAAGTCATCACATTAATATGCTACAGAATCTCTCCTTGTGTTCCTTGAAGAGCCACTAATTCAAGTAGCACTTGATGCTGATCATTTTGAAATTACACCAAAGTACCATTTTAGCTTCTTACCTACCACTGGGTTAATAGACACTATTTTGAAGCAGGATATATCAAAAGTCAGGTAAATTAGTGAACAGTGTCCACAAAAGGGCATGGTTATGTGTGGTCTGAGACTTGACTGTGGCAGTCTGGCAGCTGAGCCATCTGGGAGTGAATGGCGGGGCCTTTGTTCATGTGTGAGGGGTAGCTTGCATTCTATAGTTGGAGAGCCTATTTAACTGGCTCTCCCGCTATGTAACCCTGGGCAACTTAAATTGTCTATGTACCAATTTCCTCTTCTATAACATGTGGTTAATAATATAATACCTACCCCATAGTATGTTCCTCACACAGAGTATGTGCTCAATCAATGTTAGCTATTGTATGACTATTATTGTTGCTGCTATTATTACAGAAAAGGCCAGTGTACCAGTCTCAAATAAGTCATTACCAAAGATTGAATTTAGTAAAGAAGACCAGGGAGCTTGATGGATTAAGCTCCAAGGTCAAGCTTTCACAGTAATGAAGAGGGTGACTGCAGGAATAGTGATCACAAAGGAGCTATTAAGAAGAAAGATCATTCTTGAGCCAAAGAGAAAGTACTTAGAACAAGAATTTCAAAAACCAGAATGTTCCCATGTTCCACGTTGGTACACTGAGACTTCTGGAGCTGGAATCCACTTATTTATGACACAGAGTCTTAGAACCACAGGTTTGCAAGAAGCCATCAGGGCCACCAAGGGGCCTGCTGGGTCCAGCTTACCTGAAGTGGCATCTGCAGTATTTATTTGCCTGCTTATCCCACCCCATCTTTTGCTTCCTTCTTATCCTTCCCCAGACCCACATGACGTGACAACACACAGAGAAACTCTTGCCCACAAAGAAGAAAAGGCCAAAGAAATTTAGATTAATACAGTGGTGTGAGTCTCCATGCCAAGAAAAGATGAGCTGGTGTTTTGTCTCCTTTTTGTCTTTTAACTTTTCAAAAATAGTAGGGGAGAAAGACCTAAACACCAGCTTAGTAAATATCCCTGGTGTTAGTGGACTTTTCTTGATACTCTGGGCCAAAAGAAATGTACACTAACAGGTGAGTCTTACTCACTCTCCTTATGTGTTGAATAAACTGTATTAACCACTGTTAGGTAGCAGAAGAGCCCCAAGGTTGCAGTAAGTCTTCCTTTTAGATTGAAAACAGAAGATCAAATAGAATATACTAGAAGTTTATAGCTATTAATATAAGAATCTTCTCTTGAAACCAAAAAAGGCTACAACAATGAAGGAGACTTGGCTCAGCAATTACATTTATGTAAATTTTAAAAATTTTAGTAGAAAATAAGATCAATATGTATCAGCTGGGTGAAGTGGTGGCTAAAAAAACTAACATGATCTTAGGCTACATAAATAGATGTATAGCAGCTAAAAATAAGAAGGTTATAGTTTTGCTGCTGTTTTCCCTAATCAGAGCATACTAGAATCTAGAGTGACCATGATGGAGAAGGAATGTTAAATGAGGCCATGTGAGGAACAGCTGAAGATTCTGGAAGATACTCAGAATAGGGGCAGAGATACCTTTAAATATCCAAGGACAAGGATGTATACCTGTGAGGACAGAGGTGGAACAAGGAACAATATACCAAGTATTAACAACTAACATTTATTGAGAATTTGTTACATATTAGGCACAAGCCAGGAAATACATGAATTAATTTACGAGAAAACAGACTCTGAGAAATGAATAACTGGCCAAGGTTGATGGGGTCTGGATATAAACTCAAGCAGTCTGATTCCACAGACCATGCTCTTAGGTACTATGTTATCTTGTCAATGCAGCAAAATATATGGTAACTCAATGAAAGAACTCTGTCTGGGATGTTTAAAGATGAGATGTTTTACTCACTACTCAAAGAGTAGTGAGTTCTCTGTCACTGGAAGAATTGTAGGGAGGCCATATAACTACTTGGAGGCTAAGGCAGAGGGCATCTGATCATCCACTTTGACTGCATGTGCCAGACTCCTCTGCAGTTAGGTGTGGGCCAGTGGCTGAGCTCTGGCTGATGAAATGTGAGTGAAAGTGGTACGTGCCATATTGGGCTGCCCTTTCAACCCCCATGGGATCCTCATACCCTTGCCCCATCTGCTGGCTAACAGGAGGAAGACCTTGGTTTTCTGAGAACAGAGCCACAAGATGGAAGGAGCTTGGGTCCCTGAATGACACAGCCTCCTTCTGATATCTGCATTGGAATAAATCATGAGTGAGAAATAAACTTCATTGTGATGAAGCCAGTGAAATTTTGAGGTTATTTGTTAAAACAGTGACCCTGTTCTGCCTAATACAGAGAGTATACTATGGGGAGAATTTAAGTACTTGATGAGAGGTTGGCATACTTATCTTTTAAAGTCTACTCAGATTTGACATTCTTTGATTTTTGAATAATAAAGCAAAGGGGATTTTGTGAATATCCCAATAAAGAAACACATAATCCAATGATTAATACCCTCCAGGACAAAATAAAAATCAGAACTCTGAAATAAACAGATTCTTGAGTTACAGGTGTCAGGGTAGCTAGGTTCAGGACCAGCAAATTAAAAATCATAAACATATGAACAAGAATAAATGGTAGGTTTGATCTTCCTATGTCACTCTAGGCAGTGAATTTGGAAATTCATTTCTTCATTGAATTGTAACCAATCACACATCAACACCATCATGCCAGGCAATCTGTTAGGGGCTAGAAACAAAGTTACATAAAACCCCAAGCCTTATGTTTGAAGAGTTTATAATATAGGATAGTGGTATTCAAAGTTTTGAGGGCATAAAATTTATCTGGAAACTTGTTAAAAATGAGGATTCCTGGACTCACCTCCAGAGATACTAATTCAGAAGGTGTGGGGAGAGGACCACAAATCAACATGTAACATAACGCCTGTCACAGAGTACATACTCAGTAAATAGCTTTGATAAATGAAAGCCCAATTTAATGAACATGCCCAGTGATTCTAATGCAGAAAGTGTATGAACCACTTTCTCAGGAAAGACTAACCATCTAGGGAAAAAACTTAATTAGGGATCAATTAAATAAGATTCTTTGGCTCTGTAGTTCAAAATGTTCTGGGAAAAAAAATCAATGCCACTTCTTTAAGAAGCTGATATTTGTTTCCTTTTAAAGAAGCTGAATTTAGTATAAAAGTAAGTAAGAAAAAGTCTGGAACCAGAAGGGAAACAGAGACATATCCAGGAATTTTAAGCAGAATGAGGTCATAGGAAGCTGTTGTTTTCCTGCACTTTTTTTTTTTTTTTAAGCAGGAAAATTCCACCCAAGAAGCAGACCAGTTGATCTTGCACCTGTGCTCCCATATCTGGCACTTATCTGGGTCAAGATGGGGAGAACAGCTCCCAGGCCCTGGAAATAGACAACCCACCCCGTCGCTGGGACACACAGCATGTACAGCCATTCTTATCTCCAGACTTCTCACCCAGCATCTGTCTGGAAGCAGATTCCATGCCATTTAGGCAGCATGCCAGACTGACAAAATCACACAGGGCCATATGACCAAACGGCCCTTCCCTTCATACGTCCATCACGCCGTCCCAGATCCTGGACACACCCCTCCTGGTGTTCATGTAAAGGTATCTAATGTGTTTTCCTTTCAGAAGGATTTAAGAGAGCAGCCTGTGGATGCAGATGGCCTGAGCTGGACTCTTACCAGTGGTTTCCTAGGTGTGTGCCTTAGCACCAGCTACATAACCTCTCTGTGCCTCAGTTTACTCATCTGTAAGTTGAAGATACTAGTAACACCTATCTCATGGGGTTCTTAAGCAGATTAAATGAGAAAATAGATGTAAAGCACAATGCCTACATGCAGTAAATGCTAAAGAAAAGGTGAACTGTGGCTAGGTGTCATCTGGCCAGTCCACAACTCTAGGACAATCCTGACTCCAGAGCTGCATGTGCCCTGCTGTAGCTGGTTTGGGGAGGATTCTGTACCACTGCTGCCCACTGTGGGTAGTTGCCCACTGTGCTTTCTACCAAGCTTCCCACACATGAGCACACTGGGCTATTAGTGGCCCTCAGCCTGCCTTATTGTGGGTCTGTGTTATAGACCTACGTGTTCATTGTGGCCATTATTCACAGAGTAAATAGCTAATGTTAGTTGCCTTGAAAGCATACATAGAAAGCACAATTTTTCAAATACAGACATACATAGAAAGCAAAATTTTTCATATTCAATTCATAGACTAATTCTTAATGCTCAAGTCATCTCTCTTGATCTCTGAGTCTCACATTGTAGATTTTAATTATCTTTGTTTTATAACATCTATGCAGGCCTATCCTGTGTAATATGGGGTAACTGAGGTACAAATGACATCATTCAAAAAGCACCTGCAAATTTTTTTTTCCAAGCACTTACAGATTTTTCTCACGTAACTTTCAAAAACCCATTGAAATATTTTACGTATATTTTGCAGATGAGGAAATTAACATTCAAATGCATTAAGTATTTTGTCCAAGGTCTCACAGCCAGAAAGCAAAGAAATGGGACTTGAATGAAAGCTTCCCTATACCCCAGGTCATCCTCTTCTCATAACACTGGGAAATGAATCATGAACAAAGCTCATCTCATATGTTTCTAATGTTTATTGAATACCTGTTTTCTACTAAAATCTTATACTCACTCAGTAAGGTCACCTGAAGCCCGCTGACTACTTGCCCTTTGGCTGTCATCACTGTCTGTGGGACTCTACCCTCCTTTGGGAACGCTTTATTGTCATTAAAATGAGCTATTTGACTATCAGTGGAAAAATCCTACAGATCATGTTCCACAATATGGCTAATGTCAGTATACAACGTCTAACAATTATGTAAAAAGTCTTCATATCAAACATAAGCAATGATCAAATTAACTAGGAAAGGGATTTTTATAACTTAAAGTTATTTCTTCATTTCACATGGCTACTTCTTAGAGGTGAAATTTATATTGCTTACCCTGTAGCTTCTCTAGGTAGTATTTGGGATCTATCTACTGACTAATGTCTATTGCCATCCAACTTGTTAACATTAGTTGAAATGTAACTGTCTTCATTTTTCTTGTATGAACTGTGAACAAATTTTCAGTCTAAATTCAATTTCTCAGTTATTTTTTATTCTTTGGTGGGAGATAATAATATTCTTTAACACTTTGCTTTCCACAAATGAATAACTTGATTTTGATTGTTAACTCTGTTTTTCTCCCTCAGCCTATCAAAGGAGTTACAGGTGAAAATTAGCATGGCTGGGTAAGCACAGGAAGGAAATACGTTTGACTGGGAAAGTGGGAAAAAATTCAATGTGATTCAAAATACTGTATATTTATTGAACATTGGTCATGTACCCTGTTGGAAATGTAAAAGTAAAATACATTCTCTTTCTAGGTCTCAAACATTTAGGATCTAGTTGAGGGAACTGGACTTAGACATAAAATTCAATTGGACAACACTACGAGTTAGAATATCCATGAGCCAAAGTCTTTGGCATAGACATTTGGTAATATAAGTCAGGAAAAGGAGAAATTACTGGCTGGAGTGGCTGGGAAGATGAGACGGGGGATTGACACATGACTGGAGAAAGGGTGAGATTCAGAGAGATGAACCAAACAAAAAAATGTGGGAGAGAGAGGGGAGGGGAGAGGGGAGAAAGAACAAGAAAAAAAAAGAAATGAGGAAAAACAGGCTGGCAGGAGGAATGAAGAAGGAGAGAGGCAGGTAAGCAGTGGATTTTGCTCTACAGAAGGCGATATAAGGAGAGGCGGCAATTCCTAACAGGCCATGTTGAATAAAATGTACTTTCACCCTCATTGGTATGTCCAGAAATTCAAGTTTGGAAGTTCAGGCTTATAGGACAGTAAATTTATGTTTGGGGAAAAAAATGGCCACTAAATATTTACTTCAGTTTTTTAAAAATGAAATTTATTCCACACTATGAAATATTTCTCAAAACCCTGGTTTCAAAATACTTGCTCCACTTCTCCAACCCACACAAAGGAACATGTTTTTCTGCCAAAACTCTCTGACCTTACATTTACCAGTCTCTCCATTGTGTCTGCTCTTGAGCTCTCTTTAGCACCATGTGTTTCTTGTCTTTAAATAAACTTCCTAGATGATATTCTTACAAAGATACTCATGCAATTCAGTGTCTACTTCTTCATAAACTTTACCAGGAATGGCATTTCTAGGAGATCGTGAATCAAAAATGATCCCTCCCTCTCTCTCTCTCCCCTACTGTGTTCTGATTGTGGCCATTCTAACTATATAAAATGTGTGAAGACCATGAACAAAAACACTTTATTTCCTTAATGGTCACTAAAGTTTATGAGGTACTTGTATTAGTACAGAGCGGTTTAACTTGCTTACTTCATACGTTCCAGTTTTGTAAGAGTTCTATTATGGGAAATGAGTATATCTGCTCTGGCTAAAAATGAGAACAAAGTACTACCTAATTCTGGGAAGTCACTAGAGAGGAATAATACCATTAACGGTGATAACAAACCTTTAATTATTAGATGTGTATTTCAATTTGAGGGCACACAAATTATCTAAGAACTAAGAACCTTAAAAATAAGGTTTCCTGGGCCTACCTTCAGAGACACTAATTCAGAAGATGTGAGCCACACAATATGTACCTTTGCATGTCCCATCTAGACTTCAAGATGTCAATGTGATGTGAGGGAATTATAGCTGTACTGACCCCATATGATTTTTGGGTGATTTAAATGAGATTTTACATGTTAAAAAAAAAAGTAAACTTTACATGTTTCATACAGAAATCAATAAACTTTACTTATTAGGATCCTCACTATTCAAATATTTGAATAAAAACGTGCTCAGCTAAGAAACACCAGCAACAGTAGACTATTCTGACAAATCAAAACCTTATGGCTAGTCCTTTCACCCCCCCATACGTACCCATTACCAAGAGTTTATGTCATGTCTAATGTTCCTAAACTAATGTCCATTACCAAGAGTTTATGTCATGTCTAATGTTCCTAAACTAATGTCTTATACTAATTTTCTACTTTTGGATGACCTCTATTCAATAGTAATTGTGTTTCTAGATATTGGATGCATTTTTAACCCACTGAGATTTGTACCACTTTTTGTCAACTTTTGTGTTAACTATAATTCAGCTTAAAACAAAACAATGCATTTTCTCTCCACTGTTAATCCAGTTAATGAAAGCTGACTTTATGAACAAAATCCTAATTTATGAATGTTTTCATTGTTTTCCTTGCTAAGGACATTAGTACTTTACTATCTTGTAGCAAAAAATTAGCATGGGATGAAATTTTATTACAAATATTTTCAGGTAGTAGAATGTATTAGGTTTCACCCAGGTGGGTTTTTTTTTAGTGAATTATTTAATCTGGTTTAAAAATTTTAAAAATATTCTCCAGTTATAAAGTTTATAAAGATTTTATGATATTGCCACAGATTCATGTAAACATATAGGATTATAACCATGGTTTAATATCTTTCTGTAAACTACAGTTTAAACAAAGACTTGCCAGGACAAAGGCAAGCACATGTTTTATAAGTGCCATGTATCTTGGAATATTCTAGGTTTCTTGTGAGAAAATCACTAACTGCTTATCTCCTAGGACCAAGGACCTGATGTTCCTGAAGTCACAACACACTTCACACTTATCTCCACACAGAAGTAGGTGGCCACTCTTGGATTCTAATGAGAATGACACCTCTGAAATCTCTCAGCTTCACAACCCCTACTAGAGCCCTCAGAGAATCTGCTCACATAGCAACAAACAATATCTTTAAGAGGTGATATTCCTAGAATGAATCAGTTTCTAAAATTAAAAAGGAAAACAATTATGGGGAGTGGGGAAGGGTGAGGTATGTTCTCCCAGAAGGAAAGGCTAATGCTATACAAAAACACAAGACATTATAACCTACAAGGATGGTCTAGAAACTCAGAGAAATACAGAAAGAAATAAAAGATTTGAGTTTGAATCACATTATTTGACATAGCTCATATAACAATGACATTCATGCAGAACTCCTAGAAAAATCATTTGTGAGAAAGATGATGGTATTCTCAGTATATGGGCTATGAAGTAGGGGAATGCCGGGACTGAGGGGATTCTGGGGATGTGAGTCGCTTAGTGTTAAAACCAGGAAAGTCCCAGGCAAACCTGGTTGAGTTGGTGTCCCCATGTGCACCTCCCTACCTAGATGGCTGATAAAAGCTTTCCCGAGCTCTCCAACAAGTTACTCCACTGATCGCTGCAACTTCCCTGCTCAGGCTGGCCCAAAGCTAAATTGCAGCAAGAGTAGATGCTTCGGTGGTGTTTCTTCAGTTCCCTTCTTTGGCATCTGTTCCTCTTTCTCAGAACCCTTGGTTGTTGAGAGACCTGATGTTTTTTTCCTTCCTTAGAGCTGTTCAAGGTGACCTTTCTTTTAGCTCTTTCCCAAGCAACTCCTATTATGTCAAATAGTCCTGGGTCATAGCTGCTCATGGCCTTGTTTCCTGCCACGTGAAGCAGATCAGCTGCTCTGTCTAATGTGAGGGTAGGTAAGAAGCATCTCTCCTAAGTAATAAAATACTATGTAGAAAAAGGTACCTTTAAGGTAATCCTCGAGAAGAAAGCATTTTAGTAGTATGACAGAGGTCAGGGGAGGAGGGAATACTCTGTAAGGCAGAACCTTCCCCACACCCAGAACAGCTGTCTACCTGTTACCTGCATGCCTTACAGCACGGCACTGCCAGTGGTACACAGTGGATGGATATACAGATAAATGCCAAGCTTCATAATGGTTAGATTCATAAAAAAAGCACTGCATCAAACTTCTGGGAGAGTCTCAAGCTTCCTTCCATTCCAAATATGAGTTCACTATAAATGGATCTCAAAAACAATTATGACAAGAAAGTCCATGTCTATGAATATTTCAATGTCTCCCATGAAATATGTTCCCATCATTACCCACACTACTGTATGTACAGGATTCTATACAAACTAGGCACTCAATAATTATTGATTGGCCAATGAAGGGTAACTATTTAATGCACCATGATAATTTATGCCAGGGGCCCACAGGAATCAGCCTGATCCCAGAGCCACCTTTTTTTTTCCCCCTTTGAGAAAGGAACAGATAGTGGCTTATCTTGGGTTCCTGGTGGAAGTAGGGAATATGAAAAGAAATATGAAGGTAGCATAAATGTGGGGTCACAGGACAGGAAAGAATGAGAGAATAAAGAAAGAAAACCTAAGATCAGAAGCAAGCAAATCAAGCCTATTAAAAACTGAGAATTCTTTTTAATACTCAAATGTACATTGATTTAAAGAAAAAGATTCTAAACAGCAAGGTTTCTTTGTTCTTGGCAGCAAAAAATTTACTGCCGTGGTCAAACGGAGATGAACAGTAGAAACAAAACTAAAGTACCTGAAATTTAAAACAAGCCAATTTACGTTTCATTTAAGAGAAGCAAACAGATGGGCCAGATAATAATTTCAAAATCTAGTTTATGAAGAGAAAAACAAATCTTGAACCCAAAGTCAAATGAGTTGGAAATAAAAAGCAAAGGAATAAAAAGGAACAAACATGTACAAAAGCGACAACCACCTCCCTCAGCCTGTGCAGTTCTGCAACTTTTCTTTCTCTCCAACTTCATCTCACATCCAGGGCAGAGGCAGACTGGACACCTAAGGATTGTCACTTCCCCAGATGGCACTAAATTCATAAGTCCCCAACTCCAGGAGAAGGTAGGAATCTTAGTAAAGGCCAAAGTTCTCCTTGGGTCTCCAATGTGGACTTTAAAACAAAACCAAAATGTTTGCTTGAGAATATCTTCATATCAATTAGCTTGAATCATGTGGAATTGTAGTTTTTATAGGTAAAAAATGAGTACATATTGGCAATTTCAAGGGATTGAACCTAATACATTATGATTTTGACTATAGACATATTAAGATCTTAAACATATGCAGCTAAATATAAAATAAGTTATATTCCTACTTCTATACTTAAACTAAAGATAGTTTCCTTTGATCACTAATTCTTCTGACACAAGGGGTGGACTCAAGTCAGGAGCCAAAAGGCCCAGGTCTGGGCTGTTTCTCCACCTCGCACTTGTTCAGCTGTCATGGTCAGTCATCCTGTTCTGAGTTGTCATGCGAAACATCTCCTGTGACTCTGCTTTCTCTTGTTGAATGGTTTTCATTCTTGGAGCTTCGCTTGCTTTACCTGTATACTTTGTACCCTGGTTCTAGTTTCCAAATTAGTATTATAGTTATTATTATTATGGCTGCTTTCCCACATAGCACATCTTTCTCCTACTCTTACCTGCACATTTCACTTTTTCTCCTGTGCTGCCATCATCCTGGAGCATCATCTCTTTTGCACGACTCCTTTGCCTGCTCTGATGTACACAGAGATGGCTCTTTGTTTTCCCCCTGAAATCTCATCGTATGGGGGGCAAACTTGGTAGCAAGGCCACTGAGAAGAGAATTCCCTCCTAAGAAAAACCCACTACCTCTCTCATTTCCTAGTTCCCAGAAACAAGATCCAAGAACTCATTGCCTGATCACTTTTTTTTTCTCCTAGGTTTTTAAAAATTTTTATTTGTGTACAATTTTTAAAGGTTACTTTCCATTCACAGTTACTACAAAATATTGGCTATATTGCCTATGTTGTACAACACATCCTTCAGCCTATCTTGCACCCAATAGTTTGTACCTCGCACCTCCCCACCCCTATGTTGCCCACCCCCCAGTGGGAACCACTAGCTTGTTCTCTATAACCATGAGTCTGCTTCTTTTATGTTACATTCACTAGTTCGTTGTATTTTTTTTTTTTTTTTTTTTTATTTTTGCAGTACATGGGCTTCTCACCGTTGTGGCCTCTCCCGTTGCGGAGCACAGGCTCCGGACACGCAGGCTCAGCAGCCATGGCTCACGGGCCCAGACACTCCGCGGCATGTGGGATCTTCCCGGACCGGGGCACGAACCCATGTCCCCTGCATCGGCAGGCGGAGTCTCAACCGCTGCGCCACCAGAGAAGCCCTCGTTGTATTTTTTAGATATCACATGTAAGCGATACCATACAGTATGTATCTTTCTCTGTCTGACTTATTTCACTGGGCATAATGCCCTCCAAGTCCATCCATGTGGCTACTGACTCGTCACTGTTAACTGAAGTTCAAGTTCAGGCTGAGCGGGGGGGATCCAAATCAAATTCTGAGTGCTGGTTAAAACCTTGAGGTAGCTATAACATCAAGCAGACAGACCATCTACAAGTCTTCACTGCCAATTACATAAAGAATTAAGGAGTTACTAATCGGTTACTGTACATGTTATATATTCATACTGATTCTAGTTCAAAATTCAGGGTTTTGATTAAATATCAAAATGTGAAGATGGGGGAGGCATGTGCATGGGGATAATTTTCCTGCTGATGGGGGGTAGGTTATTATTTGGGAGAATAATAATAATAACCATCAGCTGATGAATGAATGTCAAGGGCTCAAGAGTACTTTATAACAAAGCACTCTCAAGATCCCCCAAAAGTTGTGAAAATTTTTTCCAGAACCCATTTCTTTATGACAGATGACATTTAATGCATAAAATTGGAATGAGTGGAATTATTTAAATACATTTGGACACTGAACCTCATTTGTTCTAGGCAGTCAGGCTCGAAGTTCAAGGTCATGGGAAGCTCTGCTCTAGGCAATATCACATAGAGAGAATCTGTCTGTAGAGAATCTGAAAGCAAAAATAACCCAGTCTATCATTATTGCCATGAATCACAATTCCAAACAATGTCAGCGGTGAAATACTCCTCCCTGAAAAAAATATTTTCTTGGTCTATATTTTAAGTAATTGTTGTGATTACCACTGAGTTGTATAATAGATGGATAAGCTTCAAATTAGCACATTTTCATTATTTATCCTTTAATAAACATTGAATCTGACATAAAAATTATTGTGGAAAACGTCCAGGTATACAAGCTGCCCCCAACTCACACGGACTCAGTTAAATCTTTCAGGCAATTTCATAACCTAATCTGTGTGGTACTGTGGTACCAAGTATTCCTGCTACCATATTAACATATTAAAGAATAAAAACCATATGATCATCCCAATAGGTGCAGAAAAAGCTTTTGACAAAATTCAACACTGATTTATGATAAAAACTCTCCAGAAAGTGGGCATACAGGGAACCTACCTTAACATAATAAAGGCCATATATGACAAACCCACTGCAAACATCTTTCACAATGGTGAAAAACTGAAAGCATTTCCTTTAAGATCAGGAGCAAGACAAGGATGTCCACTCTCACCACTATTATTCAACATAGCTTTGGAAGTCCTAGCCATGGCAATCAGAGAAGAAAAAGAAATAAAAGGAATACCAATTAGAAAAGAAGATGTAAAACTGACACTGTTTGCAGATGACATGATACTAAACATTGAAAATCCTAAAGATGCCACCAGAAAACTACTAGAGCTAAACAATGAATTTGGTAAAGTTGCAGGATACAAAATTGATGCACAGAAATCTCTTGCATTCCTATATACTAACAATGAAAGATGAGAAAGAGAAATTAAGGAAACAATCTCATTTACCATTGCAACAAAAAGAATAAAATACCTAGGAATAAACGTACCTAAGGAGGCAAAAGACCTGTACTCAGAAACTGTAAAACACTGATGAAAGAAATCAAAGATGACACAAACAAATGGAGAGATGTACCATGTTCTTGGAAGAATAAATATTGTGAAAATGACTATACTACCCAAAGCAATCTACAGATTCAATGCAATCCCTATCAAATTACCAGTGGCATTCTTCACAGAATTAGAACAAAAACATTTTACGATTTGTATGGAAACAGAAAAGACCCCGAATAGCCAAAGCAATCTTTAAAAAAAATTTTTTTTTGTTTTAATTTTATTTATTCTAGGCTGTGTTGGTTCTTGGTTGCTGCACGTAGGCTTTCTCTAGTTGCGGTGAGCGGGGGGCTACTCTTTGTTGCTGTGAGCAGGCTTCTCATTGTGGTGGCTTCTGCTGTTGCAGAGCACAGGCTCTAGGCACGTAGGCTTCAGTAGTTGTGGCTTGAGGGCTCTAGAGTGCAGGCTCAGTCATTGTGCACAGGCTTAGTTGCTCCACAGCATGTGGGATCTTCCCAGACCAGGGCTCAAACCCATGTTCCCTGCATTGGCAGGCTGATTCTTAATCACTGGGCCACCAGGGAAGTCGCCCAAAGCAATCTCAAGAAAGAAAAACAGAGCTGGAGGAATCAGGCTCCCTAACTTCAGACTACATTACAAAGCTACAGTAATCAAGACAGTATGGGACTGGCACAAAAACAGAAATACAGATCAATGATACAGGATAGAAAGCCCAGAGGTAAATCCATGCACCTATGGTCACCTAATCTATTACAAAGGAGGCAAGGATATACAATGGAGCAAAGACAGTCTCTTCAATAAGTGGTGCTGGGAAAACTGGACAGCTACATGTAAAAGAATGAAATTAGAACACTACCTAACACCATACACAAAAATAAACTCAAAATGGATTAAAGACCTACATGTAAGGCCAGACATTATAAAACTCTTAGATGAAAACAAAGGAAAAACACTCTTTGAAATAAATCACAGCAAGATATTTTTTGACCCATCTCCTAGAGTAATGAAAATAAAAACAACAATAAACAAATGGGACCTAATTAAACTTAAAAGCTTTGGCACAGCAAAGGAAACCATAAACAAGACAAAAAGACAACCCTCAGATGGGAGAAAATATTTGCAAATGAAGCAACTGACAAAGGATTCATCTCCAAAATATACAAACAGTTCATTCAGCTCAATATCAAAAAAACAAACAACCCCATCAAAAAATGGGCAGAAGGGCCTCCCTGGTGGCGCAGTGGTTGAGAGTCCGCCTGCCGATGCAGGGGATACGGGTTCGTGCCCCGGTCTGGGAGGATCCCATATGCCGCGGAGCGGCTGGGCCCGTGAGCCATGGCCGCTGGGCCTGCGCATCCGGAGCCTGTGCTCCGCAACGGGGGAGGCCACAGCAGTGAGAGGCCCGCATACCGCAAAAAGAAAAAAAAAAAAAAAAAAAAAAAAAAATGGGCAGAAGACCTAAATAGACACTTTTCCAAAGAAGATATACACATGGCCAAGAGGCACATGAAAAGATGCTCAACATCACTAGTTATTAGAGAAATGTAAATCAAAACTACAATGAGGTATCACCTCACACCAGTCAGAATGGCCAACATCAAAATAATCTACAAACAATAAATGCTGGAGAGGGTGTGGAGAAAAGGGAATCCTCTTGCACTGTTGGTGGGAATGTAAATTGATACAGCCACTATGGAGAATAGTATGGAGGTTCCTTAAAAAACTACAAATAGAACTACCATACGACCCAGCAATCCCACTAGTGGGCATAAACCCTGACAAAACCATAATTCAAAAAGAGTCATGCACCACAATGTTCACTGCAGCACTATTTACAATAGCCAGGACATGGGAGCAACCTAAGTGTCCAGCAACAGACCAATGGATAAAGAAGATGTGGCACATATATACAATGGAATATTACTCAGCCATGAAAAGGAACAAAATTGGGTCATTTGTGGAGACGTGGATGGACCTAGAGACTGTCATACAGAGTGAACTAAGTCAGAAAGAGAAAAACCAATATCGTACATTAATGCATATATGTGGAATCTAGAAAAATGGTACAAATGAACCTATTTGCAGGGCAGGAATAGAGACACAGATGTAGAGAAGGTACATGTAGACACAGGGAGGGAAGGGGAGGGTGGGACAAAGTGGGAGATTAGGATTGACATATATACACTACCATGTGTAAAACAGATAACTGATGGGAACCTGCTGTATAGCGCAGGGAGTTCAGCTCGGTGCTCTGTGATGACATAGATGGGTGGGATGGGGGTGGGGTGAGAAGGAGGTCCAAGAGGGAGGGGATATATGTATACATATAGCTTACTTACTTCATTGTACAGCAGAAACTAACACAACATTGTAAAGCAACTATACTCCAATTAAAGAAAAAATCAGTGAGAATAATAAAGTAACGGTAAAGACAAAGACAGGGAACTAGAGTTGCTTCAACTGTATCATTCTGTGGGATGGTTTGGAATTTTTATTTACGTTTAAAATTTCAAACAGTGAAGCAACATGAAGTGCAAGTTGTAATATTTTCATTTTTCAAGAACAACTTTTTAATACATGAAATATTTTTCCAAGCTTCAATTGTATCATTCAAAGTATCATTCTTTTTTAGATTGGCATTTGCAACTAAAGAACAAATCAAGAAAAGAAAAATGTTTACTGATTATTACAGGATTATTACTGAAAATAAATTTGTGGAATAGAGGAGGAGGGTGTAGAAAATGCTTCTGTCTGGGTGTCAAACACACTAGCATGCCACTGCCCCCAGGGAACACTTAGGATGGAACTAGGAGCTCACTCTCATTGTCACCCTCATAGGAGGCCCAGTGACAGACAAAAGAGCTCAGGCCTCAAGAGACCTGGAAGAAGATCTCCACTTGGAGCCCAGAGAACCAGGCTCCACTGACACTGCAAGGGGAACTCCCTTTTTTTTTTTTTATTAGCACAGCCTTCAGAAGCCACAGTGGAAAGACTTTGAAGCAGATTTCTGATTTTAAAAAATATTACCTGTATCTTTGAAAATTATAAGCTCCCAGACATTTTTCTTCCAGTTTTATTGAGATATAATTGACATACAGCACTGTATAAGTTTAAGGTGTACAGCATAGTGATTTCCCTTACATACATCATGAAATGATTAGCAAAATAAGTTTAGTAAACATTCATCATCTCATATAGATACATAATTAAAGACATAGGAAAAATGCTTTCCTTGTGATGAGAACTCTTAGGATTTACTCTCTAACAATTTTCAAGTATAACAGACAGCAGTGTTCATTATATTAATCATGTTGTGCATTACTTCCCTAAAACTTACTTATAACTGAAAGTTAGTACATTTCGACCACCTTCATCCGATTCCCTCTCTCCTGACCTTCCACCTCTGGTAACCACCAATCTAATCTATTTTCCTATGATTTTATTTGCTTGTTTTTGAAGTATAATTGACTTACCTCACTACATTAGTTCCTGTTACATGACACAGTGATTTGATGTTTCTATACATTTCAAAATGATCACCATGATAAGTCTAGTTACCATACTTCACCAAAGATATTACACAACTATTGACTGTATCACCCACATTATAAACTTCACACCTGTGACTCATTTATTTTGCAAGTGGAAGCACGTACCTCTTCATCTCCCTCACCTATTTCTCCCCTCCCCACAATCCCCTCCCCTCTGGAAACCACCTGTTTGTTCTCTGTATCGATGACTCTGTTTCTGTTTAGTTATATTCGTATGTTTTGCTTTTTAGATTCCACATGTATGTGAAATCATACAGCATTTTTCTTTCTCTGTCTGACTTGTTTTACTTAGCATAACACGCCCTAGGTCCATTCATGTTGCTGCCAATGGCAAGATTTCATTTCTTTTTATTAAACCCCCAGATTTTAAATGATGCAAAGGAAAATGAGGCAGGCTATTCTCATCTGCACATCTGAAAGACAAAGAGGCAGCCAAACACCGTGAGCAGAGCAAAGGTTCTAGCTTCTGGTCGCCTGCCCCGTATGGCAAGCCCACTGCTGCCTGGCAGTGCAAAGGGCAGTATTCAACTGCTCTAGGACGGTTCCTCGTCCCTAAATCATTCTTACCTCACAGGAATGCTGGGAAAATGCAATGAGACAAGGTGAATATAAAACAGGGTCTGGCTCATAATAGCACCATGATGTAGCCAACTGTATACACAGCAAAAAAGAGAGAAACCATCTAGAATGATCTGTTTTTCTAAAAAGATGATTGAAGGCGGAAGGTAGATGTGAAAAACCCAGTCAGGAAAGAACCAGGAGGAATGATTCAGAAAAGGGGTGCCCACAGGTCCTGATCTGCCTGGGACAGTCCTAATTGAGGCTGGTAGCCCTTCATCATGATGAATATTCCTTTTACTCTCAGAAGTGTCCCAGTTTGGATAACACTAGAACTGCTGTGAGGGTTAAGTAGTAGAACTTTCCTCCATTTCATCAAGGAAGAAAATAAGCTCAGAAAACATGAAATACTTTATTGATGATCACATGTAGTAAGTAGCAGATACTCCAGGCTTGTCCTGAAATCTTTTTACTGCTTGGGATGAGAAGAAACCTAATTCTAATTGCTCTTATCTTGCTCCAGCCAAGACTAGATCATGTGTACATCTGTAGATTCTCTCTCGCTACAGTTGAGTCCTGGATATCTGTAACCGTAGAGCCACCATGCAAAAAATAAGAGGCCAGAGGGCAAGTAGCCCCTACCCTAGGATCAGGATTCAGCTGGCATTTTTGTTGCCTGCTGTGATTATCTCAAAATATGCAGCCATGTGAGTCCCAAGTCATTGGCTACCTAGAGCTTTTTGTTTCATTCTGCTCTGACAGATTTCTTGCCTACCAGTACTATGGTCTTCCCTTAGTGTCTTATCAGGAGTCCTTCAGCCATAGTGACATAAACCCAGGTCAAACTGCAAAAAATTATGAGCTCAGAAAATCGAGAAGTCCATGAGTAAAACCGGCCTAAGAACTAGCTGGATCCAAGAACCAGGTGATGTTATAGAACGTGGTCCCAATGTAGTTAGAGGGAAGAGTACTGAATGCAGGGTCAGGAATCCAAGGAAACAAGAGCAGCTGATTCAATGAGGGCTCAAGAAAGGAGGCCTGGGTGAAGATAAAGTTTGGGACTCTTACTTGTTTTTACAGATCACTAGTTTTTAAGGTGGGTGTTTATAAATACAAGCCAGAGAATATTTTTATCATTAATTCTGAAGTCAAACTAAGTTTATTTGTATTGAATAGCAAGACATTTGTCAAAACACCCTAATCCTGAAAACCATGAAGAAAAACCTCATCTCCCCTCAGAGAATGGATTATTAGCAAATGCTTGGGAAAGCGAAAGTATCAAATGTTGCATCAAAGCTCACTGGAATTTTAACAGTATTTGTAAAATGAAAAAGAATTCACAAATATTTGGTTAAATTGTATTTCTTTTTCCAGATGTGGAAAATAAAACAAGTAAACATTAAAAAGAGTAAAAGGGCCAACTCTTTGCAAAGCAACTATTAACTTACACTCTGAATGGAGTTTTAAAAGAACAACAGTTAGAGGGCGGGGCTGGGTAGTGGCAGAGAGTTAAAAATGCAATGCACTCACATTCAAATCTTAAAAACATACAGAAAGGCCTCTCCCACACCTCACCTTGTTAAGTGTCCCATCGCCCTTTTGCATAGATTCTGTGACCTCCTCAGAGAAGGTCTTCAAATGTCACTATATCTGAGAAGCTTTCACCGATTACCGGGTCTCTCACTTTACCCAGTTTTAGTTTTTTCTTCACTGAATTTACCACTTCCTGATGTTATATTATATGTTTACTTTTTAGTTTTTCAATTAGTGTTTCCCTCAGTGGAGGAGAATCTCTAAAAGCCACTTGTCTGTTCTGTTTATCACTATATTCCTGGGGCCTCAACCGAGCTGGGCACAGAGCAGGTGTCAACAGCCATCTGCTGAAAGGATTAAATGTAGAAAGGACATCTGGAAACAGTACTGATAACCAAATTTAACAATTAAAAACAGTAACATCTGTAATCACTTTTTATTACTTTAAGTTTATCTTTAAAAAATAGAGTCTGGCTGAAATTTCTAGCAGCTTCTCAACCTACAAAACTCTGATTTCATGCAGCTGAATATGACTCTGAACACAAGTGTATTTTTGTGAAGAAAACAGCTGTTGGTGTCTGTTTTCCCCAATGGTTATCTCATTGTTGGCCCATTCTTTAGATACTTTAAAAGAAAAACAAAAAACAAAAAATCCAAACCTTCCAGCTTTTAGGCACCATGTGAAAACTTAATTTCATTTTGATTAAACAGCAAATTATATTTTGGGAGAAACCTTTTCAACCGTTCAACAGCTAGGTCAATCATTATCTGTTGTTTTATAAGCTCATATAAATAGTAACTAATTAGAATTTTAATTCCTTTTTTCCATTCACTTTAGTATTCCTTAGCAGATACCATATAATATAAGGGAATGTAGTAGAAAGATTAAGAAATCAGACTTTTGGGGTTATAATTCTGGATCAACTGTTTGATAACTGTGAGTTTGGGCAAGTTACTTATCCTCTGAAATCCTGTTTTCTCACCTGAAAAATGAGGAAAATAACAAAAGTTGTAGCACCAAATTGGGGGCAAATGAAAGAATATTAAACTAGTAAACAACAACAATAACAAAAATACCCTTTAAGAATCTTTTAACATAGGGGCTGACATTAAGTACTTGCTAAATACTTTTTATTAATATTATTTCTTTAATTATTCTAGGTTTTCCGCCCAAGAGTTTAACATTTCAACTTTTTTGTTGAAGTAAATCCAACACAATTCTCCTGCTTAAAACAAGCCCCTGTACTTAAAACAGAAACTTGCACTGATTAGGTTACATGAAAACCAAATTTACATGAGATATTGTAAAGTAAAATAAAACAATGTTCACCACAAGAAGACGAAACTCATTTCAAAAACTCGGCGGGGGTGTGTGTGTGTGCATGGGTGACACTCTTTGGTTGTCTATATAAACCAACTGCTATGATTAATAAGACTAAGTTTTCTAAAGAAAATGAGATAATAACAAAAGGCCCCTTTGTGCTTAACATTCGTCAGGGGCAAAAAAGAAAGAGACAAAACAGCATGCAATGATGAGACCGAGTGATGAAAATTCATTCACAATGATTACTTTCAAGAGCAATTTCTCTCTGGTAATTCAGCGGCCTGTTACTATGGCTCTCTGGGGTGATAGCTAATGTAAATGAAGCTACTAAAAGTGGATTATCATGGTAAGAATATACGCAACCAATACTGCAATAGAAATCCTTCCAAAGCATTTGGGGAAAATTCAAGAGAAGAAATGTCCTTTTTTTTTTTTTTTTTTTTTAAGTTAATGGCCTATAACACCCTTCTTCCCTGACTAATAACCAGCAGGCACTTAAAAATATCCATCCAGGAAAAAGAAAAACAAACTTGTTTGGATGAAATAGGAACCCACCTGGGTTGTCAGTATCTGTGTTTGGTCCCAGGACTCAGATTCTGAGCCAGATTCTTTGAGACATTATGGGAAACGTCTCAAATGATTTTTGCCAACTACTCTTTCCTTAGAAAAAGTAATGTTTCATGGATGGGTGTCAAGGAATCTAAAATTTATTAATTTCAAAAACCTTTCTTGCAGATGTGGATGGCTTTCTCAAGGTTTTGTTGAATAAAAATTAAGTACCACGTAGTGTGAAAGATTTTTTAAGGACATTGTCTTTCACAAACTCACACAAGTAGTCTTTGGAATGTCCACTTCAAGTAGCTGTTGGTTTTGCTTTCTAGAAACGTACACATTGGCTATGATAACTAGATTGGTTTTAAAACATCTATGACTACAATTCTGCATGGAAACATTCACTGAGTCCACTGGTTTACTAGTTTAAGTAACGGTTCTACATGCAGGACTGAAGTGGGGAGCAATAGAACAGGAAAAATTTGGGTTCAGAACAGCATCCAGGAAGTATCTGCAAAAGAAGACAAACTTTAAGGTAGGATTTACATGAGCAGAAGAGGTGGGTAGTTCTATGTAGGGCAGAGCCTCTTGTTTGGAATGACAGAGCAGAAGAGGGGATGCAAGAGGAATTATACTTTCTGTTGACCAAATTTGCAGGTGGGAGGACTGGGTAAGAGAAAGGAAGTCATCTTAGCTGAGTCTCATTGGCAGAGAACTCTGAGGCCAATAAACTAGTAAACTAGTAAAGAAAGTTGACTAGATTAATCTCACCAATGATAGGAAGAGGAGTCATGAGTGAGAATCCAGAAATCACTGGGATTTGATGTTAGAAGGTATTTTGAGACTGTTCCATCTGAAAGGAGAAGGCATCTGACATTCTTTTTATTCCTTTCAAACAAAGGATTAAACCAACCAATGAGTTGACTCAGAAAAGCTTCAAAAGTATTATAGCCCTATTCAGACTTCTGTCTAGCTCCTTCTTACTTCCTATTCCATGATGCAACAGCGTAGATGATTTTTTTTTTCAGACCCAAAGCAATAAATCTGCCTTGGTAGAGCTGTTTTTATTTCTACATGTTGTGGAGAAGGATTGGTTAATTGCTTGTGCTCCTCTGGAAGGGCAGTCTTCAAGATGGCCCCACATATATGAGTTTTTCCATGTTCCCAACTTCCTCATCCTCTCCCTTTTCCATCCTTGGTGATGACAGTGTCTCTCCTCTCAGCCCTATGAGGCCCTCTCCCATGATTAAAACCTGCTTTCAGGGAAAATTTTGAAAAAAATGTCCAATAAAGCCTAACTGGCATCCTCTCTTAGAGAACAGTCTTGCGCTAGAAGCAGGAAGCTAAACTGGGGACTTTTAGACATCAGTGAGCCAGAAACTTATGAATTGACACCAAGAGTTATTATTAATTGAGCACCTACTACATACAGGCACTGCTCCTTCATGTGGCAGGGAGAGTGGTGGGACAAGTGGGGCCCATACCTTTTAAGGAAGTGCTGTCTCATCCTATATAATCACATAATTCAAGAGTCAGGCATTGTCTTTGTTTATTTGTATCCAGTGGATGAGAGTATACAGTAGAAGATCCCAAGGGTCTTAAGATATAAATGGGCTAAACATTTTAGAGTAAGGGATACCAACATCAGGACAAACAGAACCAAGTCAAAAATATAAACTAGCCAAATGTTGGCAGCATAGCCTAGTAGTTTAGAACCCAGACTCTATACCCAGACAGCTGGGTTCAAATCCAGGCCCTGTGGGTTACCAGCTGCATGGTCTTGGGACATTCCTTAAACTCTTTGTGCCTCAATTTGCTCATCTGTAGAAGAGGGATGATGATGATAATAGCATCTGCCTTATTAAGAGCATGAAATGAGTTAATACTTGTAAAGTTCTGAAAACTCTGCTCATAAGAGTTTACTAACAAATAAAAATCTCAAGAACTGATTTATTCCCTTTTCTAAACTGACAGCTCTTGGTCACTAGAAATGTTCAAGCACAGGTCCTGGAATGTAAGCCAACTCCATGAAGGCAAAAATATTTGTCTCTTTTGTTCAGGCCTTTGCCTAGATCAATACCTGGTATAGACCAGGCTCAGAAAACATCATGGAATGAATTAATGCACCTACCTTGGTAGTTACACAAAAGAGTTCTGCAGGCATCCAAATTTGGACAAAGTGACCTCTATGGAATTTTCTACCTTTAGGTTCTATGATTTCTTTTATTTTTATGGTGGGGGTAGGAGTTAATTAATTAATTAATTAATATTTGTTGTGTTGGGTCTTCGTTTCTGTGCAAGGGCTTTCTCTACTTGTGGCAAGCGGGGGCCACTCTTCATCGTGATGCGCGGGCCTGTCACTATCGCGGCCTCTCTTGTTGCGGAGCACAGGCTCCAGACGCGCAGGCTCAGTAGTTGTGGCTCACGGGCCTAGTTGCTCCGCGGCATGTGGGATCCTCCCAGACCAGGGCTCAAACCCGTGTCCCCTGCATTAGCAGGCAGATTCTCAACCACTGTGCCACCAGGGAAGCCCTCTATGATTTCTTTAATGAACTAATGCATTGGAACAGTACAATACTAAAAATGTAATGGTCTGAGACAAAATTATGTCTATTTTTTTCTCTTTCTTTCTCTCTCCCTCCCTCCTTTTCTTTCTTTCTTCCTTCCTTTCTTTCAAGGAGCCATGTCTATTAAATGGGTGCTTTTTTGTAGTTAAAAGGTTAACCAAGAACATAAAGTATGCTATCAAGGGTCTCTACTCGTCTCCACATGTGTTTAATCATTATCTTCTTTTACAGTTTCAGATCTCCAAGCTTTTCAGTTGGGCCAGGTTGGCATTTCACTGCCCTTTATGTGTGTGACAAGTGAAAAGAGGGAAAGAAAAGAAACTCGAACGAAGAAAACCAGAATCTGCACAGCAGTTTGAAGGTGGTGTTCAGTCAGTTCCAACTCAACCTGCTTCAGGCTCCCTGCAGCATCTCTGTTCATCTTACACCCTTCATGTGTGACAGGCCCCAACTCCTCTCTCAGAGCAGAGCCTCTCCCACACTCTGGCTGTCACCCCCACCTAGACAGATATGCCATCAATTCCTGCGAAGCTGACCTGCGTCACCTGGGAGCAGAGATAAGCTCTGACTCCGCAGCTCTCACACTGAGGACAGAAAAAAGTCTCCCGGCAACAATAGCAAACAAAGTAGATGCCCCTGACTTCTCTCTCCTAGAATCTGGTTCTCATAGTTCTCCTGAGAAATCAGGATGTGGCTGTCACCTCTCAGAATGGAAACAGTTAATTCAGCCACTTAGATCAACTTTTAAACTCCCATCCCCCACGATATTAAATCATTTTCGCAGGAACGATGAAATAACTAACTTGCAGACAGTTGCTTGGACTACCTGCAAACGTGGGAAAAAAATACTTTTAATCAGGTCAAGTCACTCTGCCATTGGGATTCTAAATTTACTCATATTATCAAAGAAAAATATTCAGTTATAGTATGAAAAATATGAGCTTTTTAGTTCAATAAGCAACCCAGAGTTCTTTCTTCAAATTTTGACATTTAATCAATCAGAAATTGGTGTCAGAAAACTGTTTCCTGTGAAGCCATCTCTTCCTGTAGGATTTTTCTTAAAAAATCTGGACTATAGAGAAAAATTTACGACCTGGACTTTCACAGACCATTGATTCTCACCTGTGTCTTACACCTAACAGAAGCTGTTGCCACTCTTTTTTCTTTGTGTGCCCTAACAGTTATAAACAACATGAATAAACATGAAAATAAAATATTAAGCATCTTTTATTTCCTTTGCCTCTAATTATACGATCCCCTAAATTTGTCTCTAATCATAAAAGATTGGTAAAACTTTTAACGTATTAATAATATTTTATGTATCAGTATCTTAGCATTTATGAATTAAGACAGAGGTCTTACTATTCTCTCCAATTTCTGTAAAACTAAGATTCAGAGAAGTTAAGAGACTCTCCCAAGAGCACACATAGGTAACAGAGGTGGGTTTCAGTCTAGACCGGTCTAAAAGTCTCATGTATTCTGTTTATGACATATTATGAATTCAGTGAGAAAGGGAACTTCAGTGATTTAAGTCAGGAGTCAGCAAACTGTTTCTGTAAAGGATCAGATAGTAAAATTTTAGGCTTTGTGGGCCATATAGTCTCTGTCACAACCACTCAACTTTGCAGTGTAGTGCAAAAGCAACCGTGACAAAACATGAATGAATGAGCATGGCTGTGTTAAAAAATAAAATGTTTATTTACAAAAGCAGGTGGTGCACCAGATCTGGCCCATGGGCCATAGCTGGCTGATCTCAGTAAATCTGGAATTTAGGGACAAAATCTAAACTGTGGTCTGCCTATAAGGAGCAAGAAGTTCCCTCAACTAAAGGTAAAAGCTAGAGTCATGGAGAAGAGGCTACCTGGTGTTAATGGTAAGTGGAAAAATTAAAGCAGAAAATGCTATTATAAGAAGCAGAGAAGCATAATGGTTATGGACTATGGATCAGTTGGGTCAATGGTTTGGGCCCTCTGGCTGTATGGTCTTGGTCGAGCTACTTGGTCAACTTCTTCACGCTTTATCTACTGTTCCTTATCTATTAAAAGGGGGTATTAAAGCATTTTCCTCATAGAGTTGTTATGAGAATGGAATGAATTAACATATGTAATGCACATAGAATATGGTCTAGACAATATTTATTCCTCAATAAATGCCAGATATATACACAGTTGACCCTCCTTGAACAACACAGGTTTTAACTGTGCATGTCCACTTATAGGTGGATTTTTTTCAATAGCAAATACTACAGTACTACACAATCTGCAGTTGGTTGACTCAGGATTTACCACCTGTAAAGTTGTATGTGAATTTTCAACTGCACTGAGGGTCGGCACCCCTAACTCAACTGTATATATACCTGACGAGAAATGATTCCTATTTCTATTGATATGTATCAAACCACTGTAAACGTAACGGCTCAAAGAAACAACAGTCATTTATTTTGCAAGTAAATCTGCAGCTTGGACAGGGCTCATCTGGGAAGACTTGTCTCTGCTCCATGTGGCCTCAGCTTGATGGAGGACTGAAGCACTTCCTTCCAAAGTGGCTCACTCATATGGCTGACAAGTTGGGAGCTCAGCTGAGGCTGAGGACCTGGGGCCTTGGTTCATTTCCAGGACTCTCCATTTGGCCCGGGCTTTCTCACAAGTTTGGGGCGGGGGGTGATTGTAAGAATGAGTGTTCCAAGAGCGAGCCAGGAAGAAGCTGTATTATCTTTGAAGCCTTAGGCTTGGAATTAATGTAGCATCAGTACCATCGCTATTCTATTTTTTAGAATTGAGTTAGTCCAGTCCATATTTAAGGGGACAGGAACTAGACTCCACTTCTTGATGGTAAGAGTGTCAAAAAATTGTGAACATGTTTTAAAATTCCAAAGTATATCTACTGGCCACAAATTATTTATATTGCTTCCACATTCAAAAAAATCCATAAACTCACCCCTTCTAGTACACCCCAATGTCTCATCAGGCTTAGGGTCAAGGTTCAGAATCTTATCATCTAAATCAGATCCAGGTACAAATGAAACCCCTTGGGTGAGGTTTCTTGTATATTGTTCTTCTCAGTCTGAACACTTGTGAACAAACACCTATATACCCAACAAACAATGGTGTGCTATGCCTTGGAAAATCACTGTAGACATTCTTGCTGAAAACAGAGGAAAATGGAAGTACACAATCGTCATTGGTTCAATGCAATTTTGAAATCTAGCCAGGCAAACATTCCCTGTTCCTTCTTCAGGTCTCAGTCCTACTGCCTAGGAAGGATTTTCCCACTGCTCCTGGGTCTCCCCTTTCAGTCTTGGTTCCTCTTAAATTATCTTGGTTCCTTTTAAATTATCTTTCCTTTTATACAAAATGTGCCCTGTATTGTAAGCTCAATAGTTTTATCAGCCTGTCTCCTGCCCATGGAAATTCTGACATCTAAAGATCTCTTTTTGTTTCATACTGTTTTTGTCCCTTTTAGTCCATGCTGGCAAAATGTTAATCAATAAAATCTTGTCACTGTATTTTTTTAAATTGTAACTATGTGCAGTGATGGATATTAACTAGACTTATTGAGGTGATCATTTTACAATATACACAAATATTGAATCATGTTGTATACCTGAAAAAAATAATGTTATATGTCAATTATATCTCAATAAAAAACAAAACAACAAACTAAAAAAAAAAAACCAACCAGAAAAAACCTCTGTGGACTTCTTATCATTTTTATTAGAGTATACTCCATTAGACAAAAACTTCCCCACAAATCTTTTTGATATAAGTCCTTCTCTACCTTGGGATTCCTGTAAAGCTGCAATGGGACCATTACTTTAAGATTATTAGAAGCCCCACTGTTTAACTAAGAGAGTCTGCCTGGCATGCCCTTAAGATGCTTAGAGAAACTGTCTGTTTCAAGGAGTCTATGAGACATTACCCACAAAGGCTCTTTGGCTTTTGGATTTGATCTTTGGTCTGACACCCTTTCTTAATCTGAGAGTCTTCTGCTGTATGGAGAAACTGGGAATGAGAAATACTTTTATATTTGAATGTAGCAAACACTGGATCTTTTATATATTTTCTTGAAAACGAAACAGTTCCCATTTTGAACTCATCTCTCTACATATTTATATGTGACTAAAAGAAGCCATTTGGCATTTTCAACATTCTGGCTGAGATTCTTTTTAGCCAAATCTACCAGTCCACTCGATACCTTTTGTATTTTTCGTGTCACTGCAGGTGACAGTCTTGCTAACATTCTAGCAGCCTCTTCAAGGGCCATCAGGCTTCTGCACACAGTCTCTTCAAAATCCCTCCAACTTCTGCCCACCACTCTGTTCCAGAGTCAATGTCCCATGTTTTAGGTTTTGTTACAGCAGCACCCAACTTCCAGTTCTCAGAATCTGTTCCAATTGTCTACTATCATGCATAAAACATCTCAAACAGTGGCTTAAAACAATAGTAACACTTATTTTGCTCACAAATCCTGGGTTTGACTGGGCTTGGGTAAGTGGTTCTCACTCAGGATCTTATGAGGTTGTAATAGTGCCCGGGACTGGAATCATCACCAAGGTTTCATCACTCACAACTGACATCCAGACTGGGAAGCCTTTTGGGTGCCACTTTCTCGATTTGGTATTTCCACATGATCTTTCCAAGTGATGGACACAGGGTAAATGAACTTCTTACATGGGGGAAAAGCTCCCAGAGTGACTGTCCCAGGAAACACTGGAAGAGGCCACATGGACTTCTCCAACCTAGACTCAGAAGTCACCCAGATCTCCTCCCTGGCATTCAATCGTCAAGGCAGTCACAAAGACCTGCCAGATTTAAGGAGGGGGTGGGACATGGACTCCCCTTCTTGATTTCTCCTTCTGATAAAAAATTTATGGACATATATTAACACTATCTCAGATATGTCTGAAGGACTGGTAACTTTAGCTGGAAAGGCAATCCAAACTTCTAATGATGCAACTGGTTTCTGCCAATGATGTTGGAAACACCTCATGTATGAGGCAGCTGATCTGTGTGGATGGTCAGGAGAGAGAGATGGTGGTCTTTTTTTTTTGAAGAAGGTGATGATATGAATTTGGAGAGAAAATTGGGATCTAGAGGAAGTAAAAATATCAAGTTCTTAACACCCACATAGATCTATCTTTTTAAGGAAGTTAGAATATGTTATTTAGAACAGGGAAGGTTGAAAGCCACTCTCTCTTTTCAGATTTAGGGAAATTCCAAGGTGTAACACTATGTTCCAAGAACATCAGGCTTGTGGAATGTACTTTATTGGAGGCAGACAGGAAATTCCCTGCTGCACAGTAATCAATACTTTCACACCCTGTCCTGCAAATGCAAATAGGAAGCTTGCTCTAAATTCTTGTTGCCTTTCAGAAAGTTACAGGGCATATTTTTTCCTGTCCTCTTTCTTTCTTTCCTTGATAGCAGCCAACTGGGGATTCAGTTGTTATTATTATAATTTAACATTTATTTATCTTTTCTTTGAGAATCCCATACCTTTGGTACAGGAAGGACTAGCTAAGTTCAGAGTCATAATAAAGATTAGGGAGGCAATACAGAATTGAGACATCTGCTTTTGGGCCACTGGATTTGATGTCTCTGAGCCTTGCTTTCTTTTTCTGAGTAGAAGAGCTAGTGGATGTTGACTTCTACTAGAATTGACACCTATAAACAAAGCTGTATGTGTCTTGGATTAAGAAGTAAATTAAAGGGGGCTTCCCTGGTGGCGCAGTGGTTGGGAGTCCGCCTGCTGACGCAGGGGACACGGGTTCGTGCCCCGGTCCGGGAGGATCCCACATGCCGCGGAGCGGTTGGGCCTGTGAGCCATGGCCACTGAGCCTGTGCGTCCAGAGCCTGTGCTCCGCCACGGGAGAGGCCACCAAAAAAAAAAAAAAAAAAAAAAGAAGAAGTAAATTAAAAACAGAAAATATCTTTGAACTAACATTTCTTTTAAGTCCTCTCATAGTGCTACCATTGTGGGATCAGGTGGATGAATTTCTTTCTTTCTTTCAAGAAGTCTGGGTTTTTTTTTTTAATGTCTAAACCATTATTAAATCTAGATTAATGTAAGAAAAACAATGCTGTCTGGCACATTCAGATTTTTAGGAAGTTTTCACTTCTCTGAGTGTAAGTATCTGGTCTATAATTCTTTGAGAGGAGCAAGCATCTGCCATCAGTGGCTGCTTCATGTGTTTGCACTTTTGGCCTAGGCCTCCTTTTGTACTGAGTGTGGACCATTTTGCATTGCTGTTTATTTTTCAGTGGCTTTGTCCCGCTCCTGCGTCTACACCACATGCTCCACAACGCCTGGCGTATTTGTAGGTACTCAATAAATGTTTGAAAAAGGAATGAATTTGTTTGCCCATCACCTTCCAAGATGCCTATAAACATCAGACCTGAGTTATAAGTTGGGGATGATGATGTTTCTAAACTGGATACAAACACAGAAGCTCTTGTTTCTGCCATTTTGAGAGAATCACGTGAGTGCACTGGCCACCTTTCATCCCTATGTTGCATATTTGCAACATAAGTGGCCACAGTTGTTTACCAACCCTGATTCATTTCCCATCTCTGACCTCGTCTCTCTAATCCACTAATATGGGGCCACTATATATTTTAAACTCATTCAGTTTCCAGGAAAAGATCTGCTGTCATAGTCAGCTAGCAGCTGAGGACTGAAAGCCATGATATGAAGTCTAGCATCCTGTGACAAACTTGGATTAGACTACGATTGCTTAAGTGTTGTCACTGCAAAATGCAAGGTCAGAATTTACATACTATTACTCAGCCATAAAAAGAAATGAAATTGAGTTATTTGTAGTGAGGTGGATGGACCTAGAGGCTGTCATACAGAGTGAAGTAAGTCAGAAAGAGAAAAACAAATACCGTATGCTAACACATATATATGGAATCTAACAACAACAAAAAAAGTGGTTCTGACGAACCTAGGGGCAGGACAGAAATAAAGACGCAGATGTAGAGAATGGACTTGAGGACACGGGGAGGGGGAAGGGTAAGCTGGGACGAAGTGAGAGAGTGGCATGGACTTACATATACTACCAAATGTAAAATAGATAGCTAGTGGGAAGCAGCCGCATAGCACAGGGAGGTCAGCTCTGTGCTTTGTGACCACCTAGAAGGGTGGGATAGGGAGGGTGGGAGGGAGACGCAAGAGGGAGGAGATATGGTGATATATGTATACGTATAGCTGATTCACTTTGTCATACAGCAGAAACTAACACACCATTGTAAAGCAATTATACTCCAATAAAGATGTTTTAAAAAAAAGAATTTAGGGCCTCCCTGGTGGCGCAGTGGTTGAGAGTCCGCCTGCCGATGCAGGGGATACGGGTTCGTGCCCCGGTCTGGGAGGATCCCATATGCCGCGGAGCGGCTGGGCCCGTGAGCCATGGCCGCTGGGCCTGCGCATCCGGAGCCTGTGCTCCGCAACGGGAGAGGCCACAGCAGTGAGAGGCCCGCGTACGAAAAAAAAAAAAAAAAAAAAAAAAAAAGAATTTACATACTTTTCCTTAATGATGACTTGCTAGCTTTGGCTTCACTATGCTGAAATCAACTGAAATACATTCTATTATTGGCAATCTTTTATCTTCTAGTCAAATCTAGCTTGGCGGATCTTGTTATTCCTTATTATTTTTGAAACTATTAAACTAAACAATATGTGATCTTTCCGGGAAATGCTGCAAGGGAGGCGGCTTCTGGACATGGCCTCTTTATTGTTCTATTTCTGATAAATAATCAGTTCTGTTCCCTCTAAATAATTACTGAGATTGTTCTATTGTCCCGATGACCTCATTTGGGACAGGGATTTTCCCCTCTGCCTTCTTCCCCATTAATTTCTATTTTTAATGAATGCAAGTACAGTGAGAACTTACAGTGCTGACTGTCCCTATAATTGTTATTGCCAGTTGTGGACATTCTCTATTCACAGTAGTGATTCCTACAAGTTTTCAAGTTACCATATGGAAGTCTCCATCTCAGACCCAATGGAGAGAGAGAACAGGGCTCCCTGAGTCCTGTTCTGCCCTGCAGTGCTGAGGCATTGTTGAGTAATCAACAGGAGGGATCTGCTTTAGATTCAGAGGTACCTGGATTCGCAGTCTCCGAGTCCATGCCACTTGGGTAAGTGACACTTCTTTATAAGTCTCAGTGCCCGTGTCTATATAAGAGAGTGGTAGCCATCTCATGGAACAATGTCTGGGTAAATGAGATGATGCTTATAAAGTGTTTAGCACAGAGCTGGGAGCATTATGATTTCAATCAATGGTATCCATTACTATTGCATCTCAAATAATGTCTGACTTTTGTGAATCTATTGGGAAAAAGAATTCAAAACTCTCTCGGTATAGGGGTGTGAAATACCTAAGTATTTGCTTCCATGTTCATAGGGTCCCTGCTTGAAGCTTTGCAGATGTGGAATACAACATTTTGGCAGGCTTGCCTCAGAGGAGTGAGTCATTTCAGGGTTTCTCCACATCCCAGAACAAATTTTTCTTTACCCATTTTAGACATATGTAGGAGTTCCTGGTAGGGGCCATGCTAATGACATGAAATAAACACAGGTTTTATAGCCAGAGACCTGGGTGACCTTGGGAAATTCATTAACATCGCTGAGGCTCCATGTTTTCAGCTGTAAAAGAGGTATAAGACTTGCTTTGAAGAGTGGTCATGAGTGTAAAAGAGGAGAAATGAGATCTCTATGTAAAATGCTTTAGTATAACACCAAGCAGTATAGAGAGACACAACAAGGAGAACCTACTGTATCTCATTTTTTCCTACTAATAAATATTCCTTTTCTTCTCCTCCAACCTCATGGCATATGTTGCAAGCCTTTGGAGTACCTAAAGAGTAGTTGGTAATTCTCCCTTAGGAGAAGACAACTGGGTGATGCTGCATTGGTCTCAGCCACAGTAAACCTTTTGCCCAGAGAAGAAAGTAAAGTCTGCTAGCAGAAAGCTGGTACCCTCTCTTACTGGCCTTTAGAAAGGACCTGATTCCCATCAACAAAATGAGTGATTGCTGTCAGAAAACAGGCTATGTGCATTTATATAGTGAGAGGTGTCTTATGGGATTAGGTGAGTAATGAAAGAGTAATCATTATAATAATTCTATAACCTAGACATAAAAGAGAAGTGGAGAAGGACCAGTTCTCTTCTTAAGTATTTGCCATTTAATATCTTCAGGCAAGTCAATGTGTTTTCTTATACATCAGCAAGAAGTAGACTCACGTGTTTTAGAGGAGGAATGGACCTTAGATGCCATGTGGCACGGTCTGCCTTTCAGAAAGAGGAACAAACGCAGGACCACAGAGGGCCAGGGAATATGCCCAAGGTCAGGAACTGCCATTTGTTTTGACTCCTCCGGAGAGATATTCTCATAACAACACACTGCCTCTCCCTGGAAAGTGAGGTAAGAGTTGTCCAACCGAATTCTGAAATAGGTCAGTTATAGATGCCCGTGGCAGCCACCTTCTCTTTAATTATTTAGAAAATGCTCGTCTGAACTTGTTATCAGGAGACACAGACTGAGAGAGAAGGAATATATTTTTTCACATGTCAGGAAGCCAGGGGTAATAGAACATCCACATCTGGAGAAAGGTGTGATAATAAATCGCCGTGAAGTACAGACTGTTCACGAGCTGTTTTTGAAATCCTGGCTTTGTGAAAAAGAACCAAAGGCAACAGAAAGTAAAATTCGTAACCATGTGCTTCTTGGTATGGATGTGTTGGGCTGAATGTCTATATGACTAGATCACAGAAATGAACCACTGGAAAGAAGGATGCACTGTTTCTCAAAGGGAGACAATGGAGGAAACCAACATTTGTTGAGCTTTCCTTGGCCCTGGAAGTGCTTGCAAATGGCAAGGTCAGGACTTGAACCCAGGTTCAGCTAAGTTTAAAGCCCAGGTTATTTCCCAACAAGCCAAAGAAATGTCCCAACTCCATGCTCCTCCTGGCATGTGGACAAGCAAGGATCTCTTCCAGCAGGTGATTTTAGTTTCCACAGATGGGAACTGTGTACAGGGCTGCGGGAAAGGCCAGCAGCTCCAGTGCTTGCCATGAAGGCTGGAACTGCAGGAACTATTCCAGACGAACTAGTCATCACAGATGATTGGTAAGGGACATTGACTGTAGTGAACCAATATCTGCAGGCATCTTCATCACACCATTATGTAGACAAACTAAACTAATTGGTTAGACTAATAGTTAAGTTCAGACTTTGTTTTGGAACCTAAATGTTTATAAGATACGAGAGAGAAGAAGCTTGCTGGAACACAGACTGCCAACAGTCAAGAAGGAGATTCAGGGAGAGGGAATTCCCCTTAACATGGGAAACCAAATATTTCAAAACTAAAATTTTGATGACACATTATACAAAATAAAACCAAATCCCATATTACAAAAATAATGAACTCATAGGTCATAGTATGTGCTCAGTGCTTTATATGTTATCCCACTTAATATGCAGGATTAGGCTTATGAAGGAGGCTTTATCATAACAAATTTTATAGATGAGGACACTGAAGTTTAGGAGAGTTAAGATGCCCAAACCACCTATACTGCAAATGATATCATCTTTTAAAAGGCCAGTGCGCATTACTGACCCGATGACTCCCCATGCAGGGGACATACTGGAGAAGATGGAGGGATAGGCTAGAGTTCCAGCGTCTCAGTCCAAGGAGAGGGCCTTTACCCCTCAAGTCCTGCCAGTGGACTAGGAGACAGCAGGTGAAGGAACCTTTTATTGATGGTTGCCTCAGGCATTGTGATTTTAAAAAGCTCCTGTTTGTGCATTCCCAGCACCACTGCCTAGGACAGTGAGAACACAATACTCTCCACTTCTGGACTCAGAGTGAATGTATTTGTGAAAGTACATGCCCTTTCACAGAGGAGGAAAGATAGACTAGAACACTTAGAATTCAGTGACTCTACAAGATGGAGCAAAAAGAGTTCATAGAATTGCAAATAATTCTGGTAGAGTTTAGAGAGTGCTAGTGTTTGGACTTTGTCTGGCAGGCAAAGGAGAGCCATCAAAGGACCATTAGCAGGACAACTGTACGATTAGTCTTAGGTACATCTGAAAGGACATCAACTGGGGAGGAAATTGTATTTTCATTGCAACTCTACCCCAACACGAACTACCTTACCTCTAATAAAACCTTCAAAAGCTTCAAAAATGTTGGCACCTTCCTTGGTTTCAGACATTACAAACAGGAAACTCTACCCATGAACTAACCTTCGCCCTGTCCTTTCCTGAAACAAAGAACAGCTGTTCTCCCACTTGGATATGCCTGGAGGAAAGAAAGGCCCCTGGTATTCTTAGCTGACTGCAAAGAGACTAACTTGACTTCATAAGATTAGTCACAGGTACATACAGATGGTCACAGAGTCAACGTATGGGGACATTTTAGTTTTTACAAGTATTTGTCTCTGATAGGATGCTGTCAACATTGGCAGGGGAAACCCTGGAATCGTAGCTGCTATAGAGAAAATATAATTCATTCCTTGGAAGAGGGCCTGAACTCTAAAGAAATTAGGCAGTAGTGATGTATTAAGTGCTCTTTCTCTAATTATCAGTACACAAGTCCATTTGCACATCAACGAAGACTTTAAACAGCTTTAGCTATTGTTTGTGATGGTGGGTGTTATGTTCTTTGTTTATATTTGGATTTACTTCTTTGCCTTAATTCTAAGATACACTATCAATTTAATGACAATGTTTTTGGGGAAGAAGGAGGAGGAAAAGATTAAATTTAATGTTTGTTTTAATTGTGAAATAATCTGATTTCAAAAATGTTGAAATATATATATATATATATATGGGGGTGGATATAGGAAAAGGTATGCTCTATCATAAAAATTTCCAGGAGGGAAATCAAAGATTTCTAAAGGTACTACGAATTTTATAATCAGTGGCATCCAAAGCTCTGTTTTCAGACAGAGAAATCTGAGGCCCAGGAAGGCTAAGAGATTTGCTTCAGGTTCTAAAGGAAATTATTTGATAATGAGCCCAGAGCCAGAAACCTCATCTCCCAACCTCAAGTTTGGTTTGCTTTCCATAACACCAGAACACTCCAAAAAATTTCTGTGACAAAAGAAACACTCATCATTTCCACTCACCCTCATATTTATGGCTGGGGAAACTATTCAGAGATAAAGCATGTAAATAAGTAAAATGTATCATAACTAAGTATATTTTACCAAAGAAACAAGGGAAAGATCATGGCACTTCAGTTCTTAACAAGAACTGTTAATTTATTCAATGGCTGTTATCTTGAGTATGTGACACCTGCATATCAAATTGCATTTTGGTAGGTTGAAATGAATGCTTTTACTTGTTCTTTGGTTCCTAAAGCTAATTATTATTTTTAACACGTTTTGATATGCTAAGTGAGGCTAATAAGAGCAGATTTCTTGTGTGTTTGTTAGTCATCACCGTCATCTCACATATGTATATTTTTTTTTACTACTTTCAAAGTGTTAGTAAATTATATTTGAGCCTCAGAAGAACATCATAAAGCAGCTATTACCTTAGTATTTCTCCTAGGAAATACTTAATTGGCAGAATAATGGTGAAAGATGTGGTATCAGACCATATAGTTTCAAACCCTTCTCCTGTCACCAGCTGTGTGGCCTTGAGTAAATTACTTAATCCCTCTGGGCTTCATCTGTACTATGGAGCAATAGGAGTAGCTGTCTTGTGCACTTGCTTTTGGAATTAAATAAGGTAATCCATGCAAAGTGCTTATCGAGTCACCTGGCATATTCTAACTATACTATATTGTTAGCTAGACTATTTATCCATCATAAATTATGTATTGATGGCCTCTTATAACTAACACTTAATGAATGCTTATTAGGTACCAAGTACCATTCTAAGAACCTGACAAGTAGTAACACAATTTTCACAATGACTGTTTGAGGTGAGAACTATTATTACTATGTCTGTTTTGCAAATGAGAACATTGAGACACAGAGGTAAACTCACTTGTCCAGAGTCTCGCAGGTGGGAGGTTGTAGAGCTGGGACTCAAACTCAGAAAGTGGTTCTAGGCTCTACTCTGCTATCTCCCTATGTGTGCTAGGCATGGGGGGTGGGGAGGGGAATAGCACTGAGAACCACATGGTTCCTGCCCTCTGAGAGCTCACTGAAAACCAGTGCAGTCTCCCTAAAAGAGAGGTAAGCTCTCTGCAAAATGGTGACACAAAAGAGAGTTCTGAACCCTTCCCTGGAGCTTGGGAAAGTATCAGTTACTCGCAGTCCTCCTACTGTTCAGATCTGCTTTCTCTGCTCTCCGTGGGCCATGCACAAACCCTGAGCTGAGAGTCACAGTGCTACCAAACCTCTGGTCCCTCCCCACGACACTTGCTACCCTATCCTGAAAAGCTACACCCAGATTCCAGGTCCCTGACCACCTCTATATACAGGTCCTATCATTTTCATGATAACCTTTCTAATATTCTAAATTTCCTTTCTGTGGGTTGCTAGGCAAATACATCCTTGGCCCTCAGTGAGAGCCCCTTGTTCGAAATGTCACACATTACAAAGATGATGATTCAACACACATTTGTGAGTGTGTCCAACCTATATGCTACAGTGCTAGAAATGAATTCATGTTTCTTTATACTACAGTGTCATCTCTCCTGAGGGTGAGGCCTGTATTTCTTCTGCATCCAATTTCTCATACGTATATTATGACTTCTACTTTTGCAAAACAGGACGTTGTTTAACCAAGTACTTATGGGAGGAAGCACGGCCCAGTAAACAGAACAATGATTTGAAAGTCCTGGGTTCTATTTTCAGCTCCACTGTTGACTAGCTGTGCATTCAGCCCTAGGAAAGTCAAAAGCAGAATGGCCTTGCACTGCTGACTTTTTCTGTATGTACAGCTCTGGATGGAAAACAAATCAGGCATCTGGCTCTCAGCCTTGAGAAGCTATGGTCTTTGGAGAATAGATGTGTAGTCACACTTTGTTTTCCTTTTTTAAAGCAAAAGAACAGAACAAAGTCTCTTGGAGGGGGGAGGGGTGGTGCAAAATGAGCTGGCAGAGAATGCAAGAGAGAAACCGAATAAACTTTTAAACAATCCAGGGGTTAAGGGACTATTTGAGCCATTTAGACCTAAGAAAGCTCTGTGGAGTATGTTGGAATTGCCTGTGTTTTAACACAGAAGGGGCTAAGGTTTGAAAGACTTCTCCAAACTTGGACAATAGCAGGCATCCAGAACTCTTCCTATAGGTGCCTATAGGGGCCAGGCAGGGAATGCCAGTGAGTGAGGCTTATGGGCAAATGGGGAAGCATAGGTCCCTTCTAAAGCCATCTGCTACGACCCAGCACAAGCTGCTTGTCATGGGGAGAAGCAGGCCACCGTTGCTTGAATAGCTGAGTTTTCAAGAGAAACTAAACAATTAAAATAGACATTTCTCCAAAGAAGATATACAGATTGCCGACAAACACATGAAAGGATGCTCAACATCACTAATCATTAGAGAAATGCAAATCAAAACTACATGAGGTATCACCTCACACTGGTCAGAATGGCCATCATCAAAAAGTCTACAAACAATAAATGCTGGAGAGGGTGTGGAGAAAAGGGAACCGTCTTGCACTGTTGGTGGGAATGTAAATTGTTACAGCCGTTATGGAGAACAGTATGGAGTTTCCTTAAAAAACTAAAAATAGAACTACCATACGACCCATCAATCCCACTACTGGGCAGATACCCTGAGAAAACCATAATTCAAAAAGACACATGCACCACAATGTTCATTGCAGCTCTATTTACAATAGCCAAGACATGGAAGCAACCGAAGTGTCCATCGACAGATGAATGGATAAAGAAGATGTGGCACATATATACAATGGAATATTATTCAGCCATAAAAAGAAACGAAATTTAGTCATTTGTAGTGAGGTGGATGGACCTAGAGTCTGTCATACAGAGTGAAGTAAGTCGGAAAGAGAAAAACAAATACCGTATGCTAACACATATATACGGAATCTAAGAAAAAGGATTCTGAAGAACCTTAAGGGCAGCACAGGAATAAAGACGCAGACATAGAGAATGGACTTGAGGACACAGGGAGTGGGAAGGGTAAGCTGGGATGAAGTGAGAGAGTGGCATGGACATACATACACTACCAAATGTAAAATAAATAGCCAGTGGGAAGCAGCCGCATAGCACAGGAAGATCAGCTCAGTGCTTTGTGACCATCTAGAGGGGTGGGATAGGGAGGGTGGGAGGGAGACGCAAGAGGGAGGAGATATGGGGATATATGTATACATATAGCTGGTTCACTTTGTTATACAGCAGAAACTAACACACCATTATAAAGCAATTATACTCTAATAAAGACATTAACAAAAATAAAGTAAAAAAAATTTGTCACTAGAACTGGATTTTTTTTTCTTTCTTTTCTTTATTTATTTGTGCTATACGGTAGGTCCTTGTTGGTTATCCTTTTTAAATATAGTAGTGTGTACATGTCAATCCCAAACTCCCTAACTATCCCTTCCCTCCACCCTGCCACCCCCCACCATCCCCCATAACCAGAAGTTCATTCTCTAAGTCTGAGTCCATTTCTGTTTTGTAAATACAAAGAACTAGATTTTAAATGATGGAGCCTAATCAACATTTAGAGAGGCACTGAGCAGGCAAACCAAACTTCTCATAGCCTAGGCAATGTACTCTCCATCTCTTCTACCTAAAGATGGGATGGAGTTCCATAGGGATTTTAATTATGTGCTCTGCTATGAATGGACAGAAGCTACACATCAGGCAAAAGGTGTTAGCAGTGGCTCTCAAACTTGGTTGCACTCATACCTGGGCCCCAACACAAAAATTCTGATTTAATTAGAGTGGGCTGCAGTCTGAGTATTAGAATTTTTGAATACTCCACAAGGGATTCTAATATGCAATCCTGATTGAGAGACACTGTTTTAGGGTATTATAAAAAAAGTGGAAGAATTTCAGAAAGTTGTGTGAATTTTAACTTGATAAAATACACAGTTAATCCCCGAACATCAGTCAGAGAATTGACATTCACTATGAGCTTCTTTTTCTTTTTTTAGCTGGGACTCTTAACTCTAGCATCATTGCTGGTGGCCTTAATATCTTTGAGCTCATTAGGAACCAGTGCTGACAAGTCGAGATTTCTGGGCAAACAAGGGTATTGTTGTAAAGGTCAAACACAACAAAAACCAAAGGACAAGTGCAAGCCTAAGCATAGATAAGTATTTATAGGGGAAATTAATTTGTTGTCTGATGGCCATGAACTAGGGGGTAAAGAAAAGTGAGCCTTTTATAAGTGAAATTCAATCTCTGTCCACATTCTAATGGCTGTAAAACTCACCATCTGAAGCTAATAATGGTACATAAAGCTAATATTTTCCATTTTTTTCTTCCTTATTTTGTAGGCCTTATGCATTATAAAAAACATAATTAAGTCTCAGTGGTTATATCTCTGGCTAGTTCTTATTTCAGCTACGGTTTCTCTTGCTATGTTTCTCATAAAAGATATCACTGTGGGTTGAGTATTTCAGTCATGTGCAAAGGGAAGTTCCTCTTTTCTAGAGGTCTTAGAAGAGGTCCAATAGAGTTGGTGCCAAGGAGCCCACATTCTTTTTTTTTTTTTTTTTTTTTTTTTATTATTTAGAGCAAGAACCTTATTTATTTACTCCTGGGTAAGAAAATGAAAAAGTTAATAAAGTTCATACAACTCCATTACCTAATGAACTCTAGTTCAATAATGCACAATAATGCACCACAGACTTACATACAAAGGGCCTTGCAAACACTTAACCATGAGTTAAATCAATCAAAATAAATACAGTTGCAACCACAAAATTGACTACATTGAAAATATGTATAACATTTCTGAGAATGTTTTGTCCATCCTGCTGGGTAAAAAAGTCACTGCTGTAAACAACTGTGGTTTTTCCTGTAATTTGGCAACAAAACAGTCAATATACAATACAGCTCTTCTTATTACAAATATATAGGCAGTCAATACGTATGTTGACTGATCGGTTTTACTTTTAAAAAGCTATTTCTGTGGCCCACTGTTGATCTGATTATAATAAATTTTATACCAGAAATAATCTTAACACAGTGTTTTTTTAGACCCTGTCAACAGTTTGTCTCCAAACCGACAGATCTTGATTGAATACTGTTTTCCTAATAGTGATAAGGAGGAAAGCTAAAGTAAACTTAGTCAAGCCTTCCTGTAGTACTTTAATTCCCTTCATTTAATATAATTACTATCATCTAGAAAAAGACAACCAAACTTTAACCTGTCACCAAAATAAAGATGTGATAAATTAGTTTCAAAATCCTGGAGGAGGAAATGAAATGGGCATGGAGGAAAAAATGATATTCCCTTGCTCCTATCTTCATAAAGTACTTCTTAATTTATTTATTTAATACAAAGATATTAGAAATTAAGGAGCCCACATTCTAAAGCTAGGTGGTAGCTTAAGGGACCCCACAACAGGTTACGGAAGTGGTTCTACCCATGTAACCACATTGGCAACCTCCAACCTATCAAGGGTAACTTCAAAGAAGTTGGCACTGAGGATTCTTTGGAGGATGTTATCAATTTAGTAAGTGTCCCCATCCCTACCCTCCACCCCAGATAGAAGTGTTTCTTCTTTAACACAAACCAAAAGAGAGGCACATCAATGGAACCACTCGGAGAGCTTACTACATGTTTTCCAGTCTTTAAGAGACATAGGGACTGATGTCTGACTCATACTTGAAAATACAGGGGACTGTGGCCTGAGCTACCCTTTTCTGGTGTCTAGGACTGAGCTATACTGGGAATAAGCAGCACTTCCAGAATTTGGTGGGGCAAATAAGGATCTGCTCAAGAAAGGCAGATTGGGGGCTTCCCTGGTGGCGCAGTGGTTGAGAGTCCGCCTGCCAATGCAGGGGACACGGGTTCGTGCCCCAGTTCAGGAAGATCCCACGTGCCGTGGAGCAGCTGGGCCTGTGAGCCATGGCCGCTGAGCCTGTGCGTCCGGAGCCTGTGCTCCGCAACGGGAGAGGCCACAACAGTGAGAGGCCCGCGTACCACAAAAAAAAAAAAAAAAAAAGGCAGATTGGGTCATCTTGGAAGAGATTGCCTGGAAGGGTGACATGACCTCATTAGTGAGGATGTTCCACTGGAAGCCAAGAGAATGAAGAAGTCATCAGTGGCTGTCCTGAGAAGGCATAACTAGAGCCAGCAGAACAGTTACTGAAAGGCGCCCTGTGATGTAGGCAAAGGGAGATGTCTTCAAAAACAACTCACCAAAGTGCCCCTTGAGAGAAAAGTCAATTGGGATTCCACTACACTCAGAGGATCGCAATGGCAGATTGTAATGGCACCTTGCTTTCTATGTGTCAAGCTTATTCCAACTTTCCACCTTAGCCTTGCTTTCCCCCACCTCCCCTATTGCTGGAGAGGCCAGAAATCACAGCTAGAAAAGGGGGAGAAGATACTGACTGGAGAAAGTGAGGAAACCCACCTGGACCCTTCCTCTATTTGTGGATTTTCAGCCTGAGTGATAGCTGTGAGAGAAGACAGAGATAAAATTTACATGGATTGGACTTTCTACTGCATTAGACTTTTTACCACCTTGAAAAAAAAGATTTTTCATATATTACCTGTCGGTAATCAGAAAAGCTGATGGAGAACTGCCCAGAGTTGTATTGGTTAGTGGAACCTGGGGGTTAGGGGTGAAGAGTGAAAATAGCAGGTTTGAAGGGTCAGAAACAAAATTAAACTTGCTTTCTATGTGTAACCTACCAAGTCCAGCTCAGACAATAAACCAGTTTAACTTGAACACTCAAAATATTTTTGTGGTGTAGATTCAATTTAACAAGGGTGAGATGTGATGTCACAGTCATCTTTTCAAATTCTCATCTTTAATATCAGCTTTGCTACCTCAAAGATATACTGGGTTGTGACAGCATTTCTGCAGAATGCTAATAGATAGTCCCTAAAAGAGAGTTCCATGGTCAAAGATACTGACAAAAAGCTAGTTTATGCAAAAAATAAATAGGTTTTCTTGCTGTAGGTATTCTAATAGTCTTTAATAGTTTTTTTTATAGTTACTTAACAGTATGATTCCAATATTATTTATTTAAGTTTGATAATTCTCACATGGTTATGTTTTATTTATTTTTTAACATCTTTATTGGAGTATAATTGCTTTACAATGGTGTGTTAGTCTCTGCTTTATAACAAAGTGAATCAGCTCTACATATATCCCCATATCTCCTCCCTCTTGCATCTCCCTCCCACCGTCCCTATCTCACCCTTCTAGGTGGACACAAATCACAGAGCTGATCTCCCTGTGCTATGCGGCTTCCCACTAGCTATGTATTTTACATTTGGTAGCGCATATATGTCCATGACATTCTCTCACTTCGTCCCAGCTTACCCTTCCCCCTCCCTGCATCCTCAAGTCCATTCTTAATGTCTGCGTCTTTATTCCTGTCCTGCCCCTAGGTTCTTCAGAACCATTTTTTTTTTTTTAGATTCCATATATGTGTTAGCATATGGCATTTGTTTTTCTCTTTCCGACTTACTTCACTCTGTGTGACAGACTCTAGGTCCATCCACCTCACTACAAATAACTCAATTTCGTTTCTTTTTATGGCAGAGTAATATCCCATTGTATATACATGCCACATCTTCTTTATCCATTCATCTGTTGATGGACACTTAGGTTGTTCACATGTCCTGGTTATTGTAAATAGAGCTGCAATGAACATTGTGGTACATGACTCTTTTTGAATTATGGTTTTCTCAGGGTATATGCCCAGTAGCGTGATTGCTGGGTCATATGGTAGTTCTATTTTTAGTTTTTTAAGGAACCTCCATACTGTTCTCCATAGTGGCTGTATCAATTTACATTCCCACCAACAGTGCAAGAGGGTTCCCTTTTCTGCACACCCTCTCCAGCATTTACTGTTTGCAGATTTCTTGATGATGGCCATTCTGACTAGTGTGAGGTGATACCTCATTGTAATTTTGATTTGCAATTTTCTAATGATTAGTGGTGTTGAGCATCCTTTCATGTATTTGTCAGCAATCTGTATATCTTCTTTGGAGAAATGTCTATTTAGGTCTTCTGCCCATTTTTGGATTGGGTTGTTTGTTTTTGTGATACTGAGCTTCATGAGCTGCTGGTATATTTTGGAGATTAATCCTTTGTCAGTTGCTTCGTTTGCAAATATTTTCTCCCATTCTGAGGGTTGTCTTTTCTTCCTGTTTATGGTTTCTTTGCTGTGCAAAAGCTTTTAAGTTTCATTAGGTCCCATGTCTTTATTTTTGTTTTATTTCCATTTCTCTAGGAGGTGGGTCAAAAAGGATTTTGCTGTGATTTATGACATAGAGTGTTCTGCCTATGTTTTCCACTAAGAGTTTATAGTGTCTGGCTTTACATTTAGGTCTTTAATCCACTTTGAGTTTATTTTTGTGTATGGTGTTTGGGAGTGTTCTAATTTCATTCCTTTAAATGTAATTATCCAGTTTTCCAATCACCACTTATTGAAATGACTGTCTTTTCTCCATTGTATATTCTTGCCTCCTTTATCAAATATAAGTGACCATATGTGTGTGGGTCTATCTCTGGGCTTTCTATCCTGTTCCATTGATCTATATTTCTGTTTTTGTGCCAGCACCATACTGTCTTGATTACTGTAGCTTTGTAGTATAGTCTGAAGTCTGGGAGCCTGATTCCTCCAGTTACATTTTTCTTTCTCAAGATTGCTTTGGCTATTCGGGATCTTTTGTGTTTCCATACAAATTGTGAAATTTTTGGTTCTAGTTCTGTGAAAAATGCCATTGGTAGTGTGATAGGGATGGCACTGAATCTGTAGATTGCTTTGGGTAGTATAGTCATTTTCACAATGTTGATTCTTCCAAGAACATGGTATATCTCTCCATCTGTTTGTATCATCTTTTTTTTTTTTTTTTTTTTTTTCTTTTTGCGGTATGCGGGCCTCTCACTGTTGTGGCCTCTCCCGCTGCGGAGCACAGGCTCCGGACGCGCAGGCCCAGCGGCCATGGCTCACGGGCCCAGCCGCTCCGCGGCATATGGGATCCTCCCAGACCGGGGCACGAACCCGTATCCCCTGCATCGGCAGGCGGACTCTCAACCACTGCGCCACCAGGGAGGCCCTGTTTGTATCATCTTTGATTTCTCTCATCACTGTCTTATAGTTTTCGGCATACAGGTCTTTTGTCTCCTTAGGTAGGTTTATTCCTAGGTAATTTATTCTTTTTGCTGCAATGCTAAATGGGAGTGTTTCCTTAATTTCTCTTTCAGATTTTTCATTATTAGTGTATAGGAATGCAACAGATTTCTGTGCATCAATTTTGTATCCTGCTACTTTACCAAATTCACTGATTATCTCTAGTAGTTTTCTGGTAGCATCTTTAGGATTCTCTATGTATAGTAGTATCATGTCATCAGCAAACAGTAACAGTTTTACTTCTTCTTTTCCAATTTGGATTCCTTTTATTTCTTTTTTTTGTCTTTGATTGCTGACTAAAACTTCCAAAACTATGTTGAATAATAGTGGTGAGAGTGGCAACCTTGTCTTGTTCCTGATCTTAGTGGAAATGGTTTCAGTTTTTCACCATTGAGGATGATGCTGGCTGTGGGTTTGTCATATATGGCCTTTATTATCTTGAGGTAAGTTCCCTCTATGCCTACTTTCTGGAGGGTTTTTATCATAAATGGGTGTTGAATTTTGTCAAAAGCTTTTTCTGCATCTATTGAGATGATCATATGGTTTTTATCCTTCAGTTTGTTAATATGGTGTATCACATTGATTGATTTGTGTATATTGAAGAATCCTTGCATTCCTGGGATAAACCCAACTTGATCATGGTGTATGATCCTTTTAATGTGCTGTTGGATTCTGGTTGCTAGTATTTTGTTGAGGATTTTTGCATCTATGTTCATCAGTGGTATTGGCCTGTAGTTTTTCTGTGACATCCTTGTCTGGTTTTGGTATCAGGGTGATGGTGGCCTCGTAGAATGAGTTTGGGAGTGTTCCTCCCTCTGCTATATTTTGGAAGAGTTTGAGAAGGATAGGTGTTAGCTCTTCTCTAAGTGTTTGATAGAGTTTGCCTGTGAAGCCATCTGGTCCTGGGCTTTTGTTTGTTGGAAGATTTTTAATCACCGTTTCAATGTCAGTGCTTGTGATTGGTCTGTTTATATTTTCTATCTCCCTGGTTCAGTCTTGGAAGGTTGTGCTTTTCTAAGAATTTGTCCATTTCTTCCAGGTTGTCCATTTTATTGGCATATAGTTGCTTATAGTAATCTCTCATGATCCTTTGTATTTCTGTAGTGTCAGTTGTTACTTCTCCTTTTTCATTTCTAATTCTGTTGATTTGAGTCTTCTCCCTTTTTTCTTGAGTCTGGCTAGTGGTTTATCAATTTTGTTTATCTTATCAAAGAACCAGCTTTTAGTTTTATTGATCTTTGCTAGCATTTCTTTCCTTTCTTTTTCATTTATTTCTGATCTGATCTTTATGATTTCTTTCCTTCTGCTAACTTTGGGGTTTTTTTGTTCTTCTTTCTCTAATTGCTTTAGGTGTAAGGTTAGGTTGTTTATTCGAGATGTTTCTTGTTTCTTGAGGTAGGATTGTATTGCTATAAACATCCCTCTTAAAACTGCTTTTGCTGCATCCCATAGGTTGTGGATCGTCGTGTTTTCATTGTCATTTGTCTCTAGTTATTTTTTGATTTCCTCCTTGATTTCTTCAGTGATCTCTTGGTTATTTTGTAATGTATTGTTTAGCCTCCATGTGTTTGTATTTTTTACAGGTTTTTTCCCGTAATTGATATCTAGTCTCATAGCATTGTGGTTGGAAAAGATACATGATGCTTTATTTGTGACCCCAGATATGATCTATCCTGGAGAATGGCCCATGAGCACTTGAGAAGAAAGTGTAATGTGCTGTTTTGGGATGGAATGTCCTATAAATATCAATTAAGTCCATCTTGTTTAATGTATTAATAGTTTGATACATACTGTGAATCTATAAAAGGGGTGTTGGATATAGCAGTTTCACACTCATTTGTCCATTGAATGTTTTTACCCTCCATACTTCAGGCTTTCATTCGATAATTATTTGCTGAACACCTACCATATGCAGGCATGAGTGATGGGAGTTGAGGATTAATTGAATACATCAGATATGGTCCCTTCCCTAAAAGATGTTATATTCTAGTGGGTTGCTTAGCTTAGTCCCTTGTTCTGTAGAATTCTCTTAGAAGAGATCTGCTCTATGCCATGTTTTCAGATTTCTGCCACTGAAAAGCTGTTTGTTAACACAAATATACAGATCACTTAAGCACGAAGTTGCCTTGTAAGAGAGATGTGATTTTCTTTTTTAACAGAGAAAGAGAAATATCATATGATATTGCTTATATGCAGAATCTTAAAAAAATGATACAAATGAACTTATTTACAAACAGAAACAGACTCACAGACTTAGAGAATGAACTTATGGCTAGCAGGGGGAAGGGTGAAGGGGAGGGATAGTTAGGGAGTTTAGGGAGTTTGGGATTGATATGTACACACTGCTATATTTAAAATGGATAACCAACAAGGACCTACTGTATATCACAGGGAACTCTGCTCAATATTAAGTGGCAACCTAAATGGGAAAAGAATTTGAAAAAGAATAGATACATGTATATGTAAAAAAAAAAGAAGAAGAGATGTGTTTTTATAGAAAGGAATAAAATGTTCATTCACAATCAAGCATGACACAAATGTTTCTGTTTCCTTTTCTATCTTTGGTCAGTTTTAGCTAATGATAAAGTCACAAAGCTTTCCACCTGTCTTTTTTTCTCCCTTGGGCCTGACTCCTTCCTCTGTATCAGACATCACATTCCTACATGTTTCTTCCTCTGCTCACTGAGAAAAGATCTGACATCAACCCTCTGAATTTGTTTGGGCTTCCTGTGAGGCATTTCCACAAAGGTTTTGGTTATATGTTGGTGACTATTGCTGGAAAGTTTTTGGCACTTAGCTTTCTTCTACATCAGCCTAACACTCATGTACACACAGGCATGTATACATGTATGTGTGCACATGCATACACACACACACACATACCTTCCCTTAAAATAGGGCAAAATCCAAGGTTCTATTCTCCTTGCAGGTGAAGTAAGATGCCCAGATGCATTCAGTTAGATAAAACAGACATTATTATGAGCTATAAAACAACTCTCAATAAATTTAAGGGGAGTAATATTATGTTCTCTGATCATAAAGTATGTTCTCTGATCATAAGATGATTAAACTAGGACTCAATAACAGAAATATATCTTAAAAACTCTCCAAATATTTGGAAATTAATCCATGCATCAAAGAGGAAATCACAAAAGGTATCTTAAAAACATTTTGATCTGAATGAAAATAAAAACACAATATACCAAAATCTGTGGAATGCAATGAAAGCAGTGCTTAAACAGAAGTTTATAGCATGAAATATTTCCATTAGAAAAGAAGAAAAATAAATCAGTTGTCTTAGCTTCTACCTTAGGAAACTAGAAAAAGTAGAGGAAATTAAAGCCAGAGTTAGCAAAAGGAAAAATAATAATGAAAGCTACCCTAGTGGAACACATACTGTGACCCAGGCATTGTCTTAAGTGCCTTATGCCCAAGTATCTTTTCTAACCTGGTCACAATCTATGACTTAGTCATGACTATTATCATATTTTTCAGATGAGGAAATTGAACCTTGCTGAGGTTCAATAACTTTCCCAAGTTCATATAGGGAGTTAAGAGTCAGAACTGTGATTTAAACTCAGATCTCTATGCAACATCCTGCAGATTTAATTAAGCATATTTATACTATTAAGCATATTTTATTATCTTCAAGTTTGATATTTCTATTATATATACATATATATGATATGGTACACATATACAATATAGTATACATATGTATATTTACATGTATATATATGTATATATTATATATATGCATATACAATATATAATTTATATTTATACAACATATATGTGTATATATAATGTATATGTATGTATACATGTATAAGTATAAACACACACACTTACAAATTCTTTATCAACCTAGAATCAAAAGGTCCCATTCCTAGCATGCAAGCCTCCTAGCATGTCAGAGAACAGTTTAGAGGTCAGCCACTGTTATTATTATCCCTGAAAATTGTTGTATCAATGAAATGATCTACCATGAAGGACATCTGTGGAAACACAGTCTGTGACTACAGCCCATGAATAATTTCCACTTGCTCCTGCCAGTCTTTTAAGTTACGTGTCCTTGAGTCACAGAGACATGGATGGGCAGCTGAAAGTATCACAGCGTGTTCCATGGCCACCATAATTCATTCAAGTGTTAATAGCTGCCCACAAGGATACATCCAGCCTCCCCCAAATATTAGGCAATCAAACTTGTGTTCTTTACATGAGAAGCCAAATGTATCTCTCTTCAAGCACAAAGTAGTAGAGAGCACTGGATGCCTGATTCTTATTCCTGGGACCACTATACAATTACTCTCTCAACTTGGGCAAGTTGCTTTGGGATCTTCTGTTTTCTCACTTTGGATCTTTAGTTTTTTAAGTTGTTTAATGGAAGGGAGGAAGCATCTCCAAATGTTCTCTCCCTATTGATTGTTTTCTTCCCCTTCTCTCCTACACAGTTTACAATGTTGACTGTTTTATCAGTAGGACTCCTGATTATCAGTTCCCAATCTCCATGAAAGTAAAAGTCAGATCTTAATTTTCACCTGCTCCAAATCCTCTGCTGGTTTTCCATTTCACTAGAATAAAACCTTAAGTCTTTACAATGACCTGTAAAGTCCCACAACATAATTCTCCCCCTTTCCCTGTGCCCAAACTCCTATTATTTTGCTGACTTTACCTATTACTCTTCTCCTTGGTACTAGTTTGCTAGGGCTGCCATAATAAAATACCACAGAATGGGTGACTTAAACAACAGAAGTTTGTTTTCTCACAGTTCTGGAGGCTGGTAGTCCAAGATCAAAGTTTCACCAAGTTTGGTTTCTTCTGAGGTCTCTCTCCTTGGCTTGAAAATGGCTACCTTCTCACTGTGTCCTCACATGGTCTTTCCTCTTTTAACAAGGACTCCAGTCAGGTAGGATTAGGGCCCACTTTAATGTCCAATTATCTCTTAAAAGGCCCTATCTCCAAACACAGTCCTATTCTCATGTACTGGAGGTTAAGGCTTCAACATATGAAATTTGAGGGGACGCAATTCATCCCATGGCACCGTCACTCACTCTGCCCCAGGCAAACTGGCTTCCTGCATGTTATTCAAACATGCTACTTGCCTTTGTACTGTCTATTCCTTGCCTCTCAAACATTGCAAAACATAATAATGTCTGCTGCAATCTTGTGACTTTAAGGATGTGGCTGTAACTTAACGGACATGTCAACCCTTGGCTAGAACACTGTAAGATTTATCCTAAGCTTCTTTTCGTCTCCTTGCTTCTCACTCTCCCAGTTTGTTCCCTTTTGCTTCCTTAAGTCTTCACTCTAACGTCTTCACAGGTAATGTCTCTACAGTTTGACTTCCCTTGTTTCATTCAACCTAGTCAGGTGTAGAGCTTTCATCTTCACTCCGGCATGGCTACCATATATAGATTGTGCTGATTTATCCATTCAAAAGGAGCGCACTGAGTACCAGGTTATGATCCAGTCACCGTTAGCGTCTAGGGATACTCAGGAAAACCTTAAGATTGGGATTGCTGAGGACTAATGAATATTGTAGCAGTATATACACAGGGCACTGTCAGAACACAGAGAAGGAACATTTAAATGAACAGACATCAGGACAGCTTCTGGAAAGAGATGGCAATAGAGCTGAAGTTTGAAAAATAACAGTTAGCAGGCATATAATGGGGAAGAGAATTTTCTTGGCTGTGTTAGCAACACGTGTGAAAGTACAGAAGCATGAAAAAGCATGATATAGACAGAGTAAAGGAGATGCTGAGAGGGGTGAGATGATCAGGCTTGACTGAGTTGGGGCTAGAGAATAAAAATCATACGTGCTAAGATACTGTTACTTAAAAGCTCTAGGGAGCATCAACAAATTCTTAACAAGGGAATAATTTGGTCAGATCTCTAAGTTAGGAAATTAGTCAGCCATCACTGAAGAGGATGATTTATAAGAGCTGGTTCTAGACAGAGTCCAGTTAGGAAGTTACTACAGTAATTCTGCTGTGAAAACGTAAGAACCAGAATTGAATCAGAGGCAACACAAATAGAATGGAATGGATAGCTGTACAATAAATTAAGGAAAATGAATCTACAGGATTGGTGTTGGGTGTAGACGTGGGAGTTGAATAAGAAGAAAAACCTAGGACAACACCCAGGTTTCTGGGAGTGAAAGAGATGATGATGTTATTATTCATTATTCATTATGAGAAGGAAGATAAACAAATTCAGTAGCAGTCACGTTGAGTGAGACATGAAAAAAGACTTCCAGTAGGCAGTTAGTCATACTTACAGTTTTTTGTAACCACCAGTGAGAGTGTGTAGTTGGGTACAACAAAGTCTCAGTTGGTAGAGGCCTACCTAGCTGCCTTGTTCTCCTTGTAAGAATTCTATTCTTCTAATCACACCATGGAATCTTAAGCAAAAGGAAGAATGCTAGAGTTGCTTTAATATGAGACCAAAAAGATATAGTACATCCACCACACCTCTCCCACAGTGCAGCATCTCTTAAGGTGCAGCAGCCCCTTGGATTCCAAAAATGTGGTGGCTGACTCAGTGTGACATGGCATAAACATTAACCACACTATAGTGACTACATAGTAACCACCTGATCTCTACTGTAAAACAAGATACAGTGATTAATGCAAAAGTACATTGCTTCACAGATAACCAAGTGTTTTGTTGTTGTTGTTTTTTACCTCAAAAATTTAGTGAAGTAGGTAAAAGAGACAATATTTTCTGGTTTTCATTTTACTGATGAGGAATCTGACAACTAAAGAGATTAAGTGACTTGTCCAAGGTCATATTTAATCTACTGTGAACGAGATTAAGTCTTGTGACTCTTAATTCTGCTCTTTCCAAGATATCACACAGCTTCCCCCAGCAGAGCACACTTACAAAGGACATATAATCTTCTCCCCATACCAGTTTAACAGTAAAAGCAATTTAATCTAAGTAATCAACCCAGGCTTTCCACTTAGCAGTGAAATTGTGGGTGGAAACTATAGAACTTGAAACTCTCTACCTTTCACATTTCTGTATTGATCCTATTTGATGGTTAATGATATTAAGGGGATATATCCTACATCTAGTGTTTCACAACCAAGCCCTTCAAGGCAGAGTAATCCACAACACAGAAGGTGCTAAATTCCCTTCTTGGCTCTACAGGGTCATTATTCTTGACCTCTCTTTTCTGTCCAGCTGCTCAAAACAACTGGCTTTCATTCTAATAATTATCATCATTATTCTATCAGTTTATCAAGAATCCCCTAAATTTTAATGTGTTCTGGAATACCTACTGAGATCATATTCTTCTACGTACTAAGTGCTAGTGTCATAATTACCATCTGCTAAACACTAATATCTCAGAAGTTGTAATTCCCTATTAAGTTCACAACTGTAGCATGATAAATTGCCGAACTGTGCGGCTTTTTAGAAAGTTACATATGTAACTACAACATATGTCTGATTAATCCTGCTTTAATTACTTTCTTTTGATTTTTGTGGTTTCTCAGGGATGCAATTTGCAGGGTCTACATAAATGTTTTTATTTCATGTGATAAATTAAGATGTGAATCTTTTGTAAAAGAGAGAAAGGAGAGTAATTTGATTCTCTGCAGAGATGGCAATGTATTGGAGACAGCGTGAAATGTTTTATCTTTATCTACTAAAAATTCCAGGCTGAAAAGAGTAAAATTACCTCCTCTCTCTAAATGCTTTTACCCTAGTGGCATTATATAATTATCCACAAAAGGGTGTGTCATATTACACAATCACTACCTTTCCCTTAGCTGGAGATTTCAAAGATAAATACATGAGAAATGATGTCGTTCAAAAGAGACATCAAAAATTCATCCAGACAAGCTTCCTTGAACTGGTCTCTCTTTTAGTAAATGAAGCTATATATTTTCATTAAAAAAAATGTAAAACCTTAACTTGTTCCTCTTTTTTGACGTGGCCCAGGAGGCCCTTTGTTAATTCTCCAGCCTCACCTCCTTCCACTCTCTCCAACAATGCTGTCATCTTTTCAGCTCATTGAACTCCTCAAGTTTATTCATTGTTCCTCAGTGCCTTTGCACATCCAGATAATTCTTCCTCTCCACCCTCCACAGCCATCTCGGTCCATTTGAAATGGTTCCTATCATTTTTTTTCCTCTGTCACTTCACCCTGTTCATTTTTCTTGCAGTGCTTATAAAATTTGCAAAATATATATTTTAGGTGTTACTTCTTATCTGCCTTCTCTAGCTCCATCAGGGCTGCTACCATGTCATCTACAACCAGTGGTTAGTACTGTACATCACTGGTACTCAATATATATTTGTTGAATGAATGAATGACAGGAATTTCTACTCAAATTTTCAGTTGTTGCCTTGTATGCTTACAATTTAATAGCATACCCTATATTCTAAATGCACACATATTTCTATAGGTAGGAGAAATATCACCCACAGAAAGAGTTCACCAAGGATATAAGTACTGGAATTATAAAACTTAGCATCCATTCTGTTAATGTTCACTTACTAACACATTTCAAATATGTTAACAAAATGGAGGATGAGGCTTCAAACTATCAATGTGATATTATTAACAAATATAATAATGAAATTTTTTGACTAACAGGGCCCTGTCAACTTGGTAGAATGAAATGTACTACCTGTATCATTTCCCTACCTCCCTCAAATTATTTATTCCTTAAGTTACAGAAAAGAGATTCCATAAACTACAATTTAAACTCAAAGGAAATAGTTACTTTATTTAACTTAATAACATCCAATTGAATACTATTTCTTTTGTTTGGTTTTCATTCATGATGGAGAGTAGCCCAAAATTTTTCTTTAAAAAAATCATTCTTCAATTTTGGAAACATTATTAAAGTATTAAATCATTTCTGAACCATCAGTAGCTTGAGTTTCTTAATCCCAACTTAAAAAAAAATCCTGATAAACATGGCCATGTTTTATGATGTACAAGACAAGCTAAAACTTTTTTAATACAAACCAAAATGTATCAGTAGACTGAGCAGGGTTAGGGTGATAGCAGGGAGAACACTTACTGTACCCCAAACAACTTCATAAATTCTGGTTTCATGCAAGCTCATTCGTGAGGCCTCATCCTTGTCTTCTCCTTCAACTACACACACCTGAATTGCTATCTTAGATGGTTCTGCGTTATGGGGAGTTGACAGAAAATAGTCATTATATTAGATCCAGGGGTGACAAACTTTCCCTGTAAAGCACCAGATAGTATCTTAGACTTTGTGAATCATACAGTCTCTGTCACAAATACATGGGCTACACATAAAAGAATATGAGTAGGAGTGTTATAATAAAACTTTATTTACATGAACAGGCTATGGGCTGGATTTCGCCTGCAGCTGTAGTTTGCCAGTCCCTGTATGAAGTGATCATTACATAGATGGCTTTGCCAAGGTGAGTCAGCCATAGGGTAAATTCCACGTCAGCAAACATCTATTAAACACCTACTAAATGCCAAGGTTTTCAGATAGTGTCATAACTAAACCTCACAACTGATCCGTATTTGGTAGATGCGAAACTGAAATTACCTGGCTACTAAGTTGTGTAGCGAGACCATGAATTCATTCTCCTCCAGGACTTAAGACCATGGAGACAAACAACCTGGATTTGAATCTTACCTCAGCTATTTATCAACTGTGTGCTTTATGAAAAATTACTCGACCTTTGTGTGTCTCAGGGTCTTCACCTGCTTCAGGCAGTGGTCGTAAGAATTAACAAATAAACCACAAATAGTGTTTGGAACACTATCCTGTGCTCAATGCATGTGGCCAGCTACAAACACAGTTCTGTAGACACCTAAGGCTCCAGAGAGTTCTTTCAAAGTTTCCACAAATATTTGACCCAAACAATGCTGTTTTTCACTATTTAAAAACTTTAATAAAAAGAAACTAATACTCATGCAATGCATACCAAATTTAATCTATTTTCCTCCTCTGTGCTTTAACTTGTGCTGTCAGTTAGCCTTTTTTTTGTGCTAAGATATTAGAGCAAAGCTTTTCCTGTTCTTCCTGTTTATTTAAAGATTCTGCAGTGAATTCAAGGTAAGCTGATAAATGTAATTACGACCCTTTTTAACTACTTCTCTATGTGAATCAGAATTGTCTTGACATTGTGCAACCAAAGTAAACAAATATAAAATTAGAGGTTGACATGGGTATAAAATTCTCATTTCTAATTTTGTGTTAATCAGAAAAGTTTCATTATTCTCAATAACTGACTTTATAATAAGTACATATTATAAATTACTTTAAAAACCTTTATATTAAAAATGTCTCACTGTTTTTTTTTCTGTTTTATATATTGAAGTTTCATGTAAGTTTTCCTTTGGAGCTAAAAAAGGCATTCCCCAACAAAAACATTTAACTAAAGACCAGTTTGCTTCTTTAAATTAATGCTTTTTTTTTAGACCAAGGCTTGAAACTCCTAGCATGAGAATGATTCTTATGTATCTTTTAAAAATATCACACCCTGATAATTAGGACAAGGCAAACAGTTACCAAGAAGAGTTCTTCATTCTCCTCTATTCCCTCATCATCATCATTATGCCCTAGTGGCATTAATATATATTTTCTCCTTTGATCTTCCTGACAGCCCTCCGAGTTTGCCAGGCAGGTGGTATTAGTCTCATTTTATACATGAAGAAGTTGAATGAGACTGACTTCCCAAGATCATACTACTAAGCAAGTAGCAGAGTTAAAACTCAAATCAGGAGACTTATGACGACTGCTCCAGGGCTTTCCCCACCAGTTTGATACCAAAAAGATGACTGGGACTTTGGAATGGAGCTTTGGAGGTTCAGTGGTAAACCTTCAACTCATCGCTGAGGCTGATGGAGATGAAGGCTCACCAAGCACATCTTATTCCTTGGTCTTTTTCCTACATGCTGACCAAGCTCTCTAAGGACAGCCTAAACACTTTTAATGTGTTTTCATTATTTTTCTGGACTCTCACTTTCTGCAAGAGTCATTTGACATAATGCTTTGCTAAAAATCCACACATAGGTCTCAAACCCAGTCCTGGTTATGGTCTCCTAGAGTTTATGCCCTGTGAAGGCAGGGGCAGTATTGGCTATTTATAGCTACAGCACAGAGACGTATCCAAATCATACATGTGAATAAATGTATAATGGAGTCAAGCATCACTCTACGATCTTCTTTTTCTTTAGATCTCTTTTCTTTTTGTGATCACTATTTTTGGGCCACTTACGTAGGAATGTTGTAATAAGTTTCCAAGTGATTTTTGAAATTTTGATCGCCTACCTCCCTCCATTTTTTTCTGTATATCACTGTCAGTGTAATCTTCTCAAAGCCTCCAGCAACGTTTCTCCAGTGCCTCTCAAAACAAGGCAAGATTCTCTCCCTGAGATTCAAGTTTCTCCATGATGTGGACATGCCTTATTAGTATCTATCATGCATCCTCTCCATAGGCCTTCATATAGAGGGCATGCCCACTGCTGCTTTGTGTCTTGGTCATTGCTTGTCTGTCTGCTGTTTCAATTCTCTCCACAGATCCAAATCTTACCCATGATTTCAGACCCAGTCCAACCTTAATTTTCCATGAATTCTTTCTTCTCCAGTAATTTTAGCCTTTAGAATGTTTGTAGTACAATTTTTTTTTTTTTTTTGCGGTACGCGGGCCTCTCACTGCTGTGGCCTCTCCCATTGCAGAGCACAGGCTCCAGACGCGCAGGCCCAGCGGCCATGGCTTACGGGCCCAGCTGCTCCGCAGCATGTGGGATCTTCCCGGACTGGGGCATGAACCCGTGTCCCCTGCATCGGCAGGCGGACTCTCAACCACTGCGCCACCAGGGAAGCCCTTGTAGTACAAATTTTGTAGTAGTTGATGATACTTGTATTATTTTATGGGTTAGTCCAATATCTGTGGAGACTATTGGCAACCATAAAAATTGCACCCACATTTCCCTACCTCCCCCACTGTAATATCCACTAAATTAGAGTAAATTCTTAATTAAATAATTCATAGATTTAATTAAATTGAAATAAGCCCAAAGCACAGATACAAAAAACAAACAGGTTTCTGAGATATGTCCAACCCATAGTCCATGTGTATCTCAAGATAATTTTCCACTATACTTTTAATAAAAGAGAAACCTAAATTATAATTTATAGTTTGTTTTTCCTCCTTGGGCATTGCCATTGTTATTGATATTCATAAATAAAACATGCCACTGAAGTGTCTAGAAACACCCAAGGATGAATTATAGCAAAGATTTAACAACCAACTACCTTCTAATTGGTTAAACAAAATGAATGATACATTAGCTAGTCAAACTCCTTTCGCCTGGGAAGATCTCTACCAATATCCTTTAGTGTTATCTAGAAGATTCGCGAAAGTCTAATCACATTTCAAAAGCTTTCAATGAGTGGGGGCATAATTCTACCTTTCATATCCCCTGAATAGAGAGAAAAACTAAACACAGAAAAAGATTCTTTTGAGTAAATTTCCCTCTGTGATTCTTCAACCCTTATGTGTTTTTTTTTTAAAAAAACTACAGTGTGAATGAAAGACAAATTTTATTATATTTAAGAAATGAGAAGAGAGGACCTGTAGGTTGTTAGTATCAGAGAATATTTTGCCCTGTTCCAGAAGATGAATATGCATTTTTGTCTTGGAGCCAGTCTGTAAGTCAAGTTCCTTCAAAACAGGCAAAGTCTATAGAGCTGGTTCACTTTGCTGTGCAGAAGAAGCTAGCACATTGTAAAGCAACTACACCTCACTTAAAAATATATATATTAGGGCTTCCCTGGTGGCGCAGTGGTTGAGAGTCCGCCTGCCGATGCAGGGGACGCGGGTTCGTGCCCCGATCCCGGAAGATCCCACATGCCGCGGAGCGGCTGGGCCCGCGAGCCATGGCCGCGGAGCCTGTGTGTCCGGAGCCTGTGCTCCGCAACGGGAGAGGCCACAGCAGTGAGAGGCCCGCGTACAGCAAAAAAAAAAAAAAAAAAAAAAAAAAAAAAAAATATATATATTAAAAAAAAAACAGGCAAAGTCTAGCCTTGTTTCTGGGTATAGCCCATGTGGACAAGGAAAGGGTGAGGAAGAGGGGTCTACCCCTGGCATCAAGTTTTATCCATTCTGATATGTAATATACTTTCTCCACCTGAAGTTGATGTCAAGGTGACTGGAAAGTACGAACCTGGTTGACTGAGCAGAAGCAATCTGTTGTATTCTGTTCTTTGAACCCAGAGATAATCAAAGACTGTTATTTCATCTCCTGGCTAACCTAACGTTTGAGTGGAAAATGAACTAAGAATGTGAGATAACTGGATCATTTGAGCCACTATGCCTCAATGAAATTGGTCAGACTTAGCTGATATTTTTTGTTCTCTTTACTAGAAACTTGGATTTTTTTCTATATTCCAGACTCCTCTCTTGCTGTAGGATTTAATCCATTGGATAAGAGTAAATGACTTAAACTGTCATCATATTCACGAAAAGCACAGAAAAGATGATAAGGCTGTAAACAACACAGAATTATACCCCGAGGTAGAAACTGGCTCGGCGAATTGGGACAGAACTCTGAAATTTTAAATGTTTTCCTTGAATTTCTAATTGGAAATTGCTACTATGTGAGTTGCTGTTCATTAGTCATTCCAGCGTTGGTCATGTAGAGTCTATTAAGACTACCCCAATGCTTGCGGCATGGGAGAAAATGTTGAGTGAACACATTTTTTAAGAAAAAGGGCACTGGACTGGGTGGAAGTTGCAAGACCTCGGTTCCAGTCCCAGCACATTCCTGTGTGGCCTTGGACAAGCATCTTCACCTCTCTGGTCTATCTAGGGTAAACAGAAAAGATTGAACTGGCATAGAATTCCAAACTGTGCTCAGTTAGTGGGTGTGGTAGGGAACAGCAAAGCCTGCCTCAGGATGTTCACACTCTCTTTTCCACTCCCTAGAATGTTCATCACCCCAACTTCACCCCCACTCCCACCCCACCTCCAGATCTGTGCACAGTTCATTCCTTCTCATCATTTAATTCTCTGCTATCATGTACTCCCTTAATAGTGCCTCCTGCTACTGTACAGCACAGGGAACTCTACTCAGTACTCTGTAATGGCCTATATGGGAAAAGAATCTTAAAAAGAGTGAATATATGTCTATGTAAAACTGATTCACTTTGCTGTATGGTAGAAACTAACACAACATTGTAAATCAAACTTACTCCAATAAAATAAAAAACAAGTAGCACAAATAAAATAAAATAAACCAAGTAGCACAAAAATGGTCCCTCCTGGACAGTTCTCTCTAATACCTCCTTTTCCAGTTACTCCCTATCTCCTACCCTGCTTCACTCTTCTTGGCATTTATCACTACTTACAAATATATACGTTTTTATGGATTCCCTTTTTTGTCTGCTGTCTCCTTCCCAAGAGTGTAAGCACTAGGAAAGCAGGGACCTTGTCTAGTTTATATGTGCTTAAAACTGTGCCTGGCATGTAGCAAGCACGTAATAAGTATTTATTCAACGCATGAAAGGATGAATGAATCCCCACCTGGCAAAGACGACAATATACTTGAAGGGAACAGCAGTTGCCTCCTCCAGGCATCCAGTTTGCCACAGTCCCCACCACTCCTACTGTGTTCCCAGCACTGACATCATTTGTTCCTGGAGCTGCTTTCCTTATACTTCACCGCTTTTCCACCACTGATGCTCCTGCTTGTTCTATATAGGTATTTTCATTTATGACATGATGCTCCTGGTCCAAGATGTGTTTGGGCAAAAAAAAAAAAAAAGTCTGCTGCTAAAAATAATTTGAAAACTCCTAGACAAGAGGACCTTTCAAATCCCTTCCAGCTCTAACAACCAGTGAATTCATGCTTCTCAGCCATTCAGATCTATAAGTATGAAATACAAGACGAGTGTATTCAACTTTCCTTCATCGCCTCCTTTAAATACTTTTTTTCCTTTTTTTGAGTCAATCCCCGCAGGAGCCAACCATGTGAGGCCATTAAGAGAACAGTTCCTTCCCACCTGCCGCCTGGAGCCAGCCAACAATCTCAGCTTCGCCACTCCATTCTTGATTATGTACAGCCATTCCAATCCTGAGTGGCAGGATTTGCAAAGACAGCTGTTGGGTTCCAGGAACATGTGGAGGAGGGGAAAATGTGAGGTAGGTTGCTCCATTCTTCTACTCCTTTCTTTACTGAAAGAAAACAGCTGCGATCTTCACATGGAAGATGAAGTAAACAAAAGCTATGGTGCCCAGCACCATTCAGCAGCCAGCATTCAAATGTATTTTCCCCACCACCAATGTCGACGTCATCTCAACCCACCCCCAGGCTCAGTTCCCCACAGCGCGCGGGGAAGCGGGGTCTTTGCATGCCTTGTTCACTTGACTAAATGCTGCCCAAGATGTGCAATTCACTCCAATAAAAGGAGGGAGATTCAAGTCCCCTGACTGGGTCAGCATTCCATTACTGGTTATCGCACACAGCATTTTCAAGTTTCAGCAACCTCTGTGTGAATCAGCAAACAGGCAGTGTTAATCTCTGAGAGGCAAGCATTCTTAGGTTCAGCGGCAGGAGTATCTGCATCTGGGCTGATGCTGAGATGGCTCACGGGACAGTAGATCTCTTATAGGAAAGTCAAGGTATGTTTAGAGGGACTCTCTGATTCAACTGTGGCTGGCTCATTTCTTTCGTTTCCTCTTCTCTTTTATTTGCTTCTACAGAAAACAGAGTATTCATTTATTCCTTCCCTCCCCCCCCGCCCATCCCTCTTAACTGCCAGGGCCATCTGTCCATCTGAAACCATCTCTGGTTGCACAGTTTTGAATCCAGGTGACAATCAAAATGAAGAAGTGATTGTCCGTTAATGTTTTCTCTGAAGGGATTAAAGATTTTTGAAAGCCTTTGTTTGTGTTTGTTTCAAGTTCTCCAGTTGAAATACTGTACTCTTTGAATAGCAGGGAATAAAGCCTGTGAGCTGCTGTAATGTAAATGTGTTAAGCAGGGCCACTGTTTCCTAAATACGCTAAAATAAGCAACTTCTTTAAAACATGGATGGGACTTTTGATGTTTAACAGAGTTATATTTTTAATCTCTTCTTGGTTTAAAACTAAGATTGTTTGTTTTCGTGTGTGCCACTTAAGGCAGGTTGGTTAGCAAGTAAATGCACTGGAAAAAAAAAAAGAATTCTCTTTTGCCCTGACCTCCATAAATTTGGTAATTTAATATATCCAATATATCCATACACATATGATTTTTAAACAAAGATAGGGTAAGGAATAAAGAGGGACTTGTCTACAGGATTCTTTTATCCTCTTATGCTTCATGTCACCCAGTTGTGTTAGTTTTTTACAAAGCCATTGCCACTCTAAGAAGTATTGATTTTGTCTAGCTAAACATGTCAAGTCAGAAGAAATGGTCAGTGGATTACTTCTTCAAAACACTTATTCCCCCAATGGAACCTGCTGATTTTTATAATCTCAAAGAGGCAGATACAGAAGTTGAAAGAAGAAGATAAAATTTGAAATATTTCCTTCATTTTTTTTCTCATGTCTATAAATGAAAACCCAAGTTAAGGAATATTGTTTTCTAGGTCTCTTATTCTACCTCCCTATATTATCATCACCTTTTATTGCTGCTGCTGTGTGTGACCTGAAGGAACACGAGATGGCCTTCCTCAAATATCTCAGTTTTAAATTCAGTTCCTATCTCTTAATTGGGTTCGGTCAGTAATGACTCACTGCCCCAAGGTCCCGGGAAATGTTATCAGCAAAAGCTGAAGAACACAAAGCTGAAGAAAACAAACACATATTCTCCTATGGGTCCATCTTTCCAACCATCTCCCGGACTCTGGTAGCCTTTCCTGAGCCAAAGCGAAAATCACTCACTACCATTTTGTGATGTTCAGGAATGGCTGAAGTCCTTACAATCCCAGATGGACTGGGAGGAAAACCACTTTGAATAGATGCTTTCCATGATCTCCAAAATTCAAATAAACAACATTTCTTAAAATTAATGGAAATAAAAAGAAAGATCAAAAAAATTAATGGAAATAAGCTTATAACAGGTTCAGCATGGGATCAACTCAAGAGGAATTTCTGACTAAAGTACCAACAGCGTTTACTATAAGACAGTTTAGCCAAGGGGGAACCCCAGTAGGTCTCTGCAACAGAACTGCAGATATCTACAAGGCCAGTGCCCAGGTCATTGCTTCTCACTGTCTCTTAATTAGAAGAATGGTCAGCTGTCATTTGTTAAGGGCACCCTGTGGAACTGTGCTTATATGTGGTATCTTTACTACTCGAAAGTATGCCAGATAGGAACTAGGTGATTTTTTTTTTTTTTCAGATAAGGAACTTGAGTCATAAGAATGTGGCCCTAGGCCATACAATTTGATAAATATCACTTAAAAACCACCTTTTCAAATGTGTCATAAAGACTCAGAGTGCCAGTTTCATCCACAGTTTAATGTATTCCTGAAAAGGAGGAATTTGGGAGAGCTAAATTAATTCCTTGCTATGTCCTGGGATGCTTATGTGCTCTTTTGAGGGTCATTCAGTTTTATATACTAAATACTTACTTGAAAGGATCATTGCCTTATTCCATGTGCTAATTTGTGGAGAGAAGTTTATGTATTGGGGGAATCTAATTCATTCCTGCATTTTATCCAGGAAATGAGAGCCAGATGTTTTTGGACATTTGTTATTTGCTTTAAGTAAAAGCCTAGGTTAAGATAAGAGAGATATATTGATTGGCTATTGCATCTTCCTCTGGAGAGAGTGAAACTTTTCATATCTTACATTTTATCGTACCTTAAAACTTCAGGACAGGCTCTAATAAGAGGAAAACTTTTTGAATGTCCTTTTCTTTGTAGATGGCAGGGATGGGAAGGTGCACTCAATTAACAGAGCTCTCAATTAATTTAAATTCGAAGTGAAGGACCCCCTAAGAGTCAGGGACCTTGAGAAAAAGTGCTTTCTAGGAGAGTCCACTGTCAGGTTCACAGAGAGGCCACGGTCCTCCTGCACTCCCAAGACCAGATCCTTAGATTCCATTTCAGGCAGCCACACTCCAACAGTAAGAGGAGCTTGCTGAGTCTGTCCACATGCATCTGCTGGCTCGCCCGCCTGTCTGGCATCTCTGCACCTCTCCTCTTCCACACTCCCTTCCACAACCTTCCCAGCCAAATGAGCTGTCCTTCCAAATATGACCCTAACTCATGCAACAGCTGGAGGCAAAAGCAAAATAGACTGAGCTCATGTGAAGGGTATTAGCATTGAGTCCTTTTTTTTTTCCAGCACTGAAAGATGTTTGGAAAATTCATCTAAGGAACTTTAAAAAAATGTTTCATTCATAAAGATTGTTGAAGGATTTCTCAGAGTTTCAGTTTAGCAGATCTTTTGGAAGGTATGAATGCCAAGTTTATTATTTTTCCTTCTCCTGTTCCTGAGCTTGGGGAGGATCAGAGAATCAGGCAAGGAGAGAAGACTCACAGCTGGCTATCCACACTTTTCCTTAGAGATTCTGATGATCTTCATGCCATGGTCCCTGGAGGTTCTTTGGAAGAACTGAGAGATACCGTATTTGCAAGAGAACTAGACCATGTATTGAAGACCCAGACTTTCTTCCTCTACTTGCCCTTGAAATTGTCTTCACTCTGATCTGAGAGTCAAAGAAGCAATCTATCATATGCTTAGGGAAGTACCACAAAATCTGTTAGGCTCTGTAGAAATAAGGTACATTCCCTGCCTTCTTTACATAGTTTTGTTTTGACTTAGGGGACTTGGAAAAAAACTCAGTTAAACAACTGAGTCATGGTGAGTTCACGCAGTGCACCTCATATCACACTAACATCATTTTCTTTCTTTGCTTTTTTTTTTTGTAGTTAGATCAGGGGAATCCCAAATGCACAGTATATCATATTGTCAGCAAGGTGTATGACAAACTCTGGTCTTGAAGGTCCTGATAGAGTTGTTCAGTGAATTAAAGTCCACTTGGGGAGAAATGGCTAATGTGTGCTGCTGAGCTTGGTCCCTGGCCCTATACCTGACTGGAGATCACAAACCGGGAAGGACAGGTAACATATTGAATAACAGGATCAGGATTCAGTAATATCTTAGAAGCCTAGCATGTGGACCAAACTCAATATGATAAAATTTAGCAATACTAATTACTTATGAAATTCTGCATTTAAGTTTTAAAAATTAATATAGCTTTGGGGTAAGAGAGGCCAAGCTTAGTACTCATTAAAAATATTTTGGAGATTTCTATTGTCCATCATCAGATGTGATGTAACCTCCAAAATATCCCAACTAATCTTAAACTGAATTAACAATAAAAGTAACATCTGTCATTTACTGAGTACTTCGTATGTGCTAAGGTAACAAACCTATAATGATGGTGTAACTATTCCCATTTTACAGATGAGAAAATTGAGGAGATTAAGTAACCAGCACTAGGTCAAAATGGCTAGCAAACAGCAGAGCCAAGACCTCAGTCAAAGCTGGATGCCATTAATGAAAAAAATTTTCTAAGAACTTTGCATTGGTTATTCATATCACCTATGAAGAATGTTATTCACCTTAAGGAAACAAAATTAAATAAAAACACTGACGAGTGTCTAGAGAAAGATGACCAGGAGAATGAAGAGTCTGGAAGCCATGTAACAAAAGGCATGGTTGAAGAGATGGTAAATATTTAACATGAAAACTAGAAGATCTGGATGGATATGGAAGATACCTTCAAAAACTGAAGACCTAGGGTGAACTGGAAGCTACAGGCAAAGAAATTTTAAACTTAAACAAAGTTTCCAACAATAAAATTACAAACAAGGGCAGAGAAAGCTCCAAAAGGATTGAGCACATTCATCACTAGAAGTACTCAAGCAGATATGGAGAGCTATCCACTAGGGTTGTTCCTGAGTGAAATACCACTTTTGGAGACATTTGGCCTAGTTGAGGGATTCTTAATTTGAGATCCATAGGTGAACTTCATGAAGTTGAATCCCTAAAATTATATGCAAAATATATATATAGTGTTCCCCACACCCCTCCTGGGGAGATGGTGAACGTATTTCTTCAGATCATCAAAGCAATTCTGTAAAATCTGTGAACCAAAAAATGGAGTCCACTCCAATTCTGCAATCCTATTATTCTGTTTTGTAAAACTAGTCTTATCCGTCACAGAGGTGCACCCAACAGAATTGTGTGATTGATTTAATGTTAGGGACAAAGGAGAATGAATATATTCAGGAAAACTTCAAGGTTTTGAGCCTAGTAACTGAGAAGATTTGATACCACTGAGAGATAAAGAAAAGGAAGGTGAGGCAAGAGGTCCTAATCAGAGGAAGATGATTAAGTAGAAATAAATGGGCAAAACTGAAGCCTGTCGAAGATTCCAGCACTGAGTGTGTAATCCAAAGAGCCTTTTACTTCATGGCAGAAAAATGCTGAAATCTAGAGATGTATAAAGAGATAAAAAGCTACTAGAAATTTAGAACCATTAAATGTTGTAACTCTAACTGGTCTAGAGATGACTTACTTCAATCCCCTAATATTACAATTGAAGAAACCACATCTCAGAAAAACTAAGAGACATACTCTTTATCATTGGTACCTGGTTGCCAATCCAAGTCTCTGTCTACAAATTTAAGGGGAAAAAAAAAATCCGTATTTCTAAAACATTCAAATCTGCAATAAAGATACCACTTAGGGCTTCTCTGGTGGCGCAGTGGTTGAGAGTCTGCCTGCCGATGCAGAGGACACAGGTTCGTGCCCAGTCTGGGAAGATACCGAGTGCCGCGGAGCGGCTAGGCCTGTGAGCCATGGCCGCTGAGCCTGCGCATCCGGAGCCTGTGCTCCGCAACGGGAGAGGCCACAACAGTGAGAGGCCCGTGTGCCGCAAAAAAAAAAAAAAAAAAGAAAAAGAAAAAAGATACCACTTAAAATTTCCAGGACAAAAAAAGTTAATCTTAACTATAAGTAATACACAAATGTCCATTTTATTATGGTATAAGGCCAGACCGTAACACTGCCCCTTAAGCGTTTTTTTTTTTAATCACACATCTTTATTGGAGTACAATTGTTTCAGAATGGTGTGTTAGTTTCTGCTTTATAACAAAGCGAAACAGCTACATGTATACATATATCCCCATATCCTCTCCCTCTTGCGTCTCCCTCCCATCCTCCCTATCCTACCACTATAGAAGGTCACAAAGCACAGAGCTGATCTCCCTGTGCAATGCAGCTGCTTCCCACTAGCTATCTACTTTACGTTTGGCAGTGTATATACGGCAATACTACTCTCTCACTCCGTCCCAGCTTACCCTTCCCCCTCCCCATTTCCTCAAGTTCATTCTCTACGTCTGCGTCTTTATTATTCTCCTGCCCCTAGGTCCATCAGAAACTTTTTTTTTCTTTTTAGATTTCATATATATGTGTTAGCATACAGTATTTGTTTCTCTCTTTCTGACTTACTTCACTGTGTATGACAGACTCTAGGTCTATCCACCTCATTACAAACAACCATTACATTCCTTTTTATGGCTGAGTAATATTCCATTTTATATATATGTGCCACATCTTCTTTATCCATTCATCTGTCAGTGGACACTTAGGTTGCTTCCATGTCCTGGCTATTCTAAACAGTGCTGCAATGAACATTGTGGTACATGACTCTTTTTGAATTATGGTTTTCTCAGGGTATATGCCCAGTAGCGTGATTGCTGGGTCATATGGTAGTTCTATTTTTACTTTTTTAAGGAACCTCCATACTGTTCTCCATAGTGGATGTATCAATTTACATTCCCACCAACAGTGCAAGAGGGTTTCCTTTTCTCCACACCCTCTCCAGCATTTATTGTTTGTAGATTTTATGACGATGGCCATTCGGACTGGTGTGAGGAGATACCTCACTGTAATTTTGATTTTCATTTCTCTAATGATTAGTAATGTTGAGCATCCTTTCATGTGTTTGTTGACAATCTGTATATATTATTTGGAGAAATTTCTATTTAGGTCTTCTGCCCATTTTTGGATTGGGCTGTTTGTTTCTGTGATATTGAGCTGCGTGAGCTGCTTGTGTATTTTGGAGACTAATTCTTTGTCAGTTGCTTCATTTGCAAATATTTTCTTGCATTCCGAGGGTTGTCTTTTCATCTTGTTTATGGTTTCCTTTGCTGTGCAAAAGCTTCTAAGTTTCATTAGGTCCCATTTGTTAATTTTTGATTTTCTTTCCATTTGTCTAGGAGGTGAGTCAAAAAGGATCTTGCTTTGATTTATGTCATAGAGTGTTCTGCCTATGTTTTCCTCTAAGAGTTTGATAGTGTCTGGCCTTACATTTACGTCTTTAAACCATTTTGAGTCTATTTTTGTGTATGGTGTTAGGAAGTGTTCAAATTTCATTCTTTTACATGTAGCTGTCCAGTTTTCCCAGCACCACTTATTGAAATGCCTGTCTTTTCTCCATTGTATATTCTTGCCTCCTTTATCAAAGATAAGGTAACCATATGTGTGTGGTTTATCTCTGGGCTTTCTATCCTGTTCCATTGATCTATATTTCTGTTTTTGTGCCAGTACCATACTGTCTTGATTACTGTAGCTTTGTAGTATAGTCCTGACATCCAGGAGCCTGATTCCTCCAGCTCCATTTGTCTTTCTCAAGATGACTTTGGCTATGCAGGATCTTTTGTTTTTCCATACAAATTATGAAATTTTTTGTTCTAGTTCTGTGAAAAATGCCAGTGGTAGTTTGATAGGGATTGCATTGAATCTGTAGATTGCTTTGGGTAGTAGAGTCATTTTCACAATATTGATTCTTCCAATCCAGGAGCATGGTATATCTCTCCATCTATTTGTATCATCTTTAATTTCTTTCATCAGTATCTCATAATTTTCTGCATACAAGTCTTTTGTCTCCTTAGGTAGGTTTATTCCTAGGTATTTTTTCTTTTTGTTGCAATGGTAAGTGGGAGTATTTCCTTAATTTCTCTTTCAGATTTCTCATAATTAGAGTATAGGAATGCAAGAGATTTCTGTGCATTAATTTTGTATCCTGCTACTTTACCAAATTCATTGATTAGCTCTAGTAGTTTTCTGGTAGCATCTATAGGATTCTCTATGTATGGTATCATGTCATCTGCACACAGGGACAGTTTTACTTCTTCTTTTCCAATTAGGATTCCTTTTATTTCTTTTTCTTCTCTGATTGCCATGGTTAAAAATTCCAAAACTATGTTGGAAAATAGTGGTGAGAGTGGGCAACCTTGTCTTCTTCATGATCTTAGAGGAAATGGTTTCAGTTTTTCACCATTAAGAACGACATTGGCTGTGGATTTGTCATATATGGCCTTTATTATGTTGAGGTAGGTTCCCTCTATGCCTACTTTCTGGAGGGTTTTTATTATAAATGGGTGTTGAATTTTGTCGAAAGCTTTCTCTGCATCTATTGAGATGATCATATGGTTTTTCTCCTTCAATTTGTTAATATGGTGTATCACGTTGATTGATTTGCATATATTGAAGAATCCTTGCATTCCTGGAATAAACCCCACTTGATCATGGTATATGATCCTTTTAATGTGCTGTTGGATTCTGTTGGCTAGTATCTTGTTGAGGATTTTTGCATCTATGTTCATCAGTGATATTGGCCTGTAGTTTTCTTTCTTTGTGACGTCTTTGTCTGGTTTTGGTATCAGGGTGATGGTGGCCTTGTAGAATGAGTTTGGGAGTGTTCCTCCCTCTGCTATATTTTGGAAGAGTTTGAGAAGGATAGGTGTTAGCTCTTCTCTAAATGTTTGATAGAGTTCGCCTGTGAAGCCATCTGGTCCTGGGCTTTTGTTTGTTGGAAGATTTTTAATCACAGTTTCAATGTCAGTGCTTGTGATTGGTCTGTTTATATTTTCCATTTCTTCCTGGTTCAGTCTCAGAAGGTTGTGCTTTTCTAAGAATCTTACCATTTCTTCCAGGCTGTCCCTTTTATTGGTGTTTAGTTGCTTGTAGTATCTCTCATGATCCTTTGAATTTATGCAGTGTCAGTTGTTATTTATCCTTTTTCATTTCTAATTCTGTTGACTTGAGTCTCTTCTTTTTTTTTTCTTGATGAGTCTGGCTAGTGGTTTATCAATTTTGTTTATCTTCTCAAAGAAGCAGTTTTTAGGTTTATTGACCTTTGATATTGTTTCCTTCATTTCTTGTTCATTTATTTCTGATCTGATCATTATGATTTCTTTCCTTCTTCTAACTTTGGGTTTCTTTGTTCTTCTTTCCTCCATTGCTTTAGGTGTAAGGTTAGGTTGTTTATTTGAGATTTTTCTTGTTTCTTGAGGTAGGATTGTATTGCTATAAACTTCCCTCTTAGAACTGCTTTTGCTGCATCCGATAGGTTTTGGATGGTTGTGTTTTCATTGCCATTTGTTTCTAGGTATTTTTTGATTTCCTCTTTGATTTCTTCAGTGATCTCTTGGTTATTTAGTATTGTACTGTTTAGCCTCCTTGTGTTTCTATTTTTTACAGATTTTTTCCTGTAATTGATATCTAGTCTCATAGCGTTGTGGTTGGAAAAGATACTTGATAGAATTTCAATTTTCTTAATTTTACTAAGGCTTGATTTGTGACCCAAGGTATGATCTATCCTGGAGAATGTTCCATGAGCACTTGAGAAGAAAGTGTATTCTGTTGTTTTTGGATGGAATGTCCTATAAATATCAATAAGTCCATCTTGTTTAATGTATCATTTAAAGCTTGTGTTTCCTTATTTATTTTCATTTTGGTTGATGTGAAAGTGGGGTGTTAGGTGAAGGTGGGGTGTTAAAGTCCCCTATTACGATTGTGTTACTGTTGACTCCCCCTTTTATGGCTGTTAACATTTGCCTTACATATTGAGGTGTTCCTATATAGCGTGCGTATTTACAATTGTTATATCTTCTTCCTGGATTGATCCCTTGATCATTATGTACTATCCTTCTTTGTCTCTTGTAATAGTCATTATTTTAAAGCCTATTTATTCTGATATGAGAATTGCTACTCCAGCTTTCTTTTGAGTTCCATTTGCATGGAGTATCTTTTTCCACCCCCTCAGTTTCAGTCGGTATGTGTCCCTAGGTCTGAAGTGGATCTGTTGTAGACAGCATATATATGGGTCTTGTTTTTGTATGCATTCGGCCAGTCTATGTCTTTTGGTTGGAATGTTTAAGCCATTTACATTTAAGGTAATTATTGATATGTATTTTCCTATTACCATTTTCTTAATTGTTTTGGGTTTGTTTTTGTAGGTCTTTTCCTTCCTTGTGTGTCCTGCCTAGAGAAGTTCCTTTAGCATTTGTTGTAAAGTTGGTTTGATGGTGCTGAATTCTCTTAGCTTTCACTTGTCTATAAAGGTTTTAATTTCTCTGTTGAATCTGAATGAGATCATTGCTGGGTAGAGTAATCTTGGTTGTACGTTTTTCCCTTTCAGCGCTTTAAATATATCCTGCCACTGCCTTCTGGCTTGCAGAGTTTCTGCTGAAAGATCAGCTGTTAATCTTATGAGAATTGCCTTGTTTGTTATTTTTTGCTTTTCCCCTGCTGCTTTTAATATTTTTTCTTTGTATTTAGTTTTTGATAGTTTGATTAATATGTATCTTGGAGTGTTTCTCCTTGGATTTATCCTGATGGGACTCTCTGTGCTTCCTGGACTTCATGGACTATTTCCTTTCCCACGTTAGGTAGTTTTCAACTATAATCTCTTCAAATATTTTCTCAGACTCTTTCTTTTTCTCTTCTTCTGTGACCCCTATACTTCAAATGTTGGTGCGTTTAATGTTGTCCCAGAGGTCTTGAGACTATCCTCAATTCTTTTCACTCTTTTTCTTTATTTCTTCTCTGCAGTAGTTATTTCCACTATTTTATCTTCCAGATCACTTATCCATTCTTCTGACTCAGTTATTCTGTTATTGATTCCTTCTAGAGTATTTTTAATTTATTTTGTTTATCACTGTTTGTTTGTTCTTTAGTTCTTCTAGGTACTTGTTAAACATTTCTTGTATTTTATCCATTCTATTTCCAAGATTTGGGATCATCTTTACTATCATTACTCTGAATTCTATTTCAGGTAGACTGCCTATTTCCTCTTCATTTGTTTGGTCTGCTGGGTTTTTATGTTGCTTCTTCATCTGCTGCATATTTCTCTGTCTTCTCATTTTGTTTAACTTACTTTGTTTCAGGTCTCCTTTTTGCAGGCTGCCGGTTCGTAGTTCCCGTTGTTTTTGGTGTCTGCCCCCAGTGGGTCAGGTTGGTTCAGTGGCTTGCGTAGGCTTCCTGGTGGAGGGGACTAGTGCCTGTGTTCTGCTGGATAAGGCTGGATCTTGTCGTTCTGGTGGGAAGGAAGATGATCGGTGGTTTTTTTTTGGCGTGTCTGTGACCTTATTATGATTTTAGTTAGCCTCTCTGCTAATGGGTGGGGTTGTGTTCCTGTCTTGCTAGTTGTTTGGCATGGGGCATCCAGCACTGGAGCTTGATGGCTGTTGGGTGGGGTTGGCTCTTAGCGTTGAGACAGAGATCTCTGGGAGAGCTCTCGCCAATTGATATTACGTGGGGCTGGGAGGTTTCTGGTGGTCTAATGTCCTGGACTTGGCTCTCCCACCTCGGAGGCTCAGGCCTGACTCCAGGCCAGAGCACCAAGATGCTGTCAGCCACACAGCCAGGTACTTGGGGATTTTCTTGCCTTTTGGGAAGTCTGAGGTCTTCTGCCAGCATTCAGTAGGTGTTCTGTAGGAGTTGTTCCACATTTAGATGTACTCTTGTTGTATTTATGGGGAGGAAGGTGATCTCTACATCTTACTCCTCTGACATCTTGAAGGTCCCCCTGCAATAGGAGACTCCACTGAAGACACCAAACTCTGAGGAGCTAGAAGTGCAGAGGCATTTTTTTCAGAGCGTTTGCAGCTTGCTTTTTAATTTTTTTCCCTTTATTCTTCATCTAGTTTTACTTGTTCACAGGGTGCTTCATGCAGAGGCCTCGCACCCGGCAGTTCAGATCAGAGTACCCAGTGAGAAATGGCTGCGCTGACACTTCCAAAAGACAAATTCTTAAAGACCTCCTCACCCCAGCTCATTGTGAAGGAAGGTCTTCTTCAGGCATGTGCCACCAAGAAGGCAGGGGTCCCTTTCCACCTTGCTCCCCATCCAGGGATATGGTTTCACCCAGGGAGGGGCTGGCCACCAGCACTTCTCATCTCCAGCTCCCAGTTCTGTCTTGCAGAAGCACTATTCCAGGCAGGCTTGGACAAGAAAACCTGTCTTCTTTCCTCAAGTCTTTCCCCACTCACAGAGAGGAAGCTGTAGTCCAGTGGCAGTAGGTGGAGAATACTGAGCCTTAAAAGCTTCCACCCAAGCTCATTTCCAGTATGCAGATTCCATGCCAGGAGGAACAAATTGAGAAGACTGATGTCCACTGTCCCCACCCAGAGCTCTTCTCCAAGAGTTTTTTTTTTTGTGGTATGCAGGCCTCTCACTGTTATGGCCTCTCCCATTGCAGAGCACAGGCTCCGGACGCACAGGCTCAGCAGCCATGGCTCACAGGCCCAGCTGCTTCGCGGCATGTGGGATCTTCCCAGACTGGGGCACAAACCTGTGTCCCCTGCATTGGCAGGTGGACTCTCAACCACTGCGCCACCAGGGAAGCCCCTCTCCAAGAGTTTTAAAATGTGAATTCCACTCTTCAGTATGCTCTGGGATGTTTTCACAGTATTTTTAACCTTGGTTTTCATAGTATGATTTACCTCGGGAAAATTACATGGATTCTTAAGCTATAAAGAACAGAGAAGCATATGGTTGTGTTATTTAGTGTTGGTGGATTAGCCACACAACTCTTTGGCTTTCCTTTCAGATGTCTTATTTATTTCTTAGATCAGAGGGAGACTAGCTGTGGATGTGCTCATGCCTCAGATGGTCTTTGATTCCATCTCTACCCCTCTAATGAAAAGACTCATTCTGTGCCACATGAGGTTCCCCCAGGCCCGGTTTTGACTCAGCAGGTCTTTAGTATATATATAAACTTTTCCACTGTTTCATTTTTTAAAATCCATCTGACAAGGTCAAAATGAGGTTGAGACAAGAAAAATTTGGAACTAGTCCCATTTGAGACTTATTTCCTGAGAAAACAAACCGTTTTTCATAATCTGAAAATTTATGGAATTTTGACATGCAAGTTATGGGTGTGTGCGTGTGTTCACTTTTTGAGGGACTCAAATTAAATAAAATTTTGGTTGGGAGTTTCCGAGATGACTCAGGTGTCAGCTGCCATAACTTCAATTTTAAATATTAAACCCAAACATGGGCTTCATGCTCTAATTCATACTAAAGCTTTATAATATATGGCCTTGGAGTAGAAGTAAAATGATCTCTTGGGAGAGGCAAGGTCCAATTAAAATTCAGCTCCCTGTCTTTCGGAAAGACATAGTAGTTGTATATCCTTTGAGAGAGTCTTAGGAAATACACACCTGAGCTATAAATGGCTACTCACTGACTGTAAAGTTGAATTTTAATCCATCTGGGAGTCAGAGCATAAGAAAGAATTCAAATAACAACACGCTGTATTTCTTCGTGTGTTACCAGGGAGAAAAGAGCTCCTGGAAAATGAATGCCTTACACATTTGCAGATACTACCAACCACTTATAAAAACAACACTATTGTTATGTGTAAAAGTCATTCCTTTTAGGGGAAGCCTTAGAGTGAATTGAAACGCGGCTGACATTTCTATGACAAGATAAAATGTATTTTTTAATATCATGTTTAAGTGCTCTAACTTAAAACAAAAAAGAAAGAAAAGGAAAAGGAAAGAAAAAATCTATAACCCAGCATTCATAAGCAATTCCCATAAAATAACTCACAGGAAGACATTACACTTCTAAACACAAAAGCTATTAGCAGCCTTTACTAATTCTCTTTCAGTTCAGAAAGGGAATTATTGACTATATTTTCTATAAAAAAGGACAAACATACGCAATAGATTGAAGAGAAAACATACAGACAAATGCTCTCTGTTTCATTCATTAGTTGACTACTAAGATGAAACACTGCCTCAATGTACGTATAAGAGCTTCCCCAGAGAAGCAACAAGAACTACAATTCTGCAGCATGTGGAAGGAAAACCACATTCACAGAAAGATAGACAAAATGAAAAGGCAGAGGACTTTGTACCAGATGAACGAACAAGATTAAACCCAGAAAAACAACTAAATAAGTGGAGACAGGCAACCTTCCAAAAAAAGAATACAGAATAATGATAGTGAAGATTATCCAGGACCTTGGAAAAATAATGGAGGCAAAGATCGAAAAGATCCAAGAAATGTTTAACAAAGACCTAGGAGAATTAAAGAAAAAACAAACAGAGATGAACAATATAATAACTGAAATAAAAAATACACTAGAAGGAATCAATAGCAGAATAACTGAGCCAAAGAATGCATAAGTGATCTGGAGGACAGAATGGTGGAATTCACTGCTGTGGAACAGAATAAAGAAAAAAGAATGAAAAGAAATGAAGACAGCTTAAGAGACCTCTGGGACAACATTAAACACAACAACATTCGCATTACAGGGGTCCCAGAAGGTGAAGAGAGAGAGAAAGGACCCAAGAAAATATTTGAAGAGATTATAGTTGAAAACTTCCCTAACATGGGAAAGGAAATAGCCACCCAAGTCTAGGAAGTGCAGAGAGTCCCAGGCAGGATAAACCCAAGGAGGAACATGCCAAGATACATAGTAATCACACTGACAAAAATTAAAGACACAGAAAAATTACTGAAAGCAGCAAGGAAAAAATGACAAATAACATACAAGGGAACTCCCATAATGTCAACAGCTGATTTCTCACCAGAAACTCTACAATCCAGAGGCAGTGGCACGATATATTTAAAGTGATGAAAGGGAAGAACCTACAACCAAGATTACTCTACCTGGCAAGGATCTCATTCAGATTCGATGGAGAAATCAAAGGTTTTACAGACAAGCAAAAGTTAAGAGAATTCAGCACCACCAAACCAGCTCTACAACAAATGCTAAAGGAACTTCTCTAAGTGGGAAACACAAGAGAAGAAAAGGACCTAATAAAACAAACCCATAATAATTAAGAAAATGGTAATAGGAACATAAATATCAATAATTACCTTAAACGTGAATGGGTTAAATGCTCCAACCAAAAGACACAGGCTCGCTGACTGGATACAAAAACAAGACCCATATATATGCTGTCTACAAGAGACCCACTTCAGACCTAGGGACACATAGAGATTGAAAGCAAGGGAATGGAAAAAGATACTCCATGCAAATGGAAATCAAAAGAAAGCTGGAGTAGCTATACTCATATCAGATAAAATAGACTTTAAAATAAAAAATGTTACAAGAGACAAGGAAGGACACTACATAATGGTCAAGGGATCAACCCAAGAAGATGATATAACAATTATAAATACATATGCACCCAACATAGGAGCACCTCAATATATAAGGCAACTGGTAACAGCTATAAAAGAGGAAATCGACAGTAACACAATAATAGTGGAGGACATTAACACCTCACTTACACCAATGGACAGATCATCCAGACAGAAAATTAATAAGGAAACACAGCTTTAAATGACACAATAGACTAGATAGATTTAATTGATATTTATAGGACATTCCATCCAAAAACAGCAGATTATACTTGCTTCTCAAGTGAACATTCTCCAGGATAGATCACATCTTGGGTCACAAATCAAGCCTTGGTAAATTTAAGAAAACTGAAATCATATCAAGCAACTTTTCCAACCACAATGCTATGAGATTAGAAATCAGTTACAGGGAAATAAATGAAAAAAACACAAACACATGGAGGCTAAACAATATGTTACTAAATAACCAAGAGATGACTGAAGAAATAGAAGATGAAACCAAAAAATACCTAGAGACAGATTACGATGAAAATACGATGATCCAAAACCTATGGATGCAGCAAAAGCAGTTCTAAGAGGGAAGTTTATAGCAATGCAAACCTACTTCAAGAAAGAAGAAAAATCTCAAATAAACAATCTAACCTTACATCTAAAGAAACTAGAGAAAGAAGAACAAACAAAACCCAAAGTTAGTAGAAGGAAAGAAATCATAAAGATCAGAGCAGAAATAAATGAAATAGAAACAAAGAAAACAATAGCAAAGATCAATAAAACTAAAAGCTGGTTCTTTGAGAAGAAAAACAAAATTGATAAACCTCTAGCCAAACTCATCAAGTAAAAGAGGGAGAGGACTCAAATCAATAAAATTAGAAATGAAAAAGGAGAAGTTAAAACAGACACCACAGAAATACAAAGCATCCTAAGAGAGTACTACAAGCAACTCTATGCCAATAAAATGGACAACCTGGAAGAAATGGACAAATTCTTAGAAAGATATAACCTTCTAGACTGAACCAGGAAGAAATAGAAAATATGAACAGACCGATCACAAGCACTGACATTGAAACGGTGATTAAAAATCTTCCAACAAACAAAAGTCCAGGACCAGATGGCTTCACAGGTGAATTCTATCAAACATTTAGAGAAGAGCTAATACCCATCCTTCTCAAACTCTTCCAAAAATTGCAAAGGAAGGAACACTCCCAAACTCATTCTATGGGGCAACCATGAGCTTGATACCAAAACCAGACAAAGATACTACAAAAAAAAGAAAATTACAGATCAGTATCACTGATGAATATAGATGCAAAAATCCTCAACAAAATACTAGCAACCAGAATCCAACAGCACATTAAAAGAATCATACACCATGATCAAGTGGGGTTTACCCCAGGAATGCAAGGATTCTTCAATATACACAAATCAATCAATGTGATACACCATATTAACAAACTGAAGGATAAAAACCATATGATCATCTCAGTAGATGCAGAAAAAGCTTTTTACAAAATTCCACATAATAAAGGCCATATACAACAAACTCACAGCAAACATCATTCTCAATGGTGAAAAACTGAAAGTATTTCCTCTAAGATCAGGAACAAGACAAGGATGTCCACTCTCACCACTATTATTCAACATAGTTCTGGAAGTCCTAACCACGGCAGTCAGAGAAGAAAAAGAAATAAAACGAATCCAAATTGGAAAAGAAGTAAAACTGTCACTGTTTGCAGATGACATGATACTATACATAGAGAGTCCTAAAGACAACAGCAGAAAACTACTAGAGCTAATCAATGAATTTGGTAAAGTTGTAGGACACAAAATTAATGCAGAGAAATCTCTTGCATTCCTATACACTAACAACGAAACATCAGAAAGAGAAATTAAGGAAAGAATCCCATTCACCATTGCAACAAAAAGAATAAAATACCTGGGGAAAAAAAACAGAGCTTCCCTACCCCCACTTCACTCAGTGGCTCTTTTGCTTCCTTCTGTTTTTCTACATGGGTCTAATGTCTTTTTTTTTTTAATAAAAAAGAAAAGCCACTATATTGCCTCAAAGCTACTCTATCTCACTGCCCCACTTCAAATTCTGATTGATTATTTACTGTTTTTATTTGAGACCACAGACACATTGAGGAAATAAGATGAATGGGTTTATCATATACCCATATTTAGGTACTAAATGGCATTGTACTAGGAACGATTTAATTATAGAGCCCACTTACTCCTTCAACAAATTTGTTGAACAGCAGTATTAGTTAAGGCAACGCAAACCCATGTAGTAAATAAACTCTCACATTTCAATGGTCAGAGTTTAATACCATAAAGGTTTAATTATCATTGACAGATGCAGTGCAACGAGAGTGACTTAGATTCAGAGAGCCAGAATCCCTTCATCCCGTGTTTCCAGCATCTTCTAGAGCCTCAGAGTCCTGTACATTTATCCAAGATAAGAGAAAAAAATGCTCGTGAAGGCTCCCCTGTTTGTAACACCTTCTGCTCACACATTTTTGGAATGAACAAATCACAGAGCCATGCCTAGATACAAGATGGATGAGAAATGCGTTTCCCAATGGGGCAGCCACCTGCCAGTGACAACTTCATACTCTGGTAAAGTTTACCCACAACACCTATGATAGGATACTGTGCTGGGCATTGTGGAATTTTGAAAAATAAATCAAACTGGGATCTTGTATTCCAGTAGCATGCACTTTAGCAAATTTTTCCAAGTATGCTATTTCCTTATCAATAATAATGGTTAATATGTATTAAAAGCTTGCTGTATATCAAGTTCATTATAGATCCAGAGAGTGTATAGGTGGTATTTCAGGACTCAAACCCTGATGTGTAAATGTCCATATTCATGTTTTTACCACCTGATCTCTGTAGTTTTCTAATCACTTGAGGCAGGACTCAGGTCTGTTTCTCCTAAAAGTTCCCATCACAAGGCAGAGTCCACACCAGACAATGAATGAATGTGTTAAATTATACTAAACAGAGCCCTGGCAGCTACTGCTGGGTAGCTGTTGGTCATACATTAGGGCCTAACTCCAACTCATAAAAAGCTGTACTTCAAAACACAATAACTTATAAAAGAAAGTTTTTGTAAAATGTGGGGTGCCTATACTAAAATACCAATTCGTCATTTAGAAAGAAAAGCTGACTCAATTGAGATGCATATGCTAATTTATTTGAGTAGAAAAGCAATATGAGTATTAAAAAGCAATATGAGGGAAAAAACTTATTTAAAAAAGTACTTGAGAAGAGACCTTCAAGACGGCAGAGGAGTAAAACGTGGAGATCACCTTCCTCACCACAAATACATCAGAAATACATCTACATGTGGAACAACTCCTACAAAACACCTACTGAACGCTGGCAGAAGATCTTAGACTTCCCAAAAGAGCGAAGAACAGATGCCCTCAGGTGACCTACATGCAGAGGGGGGCCAAATCCAAAGCTGAACCCCAGGAGCTGTGCAAACAAAGAAGAGGAAAGGGAAATCTCTCCCAGCAGCCTCAGGAGCAGTGGATTAAATCTCCACAATTAACATGATGTACCCTGCATCTGTGTAATACCTGAATAGACAACAAATCATCCCAAAATTGAGGGAGTGGACTTTGTGTGATTTTGTCTGTATAGCTTTGCTTTTACCATTTGTCCTATGGTTCTCTCTGTCCGTTTTTTGTTTGTTGGTTTTTTGTTTTAGTATAGTGTTTAGCACTTGTTATCATTGGTGGATTTGTTTTTGGTTTGGTTGCTCTCTTCTTTCTTTCTTTCCTTCCTTATTAATCACTTTCTAATCTTTTTTAAAATTTTTTTATTTTTTATTTAAAAAATTTTATTTTATTTTGTTTGTTTGTTTCTTTCTTTCTTTCTCCCTTTTCTTCTGAGCCATGTGGCTGACAGGGTCTTGGTTCTCTGGCTGGGTGTCAGGCCTGTGCCTCTGAGGTGGGAGAGCCTAGTTCAGGGACAATGGTCCACCAGAGATCTTCCAGCACCACTTAATATCAAATGGTGAAAGTTCTCCCAGAGATCTCTATCTCAACACTAAGAGCCAGCTCCACTCAATGACCAGCAAGCTACAGTGCTGGACAACCTATGCCAAACAAGTAGCAAGACAGGAACACAACCCCACCCCTTAGCAGAGAGGCTGCCTAAAATCATAATAAGGTCACAACACCCCAAAACACACCACCGGACATGGTCCTGCCCACCAGAAAGACATGAACCAGCCTCATCCACCAGAACACAGGCACCAGTCTCCTCCAACAGGAAGCCTACAAAACCCACTGAACCAACCTTACCCACTGGGGGCAGACACCAAAAACAACAGGAACTACGAACCTGCAGCCTGCAAAAAGGAGACGCCAAACACAGTAAGTTAGGCAAAATGAGAAGACAGAGAAACACACAGCAGATGAAGGAGCAAGGTAAAAACGCAGCAGACCAAACAAATGAAGAGGAAATAGGCAGTCTACCTGAAAAAGAATTCAGAGTAATGATAGTAAATATGATCCAAAATCATGGAAATAGAATGAAGAAAATACAAGAAACATTTAACAAGGACATAGAAGACATAAAGAGCAAACAAAGAATGATGAACAACACAACAAATTAAATTAACAATTCTCTAGAAGGAATCAATAGCAGAATAACTGAGGCAGAAGAACGGATAAGTGACCTAGAAGATAACATAGTGGAAATAACTATCACACAGCAGAATATAGAAAAAAAAAACAATGAAACGAATTGAGAAAAGTCTCAGAGACCTCTGGGACAATATTAAATGCACCAGCATTCGAATTTAGGGGTCACAGAAGAAAAGAAAAAGAAAGGGACTGAGAAGATATTTGAAGAGATTATAGTTGAAAACTTCCTTAATATGGGAAAGGAAATAGTCAATCAAGTCCAGAAAGCGCAGAGAGACCCATCAGGTTAAATCGAAGGAGAAACATGCCAAGACACATTTTAATCAATCTATCAAAAATTAAATACAAAGAAAAAATATTAAAAGCAGCAAGGGAAAAACAACAAATAACATACAAGGGAATCCTCATAAGGTTAAAAGATGACTCTTTAGCAGAAACTCTGCAAGCCAGAAGGCAGTGTCAGGACATATTTAAAGTGATGAAAGGAAAAAACCTACAACCAAGATTACTCTACCCAGTAAGGATCTCATTCAGATTCGACAGAGAAATTAAAACCTTTATAGACAAGCAAAAGCTAAGAGAATTCAGCACCACCAAACCAGCATTACAACAAACGCTAAAGAAACTTCTTCAGGCAGGGAAAACAAGAGAAGGAAAAGACCTACAATAACAATGCCAAAACAATTTAAAAAATGGTAATGGGAACATACATATCGAGAACTACCTTATATGTAAATGGATTAAATGCTCCAACCAAAAGACATAGACTGGCTGAATGGATACAAAAACAAGACCTGTATATATGCTGTCTATAAGAGACCCATTTAAGACCGAGACTGAAAGTGAGGGGATGGAAAAAGATATTCCATGCAAATGGAAATCAAAAGAAAGCTGGAGTAGCAATTCTCATATCAGAAAAAAAGACTTTAAAATAAAGACTATTACAAGAGACAAAGAAGGACAGTACATAATGATCAAGGGATCAATTCAAGAAGAAGATATAACAATTGTAAATATTTATGTACCCAACATAGGAGCACCTCAATACATAATTCAAGAAGAAGATATAACAATTGTAAATATTTATGTACTCAACATAGGAGAACCTCAATACATAAGGCAAATGCTAACAGCTATAAAAGGGGAAATCGACAGTAACACAATCATAGTAGGGGACTTCAACACCCCACTTTCACCAATGGACAGATCATCCAAAATGAAAATAAAAAAGGAAACACAAGCTTTAAATGACACATTAAACAAGATGGACTTAATTGATATTTATAGGACATTCTATCCAACAGCAACAGAATACACTTTCTTCTCTAGGGCTCATGGAACAATCTCCAGGATAGATCATACCTTGGGTCACAAATCAAGCCTTGGTAAATTTAAGAAAGTTGAAATCGTATCAAGTATCTTTTCCAACAACAATGTTAGGAGACTAGATATCAATTACAGGAAAAAGTCTGTAAAAAGTACAAACACATGGAGGCTAAACAATACACTGCTAAATAACCAAGAGATCACAGAAGAAATAAAAGAGGAAATAAAAAAAAACCTAGAAACAAATGACAATGAAAACACGACGACCCAAAACCTAAGGGATGCAGCAAAAGCAGTTCTAGGGCTTCCCTGGTGGCGCAGTGGTTGAGAGTCCACCTGCCGATGCAGGGGACACGGGTTCATGCCCCGGTCCAGGAAGATCCCACATGCCGTGGAGCGGCTAGGCCCGTGAGCCATGGCCGCTGAGCCTGCGCGTCCGGAGCCTGTGCTCCGCAACGGGAGAGGCCACAACAGTGAGAGGCCCGTGTACCGCAAAAAAAAAAAAAAAAAAAAAGCAGTTCTAGGTGGGAAGTTTATAGCAATACAAGCCTACCTCAAGAAACAAGAAACATCTCGAATAAACAACCTAACCTTACACCTAAAGCAATTAGAGAAAGAAGAACAAAAAAACCCCAAAGTTACCAGAAGGAAAGAAATCATAAAGATCAGATCAGAATTAAATGAAAAAAAATGAAGGAAACAATAGCAAAGATCAATGAAGCTAAAAGCTGGTTCTTTGAGAAGATAAACAAAATTGATAAACCATTAGCCAGACTCACCAAGAGAAAAGGGAGACGACTCAAATCAATAGAATTAGAAATGAAAAAGGAGAAGTGACAACTGACATTGCAGAAATACAAAGGATCATGAGAGATTACTACAAGCAACTATGTGTCAATAAAATGGACAACTTGGAAGAAATGGACACATTCTTAGAAAAGCACAACCTTCCAAGACTGAACCAGGAAGAAATAGAAAATTTAAACAGACCACTCACAAGCACTGAAATTGAGACTGTGATTAAAAATCTTCCAACAAACAAAAGCCCAGGACCAGATGGCTTCACAGGCAAATTGTCAAACATTTAGAGAACAGCTAACACCTATCCTTCTCAAACTCTTCCATAATATAGCAGAGGGAGGAACACTCCCCAACTCACATTACGAAGCCACCATCACCCTGATACCAAAACCAGACAAAGATGTCACAAAGAAAGAAAACTACAGACCAATATCACTGATGAACATCTATGCAAAAATCCACAACAAAATACTAGCTAACAGAATCCAATAGCATATTAAAAGGATCATAGACCATGATCAAGTAGGGTTTATCAAGGGAATGCAAGGATTCTTCAATATATGCAAATCGATCAATATGATACACCATATTAACAAATTGAAGGAGAAAAACCACATGATCATCTCAATAGATGCAGAGTAAGCTTTCAACAAAATTCAACACCCATTTATGATAAAAAACCCTCCAGAAAGTAGGCATAGAGGGAACTTACCTCAACATAATAAAGGTCATATGTGACAAACCCACAGCCAACATCGTTCTCAATGGTGAAAAAATGAAAGCATTTCCCCTAAGGTCAGGTACAAGACAAGGTTGCCCACTCTCATCACTATTGTTCAACATAGTTTTGGAAGTTTTAGCCACAGCAATCAGAAAAGAAAAAGAAAGAAAAGGAATCCAAATCAGAAAAGAAGAAGTAAAACTGTCACTGTTTGCACATGACATCATACTATATATAGAGAATCCTAAAGATGCTACCAGAAAACTACTGGAGCTAATCAATGAATTTGGTAAATTAGCAGGATACAAAATTAATGAACAGAAATCTCTGGCATTCCTATACACTAATGATGAAAAATCTGAAAGAGAAATTAAGAAAACACTCCCATTTACCACTGCAACAAAAAGAATAAAATACCGAGGAATAAACATACCTAAGGAGACAAAAGACCTGTATGCAGAAACCTCTAAGACACTGATGAAAGAAATTAAAGATGATACAAACAGATGGAGAGATATATTATGTTCTTGGATTGGAAGACTCAACATTGTGAAAATGACTATACTACCCAACGCAATCTACAGATTCAATGCAATCCCTATCAAACTACCAACGGCATTTTTCAAAGAACTAGAACAAAAATTTTCACAATTTCAATGGAAACACAAAAGACCCCAAATAGCCAAAGCAATCTTGAGAAAGAAAAACGGAGTTGGAGGAATCAGGCTCCCAGACTTCAGAGTATACTACAAAGCCACAGTAATCAGGTACTGGCACAAAAATAGAAATATAGATCAGTGGAACAGGATAGAAAGCCCAGCGATAAACCCACACACATGTGGTCACCTTATTTATTTATTTTTTTCTTTGCGGCACATGGGCCTCTCACTGCTGCGGCCTCCCCCCGTGGCGGAACACAGGCTCCGGATGCGCAGGCTCAGCGGCCATGGCTCATGGGCCCAGCCGCTCCGCGGCATGTGGGATCCTCCCGGACCGAGGCACAAACCCACATCCCCTGCATCAGCAGGCGGACTCTCAACCACTGTGCCACCAGGGAAGCCCAGTCACCTTATTTTTGATAAAGGAGGAAAGAATATACAATGGAGAAAAGACAGCCTCTTCAATAAGTGGTGCTGGGAAAACTGGACAGCTACATGTAAAGAATGAAATTAGAACACTCCCTAACACCATACACAAAAATAAACTCAAAATGGATTAAGACCTAAATGTAAAGCCAGACACTATAAAACTCTTAGAGGAAAATGTAGGCAGAACACTCTATGACATAAATCAAAGCAAGATCCTTTTTGACCCACCTCCTAGAGAAATGGAAATAAAAACAAAAATAAACAAATGGGACCTAATGAAACTTAAAAGCTTTCGCACAGCAAAGGAAACCATAAACAAGACGAAAAGAGAACCCTCAGAATGGGAGAATATATTTGCAAATGAAGCAACTGACAAAGGATTAATCTCCAAAATTTACAAGCAGCTCATGAAACTCAATATCAAAAAACCAAACAACCCAATTCAAAAATGGGCAGAAGACCTAAACAGACATTTCTACAAAGAAGATATACAGATTGCCAAGAAACACATGAAAGGATGCGCAATATCACTAATCATTAGAGAAATGCAAATCAAAACTACAATGAGGTATCACGTCACACTGGTCAGAATGGCCATCATCAAAAAATGTACAAACAATAAATGCTGGAGAGAGTGTGGAGAATAGCGAACCGTCTTGCACTGTTGGTGGGAATGTAAATTGTTACAGCCACTATGGAGAACAGTATGGAGTTTCCTTAAAAAACTAAAAATAGAACTACCAGATGACCCAGCAATCCCATTACTGGGCATATACCCTGAGAAAACCATAATTCAAAAAGACACATGCACCACAATGTTCATTGCAGCACTATTTACAATAGCCAGGACATGGAAGCAACCTAAGTGTCCATCGACAGATGAATGGATAAAGAAGATGTGGCACATATATACAATGGAATATTATTCAGCCATAAAAAGAAACGAAATTGAGTTATTCGTAGTGAGGTGGATGGACCTAGAGTCTGTCATACAGAGTGAAGTAAGTCAGAAAGAGAAAAACAAATACCGTATGCTAACACATGTATATGGAACCTAAAAAAAAAGAAAAAAAAAGATTCTGAAGAACCTTAGGGGCAGCACAGGTATAAAGACGCAGACATAGAGAATGGACTTAAGGACATGGGGAGGGGGAAGTGTAAGCTGGACTAAGTGAGAGAGTGGCATGGACATATGTACACTACCAGATGTAAAATAGATAGCTAGTGGGAAGCAGTCCCATAGCACAGGGAGATCAGCTCAGTGCTTTGTGACCACCTAGAGTTGTGGGATAGGGAGGGTGGGAGGGCGACACAAGAGGGAGGAGATGTGGGGATATATGTATATGTATAGCTTATTCACTTTGTTATAAAGCAGAAACTAACACACCTGTGTAAAACAATTATACTCCAATAAAGGTGTTAAGAAAAATAAATTTAAAAAATAAATAAAATTTACATTACTATTTTAATGTCAAGAAATAAAAAAATAAAAAAGTACTCGCGACAGAACAAGATGCCTTAGGTAGGTCACCACAACATTTTAACCAGGATGTTCTACCATATTCTCCCTGCACATCCACCCTCAGTGGACATGCTTCACATGATCCATTCCCAATTTGACAGCTTTTTCTCTCAAAGAAATGAAGAAAGGATTCCTCTAACTCTGGTTTCCTGTGACAATTCTCTGAGGTTTTAGGGGCAGGGTTTCAAAAGAAGGAATTTCAGATACAGAACAGCCCTTGATTTGCAGCAAAAACTGTATGGATTCCAGTAAGGGATCTACGTTCGTATGCATAAATAACTTGAATATGAGGTAGAACTGGGGATAAATACCTATAAAATGTGTAGTGAGAGTCTATCAGAAGAGAACGACTACATGCAGTTCTGCAAAAGAAGTGAATTTTAGCTAGGGCTTTTAGAAACATGTAAAATTAATGGATTTGACCAAGTGCAGAGAGAATAGGAAACTGCCATTTGGAAGCATATCATCTATTCAGTTAGTCAACCAACAAATAAGTTGAGTGCCTCTATGCAAGGTAGAGTGCAAAGTATGGAGGGGAAGAGGGACTGTAAAAATGTGCAAGACAGCATCTGCCCTCATTGAGGTCAGCAGCTATGAGCAAGAACAGAGGAGAACAACTGGCATGTGTGGAGCACCCCCTGTGCCTGGTAACGTGCTAAGTTGTATTATCTCATTTGGCCTTAACAATATAAAGCACTCAGCCAGGTGCCTGGGACAGAAAGAGTGCCATGGTGGTAGCTGTGATTTCAATGCCAATTTTATGAGGAGGTTATTATCATCTCAACTTTCATAATATATATTCAAAACCCCTTAGCTGGAGAAATAAGATATAATACAGATGGAAAATTCAATAATTCTGGGAAAATGGTGGCCCGAGCACCCACCCTGCTACCCCCTCTCTTACCTCTCCCCGCCGCATTCTAATTCTAATCAACTTCCAGCCACCTGTCTTAAGCAGAGCATCTTTGGGGCAGGGTGATAGAGGGGGTCTGGAGGATGCATGCAAGACCTCTCATTTGTGGGAGTCCAGCTGAAGAGATCTAGTGCTGAGCTGATTTCCATGCAACAGCAATGATGAACCGGCAACAAGAGTCAGAGCACCAAGCTTCCTGGATAGAATGCGGCCCTGGGGGATCTGTGAACCCTTAAAGTGCAGTGTGGTAGCTTGAGAGATGACCTTAAGTGCACCTGCTGGTCTTCTTTGCTTTGGAGAAGTTTGGACAGAGCTGGACAGATGGGCTCAGGTACTCTCTGACTTTGAGGCTGATCGACCGACCACCTTGCAGCTTTGTGTGAAAGTGACTGCCTCATGACAACTGAGGTAGTAGTGATGTGTCTCCCTCCATTCCTGCAACTCAAGGTTCCTCCATGCTAACCCAGGCAATTAGAACCAGGGATCAGCAGTGGAGATAATGAACACCCCAAGGGGACTTAGATGGAGGAATAATAATCCACACACCAAGGTGAATGTTCTTCTGCTAAAATAAAATTTCTGGAGGAGACAGAAAACCACTCTAACAAAGAATAAAAAGCACACTTCCAGAGATGAAAAAGTAGCATTAAAATAATTTTTCAGCAATAAAATATACTCTTTAAATTTTAAAAATTTAATTCAGTTAAGGAAGGTATGATCCCACATGAAGAAGTCTCTCTAACAGGATGAGGCAGTATATGGCAAATGCCAAGGGAGTAGTTTTAATTCTCAAATTGAGCTGATCATTAGCCTCACCTGGAATGCCTATTAAAAATATAGATTTTTCCAACTTAGCCAGCCCTAATAAGTCAGCAACTCTGGAAGCTGAGCCAAAGAAACTGCACTTTTGTGTGAAGTGGGTACTGCTTTTGTTTGATGACCACTGGTTATGGGGAAGTGTTGAGATTGGAGGCAAACACTGAATGATTTAGATCACCAGCCTGCAGGGGTGTTAAAAGGGAGCTGAAATGAACTGTGATGGGTGGGTAGTGTTTGTAAATAGTGGCTTACAAATATGAAACAAAGATTTATGAACGTTTTGTTTGCATGATCTCAACCTTTCACGGGGTATAGTCACAAACCTTTGTCATGATCGTAGAGCAAATATCAAGCCTAAAACTTTCATATGTATAAGTCTAGCCTTAAATAATGTAAAACACACGGGACAAATAAGAAATTGAAGTACTGCAATTTTGCAAAAATTTAAAAAGACTAGACTCACCTAGTTCACATTTCCCTTGCTCTGTGTTTAATAACTAAAATAATGCAAGTTAAATTTCTGCAGTCTTTTTTTTATCCATTCACAGTAACAATGGTCCATTTCTCTCCCAATGTTCCATTTCAACAAAGATGGGATCACAGTGTTGGCAAGGTATGAGTGAACAACAATAGGAATAAATGGAGGTCTTGGAAGACAAATGTGAAGTGGTGTGTTCAATTTGATAGAATCACCCTTGCCTACTTTTCTGCTGCACTCCCTGAACTGTTCCCACGAAGGCAGACAACTTAGTACTTCTTGGCTTTTTTCCTTTCCACAGGCTGCTTCCAGCATCGCTGATGTAAAATAACAGGAATCAAAAGATTCATGGATCAAAAGAGATCGTTTCTGATAATTTCCAGTAGTCCCTTCCCTGGGAGCTGGCTTTTTCCAGGAGGTGTGATGGATTTGAACGAAGGCATTCAAAATTTTTCACCCCCGCCCTTATTTACTGAAAGCAGCAAAGCTCCATGAGGCTGACCTTTCTGCAGTTGTGAGACCCACAGCATGACTACTTCCTCAAGAGAAAAGAGCCCAACATTTCCCAGAGTCGGAACCACATAACAGCAGTCTCCTGAAATACTCTGCAACAAATGAAAAGCACTCTGTTATCAAATTTGAAATGAGATGCAGATTCAGTCCTCTCTCAGAGGGCCCTGGGTCACATTAGCATGTGAGATTAGCATCTGAGCTTCTGAGGGCCCTGCAGCAGAAAAACCGATCTAACTCTCTTTAACTTGGAATTTCCAAAATTTATTTAACCGCTTATATTAGTTTGCTAAAGCTGCCGTAAGACAGTACCAAAAACTGTGGTTTAAACAACAGAAATTTTTTGTCTCACAGTTCTGGAGGCTAGGAGGCCAAGATGAAAGCATGGGCAGGGTTGGTTCCTTCTGAGGGCTGTGAGGGAAGGATATTCCAGACCTCCCTCCTTGGCTTATAGATGCCATCTTCATGTTCACATCGTGTTCTCCCTGTATATCTGTCTGTGCCTAAACATCCCCTTTTGATATTGGATTAGGGTCTACACTAATGACTTCATTTAAACTTTATAACTTCATAAAACCATCTCCAAATAAGGTCACATTCTGAGGCACTGAGAATTAGGACTTACCTATGAATTTGGGAGGGGTGGGGACACAATTTGACCCATTACACCATTCAGTCCTTTTTTCAAATGTCATCTCTTAACAGCCTGCAGCACACATTTTCGTATATGTTACTGTGACCTCACAGGTCATGCCCTGCTTCAGTCGTTCCAGGATGCTATTTGCAGAATATACACACAATCACTGGGGTGCTTTTTAAGATTCTAGATTCTTGGGTCTCAGCTCCACAGGTTGAAATCCACTAGATCTAGGAAGTAACTCAGGCACCTGCAATAGTAAACCTGCCCAGGTCTAGATGTGTAACCAGATTGGAGTTCTACTGCCATTCAGCACTCCCTTATTATTATTATTATTATTATTATTATTATTTTGCGGTACACGGGCCTCTCACTGTGTGGCCTTTCCCATTGCGGAGCACAGGCTCCGGACGGGCAGGCTCAGCGGCCATGGCTCACAGGCCCAGCCGCTCCGCGGCATGTGGGATCCTCCCGGACCAGGGCACAAACCTGTGTCCCCTGCATCGGCAGGCGGACTCTCAACCACTGCGCCACCAGGGAAGCCCCTCCCTTATTATTTTTAGGCATGATTTGGGCCAGAAATCTCAGAATAACTGCTTAAGAATTGTACCTCTTCTTAAGAGTATGAACATAGGATCGTTTCCTCATCTCTGGTTTTTATCATATCTTGTATCTGCCTCCATCATCATACAAACCACTTAATATAAAGAGAGCCCCCGCCTATACATCTTTTTCATTCTCAGTGCCTAGCAGAGAGATGGCACATAATGAGCATTTAATAAGTGTTTACTGAATTAACAAGTACCTAAAACAATGCATATGAACATGCACAACTGTTTTATTGTTTAAAAAAAAAGTTCTTAATGTTGACATATCTTTATCCTTGAGATTTCATCTACTCTTAAGACTTTAAAACATAACCCATGTGACCTTCCTCCCCGGCTCCTCTTTATTCCAGCCGTAACATGCCTTTAGTTTTCCAGGCACTTCGTACTCTTTCTAGCCTCAAGGCCTTTTGCTACCTGCTACGTTGGAATCTTCCCTCGGCCCGCTTCACGCACCCCACGCCCAACTGTCACCGTTCTCTCCAAACTAATATTGGTCCTGCCCTTCAGATTTGAAGTGGTGGCCCTGTTAAGCATTTCCATACAGTGCTTTGGTTTTCCATCGAGACATTGGTAATACTTGTAAAAATTAGCTCATAGGCTGCTCTCCTCGCCAGACTCTAAGCTACATGTGGGCAGCCTTCATGTCTGTTGTGTTTATTTTTGAAACTACAGAGGCTTACACAAAGTAGGAACTCCAATATCAATTGAATGGTTCTGTACTTTATGGTGGTGACATGCTTTTCTCCACCATTAAAATGAGAGCTTCTCTAGAAAAGGGACTAAGTTTAATTCATTTTTCTATTTTTGGCACCTGCCCTGGTGCCTGGAAGACAGAATGTTTTCAATAAATTTCTTTAAAATTGTTAAGGCTTTTATTTGTATCTTTGTTTACTTTTGCCTAGATGAAAGTCTGGGATAGAAATTTATGATAAAGGATAGATTTTGGTGAAAATATAAAAATAGATTTGTTCTCTCGTCATTAGAGCCCAAATTTAAAATATCTGTAAAATAAAAATAAACCAGAATAACAGGGAATGTTTAACAGAATCAAGGCACCCCAGACAGCTGGATATGCTTCTAAAAAAGCAGAAGGTAACAGTAAATGAACTAACAATTTAAAAGTCAGTTTTCAAATTGCCAAAAGACCATTTCAAATACAGCTCTTGATAGTCATCGTCTATAAAGAAACTGGAGTATTTGCGGGGTGGTGATTCTGCCAGTTCACTATTTCTAAAGGCAGGAAAACCCCGAGGACACGTGCACGGCGACAGCTCCTTGGGACTGTGGCAATGACCAGACTTCAAGTTATGGAAGTGACTGGAACTTCGTGTGGTATACGTCTCTTCCTGAGGATGCTACTCAGCTTTTTAAACTCTTATAATGTTTTGTTCTTTCAGTAACAGTCTGAAGCAGACTAGTTGTTTCTTCCATAATATTGAAAATTGGTTTCCTGGTAACTTGCTGTTGCTACTTCTGGACAATTATGTAAGATAAGGGGAACGTGCACCTATTTCTCTAGGGAAGGTGGAAATGTCTCTTGTCTCTTCCCAATATCCCCAATGTAGAGAGCTGGTCACAAGGGGAAATTTTGCACTGGATCATATTACCTCCTTAGAAGGAAAGAGGGTGTGATCCCAACCATTTTCCTTGAAGATTAAATGGATTTTTGATATCATTAATGGATTGGGATCATTAATGGTTACGGACCTTAACCTCAGTTAAGGTCTCTTGGCAGTAAAAGGAACCAAAAAAGGGCTCCCTCTTAGGGAAAGGATGTCTAGACTAGTGATAAAACCTCAAAGTTAGGGCTTGGGGTTCTGGCACAGAGTGGCTAAGGCTAGAGGCAGCTCCTGATGTAAATATGACAGTGTTTGGTAAATGGCTTACCCCTTGGAGAGACCGAGATCATCCTCACCTGAATCATCAAGGCCCTGGCCCAGTAAGGCCATAATCACAGCAACAGGTACTTGTCTACCAAACTTCACAGGTTTTTGCTGAGATATTGTGAAACCCACAGCCCATCTCCGGTGGATCAGAGTCCCCCTCTCTCTTGCCACCTGGGGTTTCCAAGAAGCACTGGCCTTTTTGTTCTAGATTGATTCCTGAGATTCTGGGTTACACAAAGAGAAAAGCCTCAAGGGAAAGAAAAGTGAAGGTTATAGTGATTAAGTTTTTTTCTTTTTTACAGTGTTGCTTTTTTCAATACTCCAAGCTGATGAATGGACCATTTTGACCACAGTGGCAAAGAACGAATTATTGTCACTGTAACAGTTTCTCATTACTACCATAACAAATTAACACAAACACAGTGGCTTAAAACAATACAAATTCATCATTCTATAGTTCTGGAAGTCAGAAGTCCAAAACGGATCTTACTGGGCTAAAATTAAAGTTTGTTGGAGTTGTGTTGCATCTAAAGGCTCTAGGGGAAAATCTGTTCTGTTGCCTTTTTCAGGTTTTGGAAGCTGTCTACATTCCTTGCCTGGTGGCCTCTTCCTCCACCTTCAAAGCCAGCAGTGTAGCATCTTCAAAATCTCCCTTTTCCTCATCCCTACTTCTCTCCTTCTTTCTCTGTTTCCAGAGTCGCATTTCCTTCTCTTTTTAATATGATCCTCATGCCTCCCTCTTATCAGGACCCTTGTGATTACACTGGACCCACCCAGAAAATCAAGATAGTCTCTCCATCTCAAGGTCTGTATCCTTAATGACATCTACAAAATCCCTTTTGCCATGTAAGGTAACCTATTCACAGGTTGCAGGGACTAAGATATAGATGCCTTGGTGGAGGTGCATTATTCTGTCTACTGTAGGCACCCTTCATCATCTTAGGAATGAATGACATCATCTTAGCAGACAGTAGGGCTCTTTAAAAGGGTGCTCACTGGTTAAGAAAGGGAAAAGGAGAATAAGACTTAAACGTAAAATATCATTAGTGCAATGGACAAGACTTGGTAACTTTGGATTCTGGTTTGGATAGATGGCATGGATATAAGTGCCATTAATTGAGGCCAGAAATGCATGAGAAGGCTTCAGAAAAAAATATATATGATTTTAAATATTTTCAGTTTGAGAGATAATATGGCATAAATTAATCCAATACCAGATACAAATGCAAACATCCTTACAATATATTTTGGCAGGGTTTGGGCTATATACTGTTATACATTATAAGCTGACATAGTTCAGAAAAAGATCACGGCATTTAAGATACTGCAATGTAGATAACTTATATGTCAATTCACTTCTCAACTCTTTTTTGATTCCACACCAACCAAGACACAGAAGTAATTTTTCACCCATTTTCATAAGAAACACAAACACAATGGGCCTAATGTGATTTTTGCAATTTTTCCTGAAGATTTGTAGAGGTGTGGAGAGCAGTCACAGTGCACAGAGCTCTTCCATGCCCCTCCCATTTTTGCAAAGTTACTCCTCTATTATTTGAAGTCATGATCCAACCAACTCTCAAGCTCTGGAAATTCGCCCCAGAGCAGATTTACCCTGAAGCCAGTGACATTAAGCTTCAGGCCCCACTTCCACACTCCCCATGAGTTCTGGGAGTCACTAGGAATTATAGAGTATTCTAGGTAGATCAGGAAACCAGATGGCAAAATGAAGCAGTAATTTTTAGTAATTTTTCTGTGGTTTCTATTCTCATTCTAGTTAGTCACTTTTGAATCTGATATTGAATTAATAATTTTATATTCTCTCAAAAAGGGCCCTCCAAATTCCATCAGCTTCAAGCTTTACAAAACCTATCTATTTTGCCAAAAGTGATTTATGAAAGTACTTATAAAACAAAGATGGCCCTCTTCCAGGAGGATTTTTCATACAAGACTCCTAGATAACAATATTTTTTCATATAATTATGTATAATTAATTTTCCTGTACCTGTACCTTGTTGGCCAAAGTTGTCCACGTCCAATTCATTTTGTGTCCTTGGTGCTCAAAAAGTTATCAGGTGTTCAGTCATAATTTTATAAAAATGTTTTGAATTGTATAAAGATGTATTTTCTAAAAATTGTTAGGTAAAGGGATGGATTAATTTAAATTAATTCTTACACATGATTTGATCTAACGGATAAAATTAGGAACTGAGCATCAGCATTCACTGTGCACTTGCATTTGCCATAATGTTCCAGGAGGGAACAAGATTAGAGGGGCATCGCCAAGGTTGCAAAACAAGAGTTCTCAGCAGACCCTCATTTGTGCCTCCTCCTTGCTAAGAGACGCCTGGTGAAAGTTCTCCACATTCTCCATTGTCTGGCTGCTCTTCCAGTGACCAGAAGGGACAATTTAAGGTGGAACTTGGTTCTGACCACAGGGCAAGTCAGGGGCTCCAGTCCAGCTTTATTAGCAATAGCTAATATTTTGATCTCCCATCTACCTCCTGTACCTATTTACCTAGTTTTCATAGCTTATAGTGGGGAAGGGCATGTTTAGTTATCACCCTTAACCCAAAACAATTCCTTCTGAAACACAGCATCTTAAGCTCTGGTGTTCGCTCTGCTGAGAAATTCCTGCTCTGAAAGTTCCAGAAAAAGATTTGCCCAAATCTGAACTAATTTCAGGAAAAAAAACCCCAAAAACCAAAAATCCCTCCAAGGTTAAGAGGTGGCTTCTGACTAATAGCAGAATGAACAGGAAGGCAAGGAAAACAGGCCTCTGAGATTTAGGCCAAAGGGAAATGAAGAGAAGGATGGCGGAGCGGCCCAGAGGAGGATCAGGCAATGGAAAACTCAAGAAAAATTAGTGGGAGGACAGAACAGAACTGAGGGCCTGGAGGATCATGGGAGAAAGAAAGAAAGGAAGCAGATGCAAGATTCTAGAGCCCAGAGAAGTGGCCAGGCCCCCTGAGGCTGAGGAGGGAGGGCAAATCAAAGGGTAGACGAACAAGGAGAAAGGTTTGAAGGATTGTGCGCTGCTGGGGGTGGGGACACAAATGTATTGGTTGTGTTAATGTTTTTCATCTAGTTCTTTTACAATTTTAGTTTAGATTTTCTTTAAATAGCTGTAAAGCAGGACCATTAGCTGGGAGTTATTATAAATCAAAAACAAAACAAAACCATTCCTAACAAGTGGGAGTTCTCATACCCCTAATCAGAAAGGCCTGTGTCGGGTTTCCAAATCCTGTCCCTAGAGACTATGAGAAGTTTTTAATGATAGCGTTTCCATAAAAGCCTGATTTAATACAATCACCACCCAGACCAAATGTGGGGGAAATCAAAAAACTGCTTTCAAATCCAAATCCTTCTTTGAAATTTAAAAGTATACTCTAGGATGATGGTTAATATAAATTCTAAAGCAAGGGAACAAACTAAAAGAAGCAGCACAAGGAAGTTTTTTTTTCAAAAGCAGGGTAGGAAAAAGGACAAGCCAGAGTTTGGTTACATCTACTCATGAAACACAACAGGTCTCATAAGCATTTGAGATCTGAGCCCAGTGGTTACGAGCCTTGGAAACTCATTTTAAACAAACTACCTGGAGAAACACCTTATACAATTAAGTGTTCAGGACAGTTGTACATCCCCAGTTTAGCCATGCATTCAAAGTACCCAAACTCAACCCTCCGTAGTCACTAAAATGGTACAAGTCCCAGAAAATCCATTGCCAATCACAATGGCCATCGACTCTGGTAGTTTATGTGATGACAAACATTAGTTTTAATGGCGTAGCCTTCCTTTGATAGCTGTTTGAAATTCTGCAGTTGGGAGATGTTTATGTTCACATGAAAATAAATGTAAGCAAACCATCTTATGGTAAACATCTCTCCAGAAAAAAACAAATTCCATCTTTTTACACAGAAAAAGGCAACAGCAAAATGAAGCTTATGCTTTTGGTTCATGACATTGTAAAATTATCTGGAAGCTCTTTAACACTGCCCTAAGAAATCATTTAATTTGGATTATTTCAGGGTATATCACTCTCATAAAGCTGCTCTGGGCAGCTGCATCTTTAATGAGGCTGATTAGATAACAGGAACAAATACTCTCTAGATTGAAAGCTGTCTCAACGAATGTGGAACAACTGTATTTATTTAATTTAATTCAACCAATGGGTTTAATTTATACCCCTCCTTCTTCCAGAAAGGATTTAAGGCAGCTTAGCTAGTGTAAAGGTCTGAAGGTATAGGGACTCCTGAAAGCCTCAGATTAATATCTAGAACATATAACATGTCCAGATAGTTTTCAATTATCAATGCGTTAATCTAAGCTTGGAAAGAGCTTTTAAAGCAGTGAAACACCAACTAGCTTCGAACTTGCATTTTTAGTAAGCTATTTTGTCATTTGGAGGCCTGCACAATAAACCTTTTGTTCCTTTTTTTAAAAAAAAAGAAAGAAAGAAAAGCAACCTTCTGGTATTGCTTTTGTTCATCTTATCATCTTATCATTCAGCAGCCTATTCAGGATCCCATGTGGGAAAGTATGTGTGTAAAACTGAGCCCTATACTCAGTGCAGGGATTCCTTGGAAAAACATCCTTCTTAAATGGGTATCTATGTAAGAAACAAAAGAGAAATTCTACTTTTAGGCTGAAGTTGGTTTTTTAAGTCCGTATGTTGAAAATCTAATGTTTAAAGTTAAGAAAATGGAAAGCAGACCAACTATGTGGATGTTTTCACACTCCATTTTCATGACAACAGTCTGCTTAACTGAGGCTATTAGTGGATTCTTGCACGAAGGAGACAGTATCTCTTCAAGACAATCTGCTCCGTCTCAATATCTCTTTGTTTTTGAGATTAAATGGTGACAAAGAGATTTTTTTCTACTGAATTACGCCAATATTACATGAATATTATGGGGATAAGAACAGTCACTAAGTTCCCTAAATGTATCTATGTGTATGATTTGAGGGTCCATGACAGAATCGAAGAAAAATTATTGAGTTCTGATCTCAACACTGAAACAGACTCCTTTTGGAATCCTGATAACTGGAGTAGCCCAATTTATACCCAGATTCCATCTGGGAGATTCAGTGGAACCAAACATCTTACAATTGAAGAATATTTGTTATAAATAACATTTACATATGTGACAAACAATTGGTCAGACGCTACTGGACATTTAGAAACCTCACTGGGTTTTCCACTAAATTTGGTGACAGCTGATTAATTAAAAGGCCCATTCTACAACTACCACAATTTTCCCTTGAACAATTTCATAGCTATTACTTCACTGAAAAGAAAAATGAATTAATTATGAGCTCAATAATATGTGAATAACTATTACAAACACATTAATTTCTACAGGGTTTATTCCTATCCTATACCACTAAGCTTGGCCATGGCCCAGGGTTCCAATACTAAGGAAGAAGAGAGGAATGGCTATTGGGAAGCAAGTAGTGGACTCCAACCTCTAAGCTAGCCAAACATATCTAGGTACTCATTCCCATGCACAGAACAAGTTTCATCTGTTTACTACATCTTGCTCAAAGCCTAGAATCTCTGTGTATTTTCCTCTCTGTTGGGTTCAGATGTGGCTGCTACAAAACTAAAAGCTAACTTATTACTCCCATTAAACCAAATATAAAATGGTAGTGGAGGGAATAGGGAAATTGCAATAAAGAACTCTGGGGGAAGAACAAAAAGGGGATACACAGCTGTTACAGTTCCCCAGCAATGAGCAAATTCTGCAGGGCAGAAACAGCACACCCGTGACAGGACCGTGGCAATGGGAGGTTGAGTGTTGACCCAGCTGACAGCCCATGGTTCTAAGCCCTGAGGCTGCTCCTTTTATGCATTGTCCCCTAAGACTCCAACACTGGTTACTCCAGAAAGTTCTTCTTTGTCCATTATCTTTCGTAACTACAGCTGAGGTAGACATTGTAGGCTATTTCTTTCCTTGGTGTCTTAGCTTGGGGTGCCATTACAAAATATCATAGACTGGGTAGTTTAAACAACATTTACTTCTCACATTTCTGGAGGCTGGGAAGTCCAAGATCAAGATGCCAGCATAGTCAGTTTCTGGTGAGGGCTCTTCCTGGCTTACAGGTGGCTCCCTTCCAGCTGTGTTCTCACAGGGTGGTGGGGGGCAAGAGGGCTAGGGGACAAGGGGGAGCTTCCTCTTCTTATAAGGACACTATCCTGTTATGGGGACCTTACCCTCATCTAAACCCAGTCATCTCCCAGGCTTCCCTGATGGTCCAGCGGTTTGGACTCCACTCTTCCACTGCAGGGGGCACAGGTTCGATCCCTGGTCGGGGAACTAGGATCCTGTATGCTGTGCGGTGTGACCAAAAAAAATCATTTAAAACAATTTTTTTTTAATTAAAAAAACCTAGTCACCTCCCAAAGGCCCCACCTCCAAATAACATCATGCTGGATGTTAGGGCTTCAACATATTAGCTTTGTGGGGACATGAACATTCAGCCTATAACACTTGAGGTTACCTAGCTTCAGCAGCCCACTTCCAGGTGGCCTGGGTTTAGGGGTCTGGAAGTTTAGTTAAGGAGTTTTACAGGCACAAGCTATTTCAGATAGGCTCGGAGTTTCTTTGGCTGTGCAGTTCTCTTAAAAGCTTAGTAGACTTCCTATCCATTTGCTGTTGGTAAGTTTCTGTGCAGGTAGCCACAGTCAAATATTGTATCTAGACATAGTTTTTAAGTCCAGAGACATTCTTTCACCTAGTCTCTGTGCTCTGTCATTCCCAAATCCTCAAAAGAAGGGCAGGTACCTTGAATCCATTTGAAACAAAGGTCTCAAGTCAGAAGACAACAACCTAAATCCCGGGGGCCCACCACGTGAGTGTGGCAATCTCCTGCTCAGGATGCTACTAGCTAAACTGCTTTAGCCTGGGATGTAGAAGTAGTTGACTTCCATCCCAACAAAACTTCGAATTACTGGATTTTAAAGGAACAAAATTGCAGACTTCCAGTAGAGAAGAGCTACCTGAATGATGCATCATTTCTCTTTAACTCTTCTGCAGATTGGTTAACTCCAGGCTGAGGTCATCTCTTGCTGATACAGCAGGCAACATATACTGGTATATTGACAACACTGATTGCCAATTATCAGTCCTCAAGCGACATGTTTCTTTTCAGGGGAAGTTGGAAATCAGATGTGTCATTTGCAGGTCTGCCCAGTGAGTTTCTCTTTGCCATTTTCCTCCAGGGCCACCTCTACAACCACTGCAGTCCCCTTCCAGCTGCCACCAACCCATAGTGTGTAGAGTTATCTGGAAACCAGACTCACTATTTTCTTCTCCACCAGCCAACTTGTCATGGAGAGTACCTGAAGAATCCTTAGGAGTAGGTTAAGGTAGAGCTGGTGGGAAAGGAAGAGTAGGAACCTTAGGAGTGGGGGTCTCCTACTCATTCACTTACTCAAGTAAGGACGCCTTTGCACTCTCCTTACATGAATTATCAAATCAACTTGCTGCTGGAATGCTAATTGGCCTGCTTGGCTTTATAGCCCACACCTGTGTTGTCCAATATGGCAGTCACTAGCCACATATGGCTCCTGAGCACTTGAACGTGGCTTATCTGAACTGAGCTGATAGGGGTGTGAAATACACATCATAGCTTGAAAACTTAGTACAAAAAATGTAAATTATCTCAATAAATTTTATGAGTACTTTTACTTGAGGGATTTGATGAAGTTTTGAATTCAACCTACATTGTAATTCAGCAACCCACTGATCAGTCTCACCACTGATATTTGGCTGCTAGACATAGGAGATTGTTTGAAGACAATCATTGAAACACCATGGTTTATTAACCAGGACTTGAATAGTGAATTTAAAGCTTTGCACCTGACATTTTTTAAAGCCCTTTAGTACAAGAAGCCAACACACCAGCTTTCTATTATTGGTTATAAAATAGTCATAAATAGAACAAGTGCTAGAGTCCTATCGTTTAGGGACTCTGCTGGCAGCATTAGTTTTGTGAAAACAAATGCACTGAAATAATAGTGAAAAACAAATTCTTCATCTAGATCCCTGATCAGTTTTAAAGCAGCAGTCCTGGGAGTAATGTAATTCCCATCATACTCCATGATTTTAGCAGCTTCCAATTATCTGAGATGATATCCTTTTCTTTCTTTCTTTTTTCTCCATATGAATATCTATGCAAATGTAATTTGGAAAATTTAAGTGCTCACCAGAGAATCTAGGATTATAATGGTCTCATTCTCCTTTATTCAGAAAGGGTAGTTTTGTTTTTGGCTTTGGTTTATATATATATATATCTATCTTAGGCTGAACAAGCCAAGCAAAATGTAAACCACACACATCCAATGCTCCAATGTATTTCTTCATTCTCATATAGGAAGAGAGTCATTATTATAAATAAGATATTGACTAGGCTACCAGCACTGCAATTTTGGAGAAAATATCATCAGAAATGTAGAGCCAAGAAAAGGTCAAGTTTCCATTTTATCCATCATCAGAAAAATCACTTCTGTGGAACAGAACACCTAAACTCAGTGGTTCTAAAACTTCAGCTGACATCCTGTCATCTGGTGGGGGTTGGGGGAAAGGGAGAGACTTGTTAAAACACCATCGGCTGAGCCTTAATCCCAGAGCTTCTGATTCAGTAAGTCTGAGGGGGGACCCAAGAGTTTGCATTTCTAACACGTTTATAGGTGACGCTGATCCTATTGTTCCGGAGAAGCCCACTTTGAGAACCACATCCTTCAGGTCTCATTGGAAAGGAGAATGTGCGTCACCTGATCAGTTCAATGCCTGCAGTGGAAATGCTTCTGGGGGAGGGAGGATCAATTTGCAATCAGCTTGAGATCCAGAACCCTAACCTATCCACCTCCCAGATCACCTTTTCTGGGGGGGTGGGGAGGGTGGCCAAGTTGAGATACGGGAGATACTGTTTCAAACAATTATAAATAAGTGCAGCTTATTCATCACTCTTTTGGAGGAAATAGGCTTGAAATAAGATTCTCCTCAGCAATCTTCACAGATAAAGAGCCAGGAAACACCACATGACGTTTCACCTCCCACACTGACAGAAATCTTAGTTTTGTTGCTCTTCCCAGTAGTAGAATCTAAGAATCACCAGCAGAAACCCCTCAAAGATTCCGGTGATGGCACTGATTAGACTGAGTCCTGGTGCTAAGGTGAAGTCAAGCAGGACAGTTTCCTGTCCAGAGGAAAAGAATCTCCGAATCACAAGAATATGACAGTGATTTAGGTGTAGTTTCTGAGTGCCTACTGTATTCCCTGCCTCTAAGAGTACTCTATGCATCACACACAGGGCCTTGTATGTAGCAGGGCCTTAATAAACACCGCATTAATTAGTTAATTAATTTGATTTAATTAATGTCACAGTGTTTGCTATATGATGTCACACAAGCCCAATGAACTTGATGAGTTAAAGTCTATGCTTTAGCAATATTTACCTCAACTTCTACACTTTGTATGAGCATCAGTTATTTTGAGAGGAAGGCACAAATTGTGGCATCTGCCCAGCCCACAGAAATTGTTCCAGTGGCTACCTCCAATTCATTCAGTTTCCATCTTCTTAGTCACAGAGTGGGCAAGACCAATCAGTACATCCCATTTTCCTGGCCACAGGAAACAGCAGTCAGGTGACCCACCAGGGCCAGTAAGAGTCTTCTCTAGGGTATTTGAAACTGAAATTCCAAAAGATTAATTATTTTTCCTTTCTAGTCACATAGTTTGTAGCATGTTACCCAGGTTGATGCCAACTAGGCAAGTAGATAAGTGAGTCAGGAGTTAAAAGAAGAAAGAAAGTTTCCAGGAACAGGTAAAAAGACAAAAAATTATGAGTGTGCTTAGAGACTCATCCCCAAGCCTGCTTTTCTTCCTGGGTTCAGATCTGGATTAAAATTTCCAACCACCTTTGCAATTTAATCTAATCATATGACAATTCTAGCCATGCATATGAATGAAAATGATAGATACAATTCCAGGCCTGGCCCATAAAAATCTATTGTGCCTGAGCCTTCATACTCTTTCATCTTTTTCTAGCTTCTTATAAACAAATATGACAACTTTAAAAGCTGTGTTAAGTTAAAGAGAGCAGAACCACAAAATGGAAGGAGCCTAAATCTCCACTCTGAGGAGTGCTATCAACTGATCAAGAACACCCACTCTGGACTTTCTGTTGATTAGAAATAGATGTCTACGAGGCTTAATTAGAATTTGTTATAGCAGCTAGCATTATCTTAACCAATAAAGAAATTATTTAATATATAAATGCCATTTAAAACATGAGGTTATATGACATTTCCTAAGGAGTGGGTTTAGATAGAACAGAGAAGTGGTTTGAAGCCTAATCCCTGAGGCACTTCAACGTTTAAAAAGAAGGAGAAAGAAAAAAATTAGTAAAGAAATCTGAGAATACCATCTCAATGAGTAGGAGAAAAATCAAGCAGGCTGTGATGTTCTAGAACTAATGTAAAGAAAATGTTAGAGAAGGGATGGTTGATGCACTATATGGAGTTCCTGAGACCCTTTGTTTCTACACGTCTTTTTTCAATTTTATAGGATGCTTCTATATTCTTCCAATAAATTTCCTACTTTCTTAAAGTAACTTGAGTTAACCTTCTGTCAACCAAGAGTCCTTGACTATGGTAGGTACCCTCTAAGATGGCCACCAGTGATTCCTGCCCATTGGTATTCATGCCCTTGTATCATCTCCTCCCTTTGAGTATGGGCTGGACTTATTGGTTCACTTTTTTTTTTTTTTTGCGGTATGTGGGCCTCTCCCTGTGTGGCCTCTCCCATTGCGGAGCACAGGCTCCGGACACGCAGGCTCAGCGGCCATGGCTCACGGGCCCAGCCACTCCGTGGCATGTGGCATCTTCCCGGACCGGGGCACGAACCCGTGTCCCCTGCATCGGCAGGCAGACTCTCAACCACTGCGCCACCAGGGAAGCCCGGTTCACTTTTAATGAACAGATCGTAGCAGAACTGACAGAATGTCCTTCCGAAATTAGGTTATAAAAAAATGTGGCTTTCATCTTGGGTATACTTTCTCATGCTCTCTCTTGGATCAGTCATCCTGGAGAAAGTCATTGTTATGTTATGAGACAGCCCTGTGTAGAGGCTAATGTGGTGTGGGACCCAGACCTGCCAACACCACATGACTGAGCTTGGAAGTAGATCCCCCATCCCAGCTGAGACTTTAGATGAAACTTCAGTCCCAGCCAACAACTTGAGTGAAACCTCATTAAAAAATCTTGAGCCAAATCACGAGCTAAGCCACATCTAGGTTCATGACCTATAGAAACTGTGAGATAAATATTATTTTCAGGGCTTCCCTGGTGGCACAGTGGTTGAGAGTCCTCCTGCCAATGCAGGGGATACGGGTTCGTGCCCCGGTCCAGAAGGATCCCACATGCCGCGGAGCGGCTGGGCCCGTGAGCCATGGCCGCTGAGCCTGCGTGTCCAGAGCCTGTGCTCCGCAACGGGAGAGGCCACAACAGTGAGAGGCCCGCGTACCATAAAAAAATATATATGTATATTATTTTCAGCCATTAGGTTTTTGAGGTGATTTGTTATGCAGCGATAGATAATTAATGCATTGACCAATACACTTATGAGTACAGAGATGATCATTCCTATTAAATATGCCAAAGTAGTAAACAGCCTAAGAATATTCTTATTTTTATTTATGCCTCACCTAAACATCATATTATAGATTAAAAATCTGAGGCTCCCAAAAGCGAGGTAATTTGCAGCTACCAAGTGGCAAGCTGTAGAACCAAATTTACCTCATCTCTTTCTAAGTAAAAGATGTGTTTAGAAAGACCATGAGAGGAACTTTATGGTTGGTGAAGGGTTCATAAGTAGTAGGAGGAATATCTGAAAAGATAGGTTGGAATCAGATTGAGGAAGGCCAATCTGAATATGAGGCTAAGGAATTTGTGCTAAATTAGATAATAGGAATAAAGATTTTTTTTAGTAAAGGGATGATATGACTGAAATGTTGGCTCGAAGACATGTGGTGTCTGTTTACAATGTGGAGACTAAAAGAAGAGAGACCTGGTTTCAGCAAATGGAAAGAAAGAGAGGAATGAAAGAAATCCCTCCAAAGAACAATCAACAGGACTTGGTGACTAATTTACCATAGATTGAGAGAAGGGAGGCAATGAAGAGGATGCCTACATGATAAGGAGAATGGTGCCACCATAAACAGAGATTGGGAGGTCAAGAGGACAGAATTTGAGGGAAGTGGGTAAGAAGAAAGGGAAGTTGAACTTCAACTACATGGTTGCATTAGAAGTAACAACATCGAACGTGAATGTGTAATTAGAAATTAAGAAGGGTCTTGGCCAAAGGCAGTGATGAGATTCATCTGCACTGAGGCAATTAAAATCTTTGGAGTCCATGAGTTTCCAAGGAAAGATGAAGAAAAGCAGTGTAGTAGACACAGTGGGCTCCCAACCACTAACCCCCACTTCGACCTTCCTAACTGAATTCTTATTTGGTTCCCTTATCACCCTACCTCCTCTCAGCCATGAGCTTCACTCCAAGTTGTACCCAGATCCAGAAGGTGGATCCTCATTAGTCTAAGTCAATAATGGTCATTCCCATCTCTGTTAGGAATGTGCATGGGATACAAATCTAGGCAATGAGATTGGACAAGTCCATTGGGAAGCTCCTAAAATGACTGAGAGGAGATGGCCTCTTGTTTTCCTCTGGAAGTTGTTCTGTCTCTGTCTTGACATGAAACCTGGAACTACTCTGCCATCTTGGGTCCCTGGAGAGTCAGGCTTCACTGGGCACAAGCATCCTGTGATACAACCAGAAACCAAACCTTGGGAAATTACTCCGATTCGGAGATCTGAAAGAGGAAACAAAACCAATGAAACACAGAGAAAGATTGGTCAGATTCTAGGAAGACAAAGAAAATCAAGTTAGGCTCTGAAACCAAGGTATCAGGGAATTGAAAAGAAGACAGATTTTGACAGGGCTTAGGCTGGGCCGGGGTGAAACATCCCAGTAGAGACACAGTGAACTAGACCTGGGAGGGAACACTGGGAGACAATCATCCTTTTGGACCAGCACTTCAAAGAGCTACACGTGACAGAATTCCTGAGATGATTCCGGGATCAGCAAAAGGATGTTTCTGAACTATTAAATGCATTCTGTTTTGAAAAAGTAACATTCCTATCGGCCAGGCGAGTCATTCAAAAACCAGCCTCAATACAGCTATTATTCAGGTTCACCCTGTCAGTGTGAAAATATGGGATGAAGTGGACTTTGCTACTTGAAATTAAGTGTGATCACACTCAGCAGCCTTGGGAAGCTCTCCAATTCAGACCTCAATTATGAGAGGCTTTGAGCCATGGGGAGCTGGGAGCAACATTCAGAAAAAGAGAAGAGTTTCTTGCTCTGGGATTTTCCCTGTTTGCAGCCTGAATCCCAAGTGAATGTTCTTTCTCTTCCATCACTCTTTTTTCCTGCTTTCAGCATATTCCTCTCACTTTTCCCTCACAGTTCTCTCTCCCTTAGAGAGAGCATCTGGACTCTTGGGTGAGAGTCACATGTGACTTCACTGAGCTGTTGGAATTAACTAAAACTTATTCTTTCCCAATAAATCTCCCCCGAGCCTCCACACAGCAGCTGTGAATTCCCAGCATGGGATGTGGCTGAGGTACTAGAAAAAGCTGGCTGTGTTCCTCAATCTTGTTCATCCTTGGTCCCAAAGAATCAGCAGACATTGACACTAACGCAATCAAAGAAAACTATATAGCTCTCTAAACACAACTCTTTATCTAACCTGCCTTGAAGATTTGGTACCTAGATTTCCCAGAAGTTTGGGCTGGGTTTACTTTGAGAAAAGGCAAAGCCACAGCTATAAGGCAAGATTCAAGACTTCAGGAAATGAAAATAAAATTACCGAGGGTTGTTCAGGCAGTGGCTCATCAGAAGGGGAAGTAATATTTGATTGTAAAGTTGGGGCACAGCCATTCTTTTTATGCATTTGTGGGCGTTCAGTTCTTTCCCCAGCTTTAACTCCTGGGTGGGGAGGTGGGGCTGAGGATGGAAGGTGTACAGAGAGTTACAGTGAACGTGTAAATCATTTGCTGGCTAACGATGCCTACACTCTGCCAAAACAGTATTTATTTGTTAAAAATATAGTTCATTGTGTTGTAGCAAAACTAAATCCCTCCCCAGTCCCCACTGAGACAGGGTGATTGGGTTTCAGGGTGAGGTGCCAGCTAGTGTTTTCGGGGGCATTAATGTGCCAGCTGCTCCTGCAGCATTCATTTTATTTCCAGTCCCCAGGCTGGTTTTACACTTGCTTTTGTGTAAGGGAATCAGGATTAGTGGGTCTTTTGTTAGTGAGGGGGCAAGGGCGAGCAGCATCGCCTTTGAGCTCCATACACAGGGGCAGCCTAGCAGGCAAGCCTCAAAGCTTTGATTTATTTCTCACGCGCTGACTTTTTCAAAAAAGAAAGGATCCATCGCATCGGGCTGCTCTGTTGGAAGCTTGTATGGCAGTGGATTGGGGTGACTGGCGCTTCCAGAATGCGGTTCGCAGCCACCACGCCAGGGTCACATTGGAGCTTTGTGCAGATAAAACACTCCCAACCTGGTAAGAAGAAATGCCCCTGTAGGAAGAAATGCTCCTTTATTACATGGTGAAAGGCGTTATTGGGTGGTCCTTGTCTGAGAGCTGAACAGAGCATATGGATTCCTACTTGCTTCTTTGAAGGAGCTAACATTATTTTTACCCACTTGGAAATGCTGAACTGCTACCAGTGTTCAAAGTCCCCCTCATTGGCTGGCTTGTCCAAGTGCAGTGACCTGCTAGAACAATGCCAGCGAGCTTCTCCTCCACTGAGCAAATCGCCCAGCCTCCGAAAGAAAGTGGCCTCTTTTATGAAGCAACTCCTCTTAAGATGAAATTGTGAAACACATACACACAGGCACACACGCACGCATTCACACACACACACACACATCACACAACGTAGTTTTCTGGTTGTTTTTAAGACTGGGAACAAAATTACTAAGCAAAATTTCCCAATGAACACGTCTCTCTTTTATTTTTAAGGACAGAGAAAGGCAAAGTGAAAAAGGAGCCTCCCTTATCCTCCTTCCCTTCCCCCTCACAGCCCAGACTCAAAACACTCATTCTGAGGATGGAGCAGAGGTGGAGAAGGTCAAGAAAATGAGGCCTTGTCTATTTACTGGCTCTGTAAGGAACTATTGTGGCGCAGCAGCTGTTCTTGCTCCTTAGGAAGCCCTGCTTGCAGTAGACAGGGGAAGGGAGTGTGTGACACTGGCGGGCAGGGGGCATGGGGAGTAACATCTAATATTTTCTGCACCTCAAGAAAGATGGGCTTTGTTTCTCAAAAAGAGCAGAGATCCTGTTTCTGTTATCAGAAACTGGTTTTAACCAAACACAGTTGGATTGTGTGTGTGTGTGTGTGTGTGTGTGTGTGTGTGTGTGTGTGTGTGTGTGTGTGTGTGTGTCAGTGGTAGGGGGATGGATAGAGGAGAGAGAGACAGAGAGAACAAAGTCACAATCTACTCAACCTTTCATTCTGCATTTTTTTAATGCAGAAAAAATTGAAAAATTTCAGCCAAATGAAAAGCAGTAAAATGGTTAAGAAAGACTTTATGACTAAGAGAGGACTGCAATGGAAAATATGTAAAAAGAGAAGTTAAACCAGCTGGCTTATTGGCTTTTCCCCCTCTTTTCACTTTTTTTTTTCTTTAGTTTAAATGAGGGGAAAATGTACTGAGTAAATATCCATTGTTTTTCCTAGTATTTAGCCCTAACAAAATTCTTCACAGGACTTAGTTTCGTGGATTTCTGGGGATTGGGTGTGAACGTGACATTTCACCCCTGGGTCACAGGCCACTTCCTGCCCCATATTGTAAGTAAAAGTTCCCGCTATCCCGTGGGTCTCCTGTGTCCAGGAGTCAGGGTAGGAGTGGGGAATGGGGGATGGGGGGAGCTCAATGACAATCACTCCTCACATGATTTTATTGTAGGAATACTTCTCTTCCCATTCTTGTATCATATTCAGGAATCTCAAAACTGTATTACAAAGTACATATTAATTAATATTTCCAGCTTATTAATTTATTCATGCACTCAGTAAACATCATTTAAGCACTGTCTAGGTACTGTGCCTTGTGTTAACTGCTGGGGAAACAAAGATAACTAAAATATATTCCCTGACTTATATGTCCTCAAATAAGCAGGAGAGACAGATATCCAGACCAATAATTACAGTAAGTTCTAGAACACGGAGGGCAAGGAGGGCACCCAGGAAGTAGTAGTGATACTGGAACTGAGTTTTTTGAGCTAACCAGGAGCATACCAGAAGACCAAGGAGAGGAAGAGCAGTCTAAGCAGAGGGAATAGCCATGGAAAACCCTTGTTTTTCTCCACGGGTAAGGTGGGAAGTCTGCAAAAGTGTACTCTGATTTGGGTTCTAGGAACTGAGGATGAAAAACGGGGTGAAATGGGATAGGACTGGCCCATGGAGTTCAGAGTTTGAAACCAAGGAGCCCCCAAAGGCAGCATTCAGGAATAAAGGCATGATTAAACCCAGTGGAAAATAATACCCATACAGTAGGAAGTAGGAAGGCAAAAACCAGCAACAGCAAAGTAGGAACTGGAGGAAGCACAGGTTTGGGGCTGGGGTAGGAGGGAGAGCCTGGAGAGAAGCACAGAGCTATAGGGGATTTTTAGAGGCAGCCTAAGGGCATGTCTGGAGTGAGGGAGGGCAGTGTTAAAGGCACAGAACCTGTTCAGACAGGTATGGAAGCAAGACAAAGCGTATCATTGTGAGGGAGTTAAGGTCAGTCATCACGACTGATGTCCAGACGATTGAAGAGGAGGGTAGAAAAGAGGCAGTCAGGGCCGCTGTGATGAGGAGCCTTGGAAAGTACCCTCAGGGGACTGAACATCATCCTCCCAGCTGGGATTTCCCACAGGGTGGCAGGGGCACCACTGGCAGTTATCAGTGTGTTGGTTCATGGTTTACAAACAATATTTTAAAGATTTTTAGGAAGTTCCTTGAAAAAAACTAAAAATAGAGCTACCATATATGATGATCCTGCAATCCTGCTCCTGGGCATATATCCGGAGAAAACCATAATTCAAAAAGATACATTCACCCCAATGTTCATAGCAGCACTATTTACAATAGCCAAGACTTGGAAGCAACCTAAATGTCCAACAACAGATGCATGGATAAAGAATATGTGGTATATTTATACAATGAATATTACTCAGCCATAAAAAGAATGAAATAATGCCATTTGCAGCAACATGAATGGACCTAGAGATTATCATACTAAGTGAAATAAGCCAGACAAAGACAACTATCATATGATATCGGTTATATGTGGAATCTAAAAAAAATGATACAAATGAACTTATATACAAAACAGAAATAGACCCACAGACATAGAAAACAAACTTATGGGAACCAAAGGGGAAAGGGGTAGGGGGGAGGGATAAAATAGGAGTTTGAGATTAGCATATACATACTACCACATACAAAATAGATAACCAACAAGGACAAACCATGTAGCACAGGAAATTATACTCAATATTTTGCTAATAACCTATAAGGGAAAAGATGTGAAAAAAAACCATATGTATGTATAACTGAACCACTTTGCTGTATATCTGAAAACTAACACAACTTTGTAAATTAATTATACTTCAAAAAAATTTTTTTAAGATTTTTAGTAGTTTTGTATTTATTTTTTTACAAATTAGAAAAATATGTACTTAGCACCTCAAATCCAAAATTATATGGATACAAAAGCTGCTTAAGATGAAGTAAACATAGATAGTACCACAGTGGGCTGATCTATAGTAAAAATTAAGAAAATACAAAAGATAGTATTAATACAGATACAGCAAAAAATTGAGAAGGTGGCCTATAAATGACTAAAGTTTGAAAATGTTGGTAATAAGCAATGGGGAGCCCGTGAAAAGTTTTAGGTATTGGACTATATCCTAGAACATTGTTCTTTCAGGGGCAGGGGTAGGTTGGGAACTAGAGGTATCTGTTAAGGGGGACTGCATTTCCCTTCCAGAACCATTGTAGACTCTACCTACTTTTTGAGTTCATGTTTCAATATAAACTTTAATTTGAACTCTGAAGTCCTTAGACAATTCTGTAAGAACCACTTTTGAATAGTTTTAAATACCTATGACTTTATTTTAATTTTGAACAACTGGATTATATATTTAAGTGAATAATTCTGGTAGAAATGTGCAGTGGTCAAAATGACTTCCATGGTGTGGAGTAATGAGATACTAACCATGTCTACTGAATGCTAGTAAATCTGTGTCCCTGTAATTATTAAGTTAATTTGATTTACATAGACCTGGTGATATTTTAAAAAATATGGCTGGTACATTATGTATTAATCATGATTTTTAAATTTTCTATATTTCATGATAATTTGACATCTGGGAGCCTTGTGAACTGAAGAGGAACTGCCCGTCCCAAGATTAGCTAATTCCTAGAGATATTAAACAATTTGCTTGTAAGCATACCTTTTATATGCAAACCAACCCATCCTAAATCCAATCCATCCTAAGCCATCCAAAGTATGCTTGTAAACATACCTTTTATATGCAAACAACCCACTCTAAGTCCATCCTATGGACTCCCACCCACCTCCTTTTATCAGACACCTGCAGTCTGGGACACTATCTGGCTGCCCTCAGTCACCCCAAAGCCAGGTACTGGACAACTAGAGATCACTCCCATAGCCCAGAGCCTGCCAAAATTATTCAAACTATTCCATCCTAAGCCTGCTCAGCTGCTTACCCAGCTTGCCCATTCTTTCCCAAGAAAACCAAAATAAAAGTTGTTGCCATGCCCTCCCCTCACTCTTTCTGCCTCCTGACCAACCCTGGTGCTTCTCCATGTGGTCTTGCATGTCTTGGTATGTCTCTTCTTGGGAACTGTAAGCAAAAAAATCTTTTTTCAAAAACAGTTGTCTCTGCGTCTCATGTAGTGAAAAGCCATCTACATTAACTATCTATGGTAATCATCCTCTCATGCAATCAAGGGTTGGATTTGTAAGAAATTTGAGCTCAGAGTAACTTACACATTGCAAAACACCACCAAGAAACTATGGGCTGCAAGGCAGCATTATTTCTTGGTTCCAGGAAGAAATCCAAAAAGGACTTTTTCCCAGCCAATATACCCATTTTTCCATATCTTCCTACATGAGATGTTGTTTTTGTATGCCAGGGTAAATTAACTGCTGTAACAAATAACCCTAAATCTCAATTGCTTAAGATAATAAAATTTACTTCTTAATCACCAAAATCCAATGCAGGTGTTCATAGTTGGACAGCTCTCCTGGCTGCCTCCGTGACTCAGTAATCAAGTGTTCTTTCATCCTGTTATGCTGCCAGTTTCAAAACGTGGTCTCCAAGGTCACCAGAGAAGGTGAGACAATTATGGAAAAGGCATATCAGATACATACTCAACTTCAGACACAAATGGCAATGAAAATGTCTACATACATGCTATTGGTGAGAAGTAGACACATTCCCCTACCCCTTCCAATGATGCCAGGGAACTAGGAAATAGTCTCTAGCTGGGCAGCCACTTCAAAGCAACCACTCTGCACTAAAAAAGAGCTCAAACCTTTCATAGTCAGCTAACCATTTTTCATTAATTCGAGACATGTGACCCAGGCCTGCATTCTGGTGATAGAGTAACTATGGGTTGGTCAAGTGATAATGTAAAACAGTGGTTTTTACCTGCTTGGGGGGTCATGAATCTTATAAAATGTATGGACTCTCTCCCTAGAATAACATATAAGCATAATAAGCACACACAATTTTCACGGAATTTCAGGAGCTTCATGGATTCCCTGAAGCCCATCACTGAAATTATTAGAGGGTCATAGATCTATACTCTTGGTGTAGTTGAGATTATTTGGCTTGAGTTATATTTTGAATAGTAATGTAAATCATGAACCATGAGCCAACTTAGATTTTTTCCTGCTAGATTGAGTTTTTAAATTTAAATGCTAGAACTAAGAGATTCAGAATATCAGCAGTGTGTCATCCAACTTTCAGAAGCCAGTTTTGCACTGAGCAGAGATTCTTATCTCTACTACTGCAAAAGACTTTATGGTGATATCCTGCCATCCGTTTGCCACTCTCCAATCCATTCTACATGCCAACCAGAGTGACATCTAAAAATTCTATTTTTTTCACGTCACTCCCTCTTAAAGACCTTTCAGTGGATAAAGACCTAAACCCTTAACATGGCATACAAGCCCTGAATAAACCTTCCCTACCTGATTCTCACATTTGCTGCCGTGTTTTTTTGTACTCCCTCCAACTTTACGTTTGGTAGTGTATATATGTCCATGCCACTCTCTCACTTTGTCCCAGCTTACCCTTCCCCTCCCCGTATCCTCAAGTCCATTCTCTAGTAGGTCTGCGTGTTTATTCCCGTCCTGTGCCTAGATTCCTCATGACCTTTTTTTTTTTTTAATTCCACATATATGTGTTAGCATACGGTATTTGCTTTTCTCTCTCTGACCCACTTCACTCTGTATGACAGTCTCTAGGCTTCATTCTTTATATAGTTAATTGCTACTCTTCCTTCAGGTCTCAGCTCAAAGGTCATTTCCTCAGAGATGCCTTCACAGAGACATAAAGTAAGTCAGGTCTCCTATATGTTCTTAGAGTACCCTGTAAGCTTTCCTCTTAGTGAGCAGCATGGTTTATAACTATGTGTGATTATTTGATTTGTATGGGTCACTCCCACTAAAAGGTAAGGTCCACGAGGGAAGAAACTGTGCCACAACTCAGCACCTGGCTTAGCACATGGACTGTAACGGGAATTCAACATTTGTTGAATATTAGATGAATGAGGATGGATGAATGAATGAATGAAGAATGTTGCCTATGGTTTACTCTATATCTTGAGAAAGAAAAAGCTAAGTGATAAGGGTCTTGAAACCAAATTATTTTCTCATTCCGAGAAGTGAATAGAATAACCAAGTCAGTAAATGGTATCATTTTAAGGAACTTCACAGTTAGGTAATGACTTTACTGTGTGGCATAGCAACCTCTTCTCTTAGATGACGTCTAATCCAATAGGAGAAACAAGCAGTAAAACATGTCTATCATTATTTTATATTTACCACAAAGAGAAGGGCTCATGGAAGGGGACTATCATACAAGGAACTGGTAAGTAAGAGACTATTGGATTAATCCAGGAAGGCTTCCTGGGGGAGACGGTCCTTTGGGTATAGTTTGAAGGCCTCTTTATGACACTTCTTTATTGAAATATATTTGGTTGCCTGAGTGCCAACGAAAGACTTTCCCCACAAATCTTGCTCCCCAGCTTTTCTGTGTTGCTGTCAAAAGGATAAAGCTATAAGTTATGAGAAAGGCTGAAAGGCAAAGATTAGGCTGGCATTTCAGTTCCCCAGCAGAGGACAAGACATTATTTTATATTATATATATATATATATATATATATATATATATATATATTTGTGTATATATATATTTTTTAATTGAAGTATAGTTGATTTACAATGTGTTAGTTTCTGGTGTACAGAAAAGTGATTCAGTTATATACATATATACGTATGTATATGTATATATATTCTTTTCAGATTCCTTTCCCTTATAGCTTATTACAAGGTATTGAAAATAGTTCCCTGGGCTAGACAGTAGGACCTTCCCCTCTGCCCCTACCCCAGTTTCCCCTTTGATAACCATAAGTTTGTTTTCTATGCCTGTGAGTCTGTTTCTGTTTTATAAATAAGTCATTTGTATCATTTTTTAGATTCCACATATAAGTGATATATAATATTTGTCTTTCTCTATCTGACTTACTTCATTTAGTATATAATCTCTAGGTCCATACATGTTGCTGCAAATGGCATTATTTTATTCTTTTTATGGCTAATATTCCACTGTATATCTACACCACATCTTCTTTATCCATTCATCTGTTGATGAACATTTAGGTTGTTTCCATGTCTTGGCTATTGTAGATAGTGCTGCAATGAACACTGGGGTGCATGTATGTTTTCAAATTAGAGCTTTCTCTGGATATATGCCCAGGAGTGGGATTGTTGGATCATATGGAGAAAAAGACTTTAAACAGTTGTGTCTCATACTCTCTCTGGTAGATTTTATTGTTTTTCAAAATAGTCACTGTGTCTCCATGTGGGAGGATTTTACATTCCTGTAAGACTCGGTTATGTGATTTCCTTTGGCAAATGACACAGTGGTGGAAGTGACATGTGCAGAAGCTTTGAGAGCTGTTGTGAGGTTCCACCACCTCTCTCTTTTTTCCCTCTGACACAAAGCCCATCATGTCCTCAAATGAGGCTCTATCAACCTGGATTTCAAGGTGGTGAGGATAAGGAACAGAGCCATGACTGACCTCCAGCCAACATGTAACATGACCAACACATTAGCTTTATTCCTGTAAGACACTAAAATTTGAGGGTTGTTACTGCAGCATTACCCAGTAAAAGATGACTGATACATTTTCCTTCACAAAAACTATATATATAATTCAACTCAAATTTAGAGCTCTACACCTAATGAAAGAATGATCATTCTTATTTGGATGAATCATCTACCATTTTTATCCAAATGCACAGCTTCAGGAAGGTACAAATGCAGTCGTGAGAGAAAAAGTAGAATTCTCAATCATTGGAGCCAATGGACTAACTTCTGAATTCACTGATTTGAAGGATGTGGAAGCCAGCTTGCCTTGTAGCTTTCTACTGAAAGTCCAGGAGGACACCACTTTATATAGAGAGGAACACTAACAATAGATTCATGACAACTAGATGAGGATTTCCCTTCTTGGGAAGGAAAATCGATGAAAACAAATAAGTAAATCTGCTGATTTACACTAGAAAAATAGGAGTCAGAGCTCATCATATCATTTTTAATAGTAATATCTCAGAGAAATAAAAAGAAACTTTTTCAAGACAAAATTAGCTTATAAAAATTGGCTAAGTTCTTGCTTAACATTCCTTCTTCCTCCTCCTCTCGTCTTCTTCCCATTCCTGCTCCTTTTCCCTTCTCTGTCTTTCTTCCTTGTCCTTTCCTCAAATTGACTCATGGCCATCTTTGGAAGATGCAAAGATGATAGATATAAATAGATGTAGACATCCAAAGAAGATATACAGATGGCCAAAAAGCACATGAAAAGATGCTCAACATCACTAATTATTAGAGAAATGCAAATCAAAACTACAATGAGTTATCACCTCACACTGGTCAGAATGGCCATCATCAAAAAGTCTACAAACAATAAATGCTGGAGAGAGTTGGAGAAAAGGGAACCCTCCTACACTGTTGGTGGTAATGTAAATTGGTTCAACCACTATGGGAACCAGTATGGAGATTCCTTTAAAAACTAGGAGTAGAACTACCATATGATCCTGCAATTCCACTCCTGGGCATATATCCAGAGAAAACCATAATGTGAAAAGATACATGCACCCCAATGTTCATTGCAGCACTATTTACAATAGCCAGGACATGGAAGCAACCTAAATGTCCATCAACACAAGAATGGATAAAGAAGATGTGGTACATATATACAATGGAATATGACTCAGTCATAAAAAAGAATGAATATAGCTGATTCATTTTGTTATAAAGCAGAAACTAACACACCATTGTAAAGCAATTATACTCCAATAAAGATGTTAAAAAAAAAGAATGAAATATTACCATTTGCAGCAACATGGATGGACCTAGTATCATACTCAGTGAAGTAAGTCAGGGAAAGACAAATATCATATGATATCACTTATATGTGGAATCTAATTTTTTTTAAAATGATACAAATGAACGTATTTACAAAACAGAAAGAGACTTACAGATATCGAAAACAAACTAATGGTTACCAAAGGGGAAATGTGGGGGGAGGTGGGTAAATCAGGAGCTTGGGATGAACATACATACACTACTATATATAAGATAGACAACCAAGAAGGACCTACAGTATAGCACAGGGAACTCTACTCAGTATTCTGTGATAACCTATATGAGAAAAGAATCTTAAAAAGAATGAATATATGTATACATATAACTGAACCACTTTGCTTTACACCTGAAACTAACACAATATTATAAATCAACTATACTCCAATATAATTAAAATAAATAAATAGGCATAGACATACACAATGATACCTATATCCCTATTGAAAGAAAAAGATGAAATATACATTTATTTCTAAGAGTTCATAATTCTAAAACATTAATAAAAGAACTTGCTTAACCCTAAACCTCTAAAGCTTGAAAAGCCCTCTAAAAACCGCTTGAAATTCGAGGGGTTTTGATACTTTCTTTTAAGTATGCAAAAGTGTATTCTCATTTCCCAGTGTATTCTCATTTCCCCCAGGCTTGGCTGGCCATGAACAGTTTTAATTCAACTTCATAAGCTTTCCTTGAGTGCTTGTTAGGACCATAAATTCTTCAGTTTAAAATTTTAAAAGTAGTTTGCAGTTTAAAAGTACGGATTATCTTGCTTGAGACCCCTTTTGCCATGAACTTTCTATCCCAAGGTCAATTCCAGTTAAACCCCCTCCGTGCCCCCCACAAACACATCAATATTCCTGAATCTGAACTGTGGTGTACATTACCAATTATTACCCCCTATTGTCAAGCAATATTGCCCACCCCCTAAATGTGGGAAGTTTTTTAAATGTTCAATAAAAGCTGTATGTGCACAGCTAGATTTGCCATTTAATCGTTCAAGTTACTTTCTGGAAGCTGAGAATCTATACGTAATTCAGACATCTTGTTGTTTAGTCCCTGTGAAACCCATTTAAAACTAGGAATAGGAGCAGTGATATTTATGTGTCATGGTGTCTGAATTTGTAAAGGTTTTCTGATAATCTGAGGAGTAATACTGAATTACTCTCAGCAAATATTTTGCTTTATTTTTGTAACTTTGTGATATAGTGCAGAGTCTTGGTTATTGAGTTGGAATGTAGGGATTTCTAAAAGGGTTTTATATACAATATTTCTGTAACCTAACAAAAACTGTAAATGGTTTACAATTTCATGACCATGAATATGATGAACTACTCTTTGTTCTGAATTGCTCTAGTCCAATGTAGAATGATTATAATCAGATTGATCTGCATGAGAATTCAAAGCCAATTATGTATATATATGAAAGAGAGTTGATTTCCCATAGTAGTTCTATGGTTTAAAACTATTAAAGGAAAGGGAGCATTGCAAATGCCCCACTTCAATAATACTACAGTCCATCAATTAAACAATACATGAAGCATATAGTGATGATAATTCCTGTGTATGTCAACCAGGAAACAGACCATCTAGTTGCCTCACCATGAGAATAATGATCCTGTGATAGCATGGGTAGGTCATTCCCTCTCCCAGCTCAAACTGTGAGGGAAGACAGAACAGATTTGCTGAGTTGGCGCTTTTCTTTAATGCCAAATGCCAAGTAAGTCAGAGTCTTCAGACATCTGTGTTATCAAAACCACAAAACACCCAGTTTGTGACTTAAGAGAACACTAAGTTACCAAAATTTAGGACTGAGTAGAACTATTTGACATCTTGTAGTTTATTCTATTCATTTTAACAGTGTGATTACTAAGGCCCAGAGAGGCAGGGTACCTTGTTCAACAGTACAAATCTAGCAATAACAAATGTATAGAAAGGACTTTGCCCTACTCTGTCACTCCTAGCACAGGGCTTTCCTCTCTCCCATGTCATTTGGTAACAATTACCATTTCCCAAAACTGAACCCAGGAGTAAAAAGCATGACATGTGAACTTTTAAACTAGAATTAAAATTCAAAACTATAGGACATCTCTTGGAAATTTTAAATCTAGTAGCAATAACAAAAACAAAGTTTTATTAGAAAAGCTTAAAGTATGCTCATTTTTCCCCCTGTGCTATAGGAAAAAGAACTTGCTACTCATATATCAAGCTACCAAGAGAACTCCATAAATTATTTTCTGCTCAGGCTAACTTTGCATTACTCTTACCCATTCTGCGTAATCCTTAAAGGATTATCGTAAGGTACACAAAAGAAAGACATGGTTTTATTGCAAAATTATCTCTAAATCAGAAGTGCTGACCTAGTTTGACTTTTCTTCTTATCAGACAATGTTAAAATGTAATGTTCCCTATTATTGAATCTGAATATAAATTAAGAGCTATTGCTTAAATATACATATCATGTGACTATAAAATTTGAAACTGAGTCTTATAAACACTCAAGAGAATTCAAACATACAAAGAATTACTGTTAGATCAAGCACCCACCTGTTAGATCAAGAGACCACAAACTCAACACTGCTTCACATCTATGCAATTTTTCTTGATGTAGTACTTACTTTTTTGGAAATTGCCTTCATAGCAATGAATTTACACAATTAAATTTAATCTTATTATTATAGTCATACCCTGTGTTTCACCAAAAGCCTATCGCCTTTTTTTTTAACCATTGATGTTTTTCTACAGACTCAGCTCCTGATTATTTCCTACTATTAAAAAAATGAAATTAAAAAAAATGAAATTTATCTTCAAAGGGCAACCATCTGTTACCAACCAAGATCACTTGGAAAGAATATTAATCAGTTTCTTTAAAATATTTAAAGAAAATTTGATTAGCCATGGCAAGAACATTGGGATAAGCACATGGCCTTCCAATCTTTACTACAGGAAGAGATTGCTTTCATCAATATGAACACACTCTGGCATACTTCTTAAAAATCAGTCTTTTTCATTTGAATAACCAACGTCATATAGTTTATGCTTGTACAAGTATACCTCTAAGTTTTTTCTATAAGGTGGTTTGGAGCCAAAGCTGAAAAATGTTCTGCTACACATCTTAGACTATTACTTCTTTTATTCTTTGTGTAGAAAGAGCAGAAACATTCAAGCTGTAATGATTTTCATCTGCTCAATGCAGCCACAATGCCAACAGATCTTAGTTGATTAATGCTTGAAATATAAAAATTCAAACGTGTACTCTGCATATATGTGTGCGTGAATATGTGTGGCTGGGGATGTGGGAAGGTTATTTGTGGTTTAATTATTCTTAGTAAAAAAGTTTCTTCAACCTGCTCCAAGACAGCTATTCCAACTAATCTGCGCTAGAGCCTTCTGGGGCATTTGGAGAGGAGAGAAGGCCCTTCATTTCCCCTTTCTCCACTAGCCCACATCCTCTTTACCTCCTCCAGATACCCTGGCTCAGCATGGGTTACAGACATCAGAATCTCCTCAATGAGTAGGTTGCCCTTTCCACCTGGAGCTGGGGCTGCTGTCTGAATGAGAATGGAAAAGCTGTGGGCATCACCTAAGAAAGGACGGTTCCCTCTTTCTCTTAGAACTCCACACTGAAAACCTAGAAAAAAGAAAAGGGTCATAGGAAAGTAGACCCATATGCCAGATTGGTGGGCAATAGAATGTAGGAAAGGTTATCAGAAGATGCTCTGGAGTTAAGCTAGCTGGGATTGAATTCTGACTCTGAGCTTCCTTTGTGAACCTAGACAAGATCTATAAATTATCTGTGCCTCAGTTTTCTCATCTATAAAATGGGTATAATACTGCCTATATTATAGAGTTATTAGAACAGTTCTTGAAACCTGATGAGCACTCAGTTGACATTAACTAAAATTATTATTAATAACTATCATCTACTGAGAGCTTACTGTGTTTCCAAGTACCCCATTAATATAGCTCACACTTCCCTTAGAATTCTTCTCATGGATTTCCACTTTCCAAAGTGAAATCAAATCTCAACTACCTATTTAATGGTGATGTTTCCTTTCTTTGGTTAGCACAATCACTGGTTGATAGTACACAGAAATATGTCATTTTAATTTTTTGTAACAGTAAATTTTACATTCTTCAACACACATGCCAATTCCTTGAATATATAAAATGAGAATTTAACAATCATGAAAACAAATTTATAGCCTTCACTCACCCCCACTGCACCTTCATTCTATTCATTCTTCAGTGTCAACCAAGACAACCCACATCCTAAGAGAAAAGACAGGACAGAAATCAGAAGTCAATGCAACCCATTCTGCCCAACTTCTAAGCATGGTTACTGAGCTAAATATATCCATGCTCTATGGCAGTGAGAAGGATTGTACATCCTGCCAAGGGAGCCACAGTCATGACAGCAATTGTGAAAAGCTGGCGACCTTGCTGGAGACTGTGAGGGAGACCAGTGCTAGATACTTCGTGAGCTGTCATGGACAGAGTGCAGGGCCTATTTAAGGAAACAAGGCTTCAGTGAAGAAGCCTCATCCTTTTGTAAATGAAAGGGCAGAGGCTTCCTTCCAACCCCCTTAGTGGCTTTCTCCAAGCTGCCTCAGCTCAAGAGCCTCAATCTAATTCCAGATAGTTTTCATTTGCCTGCAAACCACTAGATGGACAACAGAAATTCAGGCCCAGGAAGTAATTTGCAGCATCTCCAAATTATCTACTCTCCTGGAAAGCCCACTTTAAAACCAGATTTTTAAAGGAAGTAGAATTTTGGAAGGGACCCACAATCCTTTTTTGCATCACCAGGAAAACAGCTTCCCTGTAATCCCTTCATTTAAAAAAAGTTCTCATGGATTAATCTCCCCTAGGCAGGTATAATTACTGGTATTTCAACTCCATAAGCAATGCAACTGCAATAAATAAACTAAAATAATGAGAATAATAACCACACACTATATATGATCAATACTTTTCTTTCATTCTTTATATACAAGAGCTATACCTTCCCATTCCTATCATTATTTCCCAACTCTGATAAGAAAACACTCTCAATAACTCTGAGAAATGTCCCGTGGGATTACTCTAAAGGACATAATTGCAGCTACTGAGAAAGAGACTCAATGTAATTAAGATTCAATTAGTATAAAATTGTTTTCAGAGATTGATAATTGTACCTTGGGCTTTACAATAACCAAACTTAATGCCTGTAACCTCCCCCAGACTGAGGGCAGGTGCCTTCCCACACACCTGCCACATTGTTTCACTGTATATTGAAGTGTGGCCAATCATAGTTTTGTGTATTTTTTTCCCAGACACACAGTTTTATTTATCTAAGACAGTTTATATATTTGCAAATGACAGCACTTACAAGGGCTGCAAGTGTCTACTGAGAAAATTAACCTGTATGCTATTGTTGGAAATGCTGCTCCCTCCCTCTGGGAAGTGTCTTTTGATTGCTTTCTCATCTAAACTGTTTTATCCTCTCACTGCCTTCTTTCAGTGTAACCCAAACTAGGTTGCTTATTGCTAGTGCCATAACCCCCTCTTCTCACCAGGCGCAGAGTTAGAATATATTTTTCAGCCTCTTTCTTTCACCATAGGGTGGAACCTATGCCTGAGATCTTGACAATAAAACATGTGCAAAAGTGATGGGTGCCAGTTCCAGTCCTGCGCCATTAGAACCTTCAACGCATGACCCTTGCTCTCTTTTCCTGGCTGAATGGAGAGGACTCTGAGGACCGAGGGCAGGCTGTGGGGCCTTTAGATGGAAGGACTTGCGCCCGTGCCCCTGAATGACTGTGTAGAACAAGGTCTACTCCACCTGACCCTGCCATTTCACACTGACCTATGACGTAAGGAAGAAATAAATCTTTGTTGTGGTAAGAAACTTAGAACTGAGATTTAAGTTCTAAGTTTAGATCTGGGAGTTTATCTGTTACAGCGACTAGCACTGTTTATCAAAGACAGTTATTTTGGGGCTTCCCTGGTGGCGCAGTGGTTGAGAGTCCACCTGCCGATGTGGGGGACACAGGTTCGTGCCCCGGTCTGGGAAGATCCCACATGCCGCGGAGCGGCTGGGCCTGTGAGCCATGGCTGCTGGGCCTGCACGTCCGGAGCCTGTGCTCCACAGCGGGAGAGGCCACATCAGTGAGAGGCCCGCGTACCCCCCCCAAAAAAAAAGAAAAGAAAAGGCAGTTATTTTCTCACTTGCTTCTGTCTCTCCATTTCCACGGTCATCTCACATTTTCCTCCATTTCTTCTTTTCTTTCATTTATACTGCAAAGAATTATTGTGTGCCCAACATACATGCTAGTAACAAAGTACATCCTACATTAACTGTGTGCAAAGTAGTCCAAATGAATAATCAACCACCTTACGATTTGACAAGCCGAGTTATGTAGGTCTACTAATTCTTTAAGAGAAGTGTCAGCAAACTACAATCTGGATGTTTTGTTAAATTAAATTTTAGGGGAACATAGCCATGCTCATTCATTTACATCTTATCTGTAGTGTAGTGACCTTGGAACCTCCAAGAAAGCAAGAATGACCAATAAGGCCTTGTAACCTGCAGCTTTCTTGCTACACTAGCTGAGTTGAATAGTGATAACAGAGACTGTCCTAAAAAATCTAGTATTTTCTGGTCCTTTGCAGACAAAGTTTAAGAAAAAGCTCTAAACATTTTGGAAAGGATTCTCGAAAGAGAATATGCATGAATTGGGTTTTGGAGTTCACTGTGGTAGAAAAAGAGAAAGAGTGCATTCTGGGGAGGGATAATAATAGCCAAGCAAAAAACAGGTAAGTTTAAAGGTTACTCAGACAGCACTGAGAGAGGGATCTTCCCCCTGATCACCAGTTACTAGTGGGAAGGAGCAACAGGAAGCATCATATCAAAGGGAAATGTCTTGAAACAAGCAAACCTCTTGACCTCAGCCTCTTCATTCTGCCTGAGTACAACATTTTAATAAATAATATTATATCAACACTAAATAGCTTCAAGCTCAACTATGGATAAGTGAACTGTAAATCTTCATCCATCACTTATCAATAAACTGTAACAGAGTTCTGTTTCCAGGTAATCTTACCCAGACACAAAAGACCTTTACACCTATGGTAATAGTAAGAAATATTTAGACAAAATAAAATCATACGTTTCTGTGAGATTTGCAAAGAGTGGCAGGTGCAAGGAAGCCTTAATGAAATGAATTTCAGAGAGTATGCCAGATCCCTTCTTAGATGAACAGAGAGTATGTAAGTTCCCATACCTGGGAGTGAATACCTGGTCTGCGTATGGGAGGATGGAGGAGCCAGCTTGTTGTAGCTTGGGATGTTTTGAGTGAAAGAGAAATCAGACAAATGTTATTAAACAGTGAAGCATAGCAGGGAAGACTAGAGCCTGACAGAGCCCTAAATGAAAAACGAATTGCTCAGCCTGAGAGTGATCTCCTTGACATAACCCCCAGATTATACTGAGAAGGAAATGGGAGGGAAAAACACATAATTACATAGTCTCTCACATTCCCATGATACTCAATTTCTAGCGATCCTCCAGATTTTTTTTTCTTTACCATCTTTACTGGAGTATAATTGCTTTACAGTGTTGTGTTAGTGTCTGCTGTATATCAAAGTGAATCAGCTATATGTACACGTATATTCCCATATCCCCTCCCTCTTGAGCCTCTCTCCCACCCTCCCTATGCCCCCGCTCTAGGTGGTCGCAAAGCACCGAGCTGATCTCCCTGTGCTATGTGGCTGTTTCCCACTAGCTATCTATTTTACACTTGGTAGTGTATATACGTGCACGCCACTCTCTCACTTCATCCCAGCTTACCCTTCCCCCTTCCCATGTCCTCAAGTCCATTCTCTATGTCTGTGTCTTTATTCCTGCCCTGCAACTAGGTTCATCAAAATGATATTTTTTAACATTCCATATATATGTGTTAGCATATGGTATTTGTTTTTTTCTCACTTACTTCAATCTGTATGAAAGACTCTAGGTCCATCCACCTCACTACAAATAACTCAAGCTCATTTCTTTTTATGGCTGAGTAATATTCCACTGTATATATGTGCCACGTCTTCTCTATCCATTCATCTGTTGATGGACACTTAGGTTGCTTCCATGTCCTGGCTATTGTAAATAGAGCTGCAGTGAACATTGTGGTACATGATTCTTTTTGAATTACGGTTTTGTCAGGGTGTATGCCCAGTAGTGGGATTGCTGGTCATATGGTAGTTCTATGTTTAGTTTTTTAAGGAACCTCCATACTGTTCTCCATAGTGGCTGTATCAATTTACATTCCCACCAACAGTGCAAGATGGTTCCCTTTTCTTCACACCCTCTCCAGCATTTATTGTTTGTAGATTTTTTGATGATGACCATTCTGACTGGTGTGAGGTGATACCTCATTGTAGTTTTGATTTGCATTTCTCTAATGATTACTGATATTGAGCATCCTTTCATGTGTTTGTTGGCAGTCTGTATATCTTCTTTGGAGAAATGTCTATTTAGGTCTTCTGCCCATTTTTGGATTGGGTTGTTTGCTTTTGTGGTATTGAGCTTCATGAGCTGCTTGTATATTTTGGAGGTTAATCCTTTGCCAGTTTCTTCGTATGCAAATATTTCTTCCCATTCTGAGGGTTCTCTTTTCATCTTGTTTATGGTTTCCTTTGCTGTGCAAAAGCTTTTAATTTCATTAGGACCCATTTGTTTATTTTTGCTTTTATTTCCATCTCTATAGAAGGTGGGTCAAAAAGGATCTTGCTGTAATTTATGTCATAGAGTGTTCTGCCTAAATTTTCCTCTAAGAGTTTTATAGTGCCGGGCCTTACATTTAGGTCTTTAATCCATTTTGAGTTTATTTTTGCATAGGGTGTTATGAAGTGTTCTAATTTCATTCTTTTACATGTAGCTGTCCAGTTTCCCAGCACCACTTATTGAAATGCCTGTCTTTTCTCCATTGTATACTCTTGCCTCCTTTATCAAAGATAAGGTGACCATATGTGCGTGGGTTTATCTCTGGGCTTTCTATCCCTTTCCATTGATCTATATTTCTGTTTTTGTGCCAGTACCATACTGTCTTGATTACTATAGCTTTGTAGTATAGTCTGAAGTCTGGGAGCCTGATTCCTCCAGCTCCGTTTCTCTTTCTCAAGATTGCTTTGGCTATTCGGGATCTTTTGTGTTTCCATACAAATTGTGAAATGTTTTGTTCCAGTTCTATGAAAAATGCCAGTGGTAGTTTGATAGGGATTGCATTGAATCTGTAGATTGCTTTGAGTAGTAGAGTCATTTTCACAATGTTGATTCTTCCAATCCAAGAACATGGTATATCTCTCCATCTGTTTGTATTGTCATTAATTTCTTTCATTAGTGTCTTATACTTTTCTGCATACAGGTCTTTTGTCTCCATAGGTAGGTTTATTCCTAGGTATTTTATTCTTTTTGTTGCAGTGGTAAATGGGAGTGCTTCCTTAATTTCTCTTTCTGATGTTTCATCATTAGTGTATAGGAATGCAAGAGATTTCCATGAATTTTGTATCCTGCTACTTTACCAAATTTATTGATGAGCTCTAGTAGTTTTCTGGTAGCATCTTTAGGATTCTCTATGTATAGTATCATGTCATCTGCAAACAGTCACAGTTTTACTTCTTTTCTGATTTGGATTCCTTTTATTTCTTTTTCCTCTCTGATTGCTAAAACTTCCAAAACTATGTTGAAAAATAGTGGTGAGAGTGGGCAACCATGTCTTGTTCCTGATCTTAGAGGAAATGGTTTCAGTTTTTCACCACTGAGAATGATATTGGCTGTGGGTTTGTCATATATGGCCTTTATTATGTTGAGGTAGGTTCCCTCTATGCCTACTCTCTGCAGAGTTTTTATCAAAAATGGGTGCTGAATTTTGTTGAAAGCTTTTTCTGCATCTACTGAGATGATCACATGGTTTTTATCCTTCAGTTTGTTAACATGGTGTATCACATTGATTGATTTGCATATATTGAAGAATCCTTGCATTCCTGGGATTAATCCCACTTGATCATGGTGTATGATCCTTTTATTGTGTTCTGGGATTCTGTTTGCTAGTATTTTGTTGAGGATTTTTGCATCTATATTCATCAGAGATATTAGCCTGTAGTCTTCCTTTTATTGTCACATCTTTGTCTGCTTTTGGTGTCAGGGTGATGGTGGCAAGGTAGAATGAGTTTGGGAGTGTTCCTCCCTCTGCTATATTTTGGAAGAGTTTGAGAAGGATAGGTGTTAGCTCTTCTCTAAATATTTGCTAGAATTCACCTGTGAAGCCATCTGGTCCTGGGCTTTTGTTTGTTGGAACATTTCTAATCACAGTTTCAACTTCACTGCTTGTGATTGGTCTGTTTATATTTTCTACTTCTTCCTGGTTCAGTCTCAGAAGATTGTGCTTTTCTAAGAATGTGTCCATTTCTTCCAGGTTGTCCATTTTATTGACATATAGTTGCTTGTAGTAATCCCTCATGATCCTTTGTATTTTTGCAGTGTTCAGTTGTCACTTCTCCTTTTTCATTTCTAATTCTGTTGATTTGAGTCTTCTCCCTTTTTTTCTCGATGAGTCTGGCTAATGGTTTATCAATTTTGTTTATCTTCTCTAAGAACCAGCTTTCAGTTTTATTGATCTTTGTTATCATTTCCTTCATTTCTTTTTCAATTTTTTCTGATCTGATCTTTAGTATTTCTTTCCTTCTGATAACTTTGGTGTTTTTTTGTTCTTCTTTCTCTAATTGCTTTAGGTTTAAGGTTAGGTTGTTTATTTGAGATTTTTCTTGTTTCTTGAGGTAGGATTGTATTGCTATAAACTTCCCTCTTAAAACTGCTTTTGCTACGAGGCCACCATCACCTTGATACCAAAACCAGGCAAGGATGTCACAAAGAAAGAAAACTATAGGCCAATATCACTGATGAACATAGATGCAAAAATCCTCAACAAAATACTAGCAAACAGAATCCAACAGCACATTAAAAGGATCATACACCATGATCAAGTGGGGTTTATTCCAGGAATGCAAGGATTCTTCAATATACGCAAATCAATCAACGTGATACACCATATTAACAAGTTGAAGGAGAAAAACCATATGATCATCTCAATAGATGCAGAGAAAGCTTTCGACAAAATTCAACACCCATTTATGATAAAAACCCTGCAGAAAGTAGGCACAGAGGGAACTTTCCTCAACATAATAAAGGCCATATATGACAAACCCACAACCAACATTGTCCTCAATGGTGAAAAACTGAAACCATTTCCACTAAGATCAGGAACAAGACAAGGCTGCCCACTCTCACCACTCTTATTCAACCTAGTTTTGGAAGTTTTAGCCACAGCAATCAGAGAAGAAAAGGAAATAAAAGGAATCCAAATTGGAAAAGAAGAAGTAAAGCTGTCACTGTTTGCAGATGACATGATACTATACATAGAGAATCCTAAAGATGCTACCAGAAAACTACTAGAGCTAATCAATGAATTTGGTAAAGTAGCAGGATACAAAATTAATGTACAGAAATCTCTGGCATTCCTGTACACTAATGATGAAAAATCTGAAAATGAAATCAAGAAAACACTCCCATTTACCATTGCAACAAAAAGGATAAAATATCTAGGAATAAACCTACCTCAGGAGACAAAAGACCTGTATGCAGAAAATTATAAGACACTGATGAAAGAAATTAAAGATGATACAAATAGATGGAGAGATATACCATGCTCCTGGATTGGAAGAATCAATATTGTGAAAATGACTCTACTACCCAAAGCAATCTACAGATCCAATGCAATCCCTATGAAACTACCACTGGCATTTTTCACAGAACTAGAACAAAAAATTTCAAAATTTGTTTGGAAAAACAAAAGACCCCGAATAGCCAAAGCAATCTTGAGAACGAAAAACAGAGCTGGAGGAATCAGGCTCCCTGACTTCAGACTATACTACAAAGCTACAGTAATTAAGACAGTGTGGTACTGGCACAAAAACAGAAAGATAGATCAGTGGATCTGGATAGAAAGCCCAGAGATAAACCCACGCACATATGGCTAACTTATCTTTGATAAAGGAGGCAGGAATGTACAGTGGAGAAAGGACAGCCTCTTCAATAAGTGGTGCTGGGAAAACTGGACAGGGACATGTAAACGTTTGAGATTAGATCATTCCCTAACACCATACACAAAAATAAGCTCAAAATGGATTAAAGACTTAAATGTAAGGCCAGAAACTATCAAACTCTTAGAGGAAAACATAGGCAGAACACTCTATGACATAAATCACAGCAAGATCCTTTTGGACCCACCTCCTAGAGAAATGGAAATAAAAACAAAGATAAACAAATGGGACCTAATGAAACTTCAAAGCTTTTGCACAGCAAAGGAAACCATAAACAAGACCAAAAGACAACCCTCAGAATGGGAGAAAATATTTGCAAATGAAGCAACTGACAAAGGATTAATCTCCAAAATTTATAAGCAGCTCATGCAGCTCAATAGCAAAAAAACAAACAACCCAATCCAAAAATGGGCAGAAGACTTAAATAGGCATTTCTCCCAAGAAGATATACAGACTGCCAACAAACACATGAAAGAATGCTCAACATCATTAATCATTAGAGAAATGCAAATCAAAACTACAATGAGATATCATCTCACACCAGTCAGAATGGCCATCATCAAGAAATCTAGAAACAATAAATGCTGGAGAGGGTGTGGAGAAAAGGGAACACTCTTGCACTGCTGGTGGGAATGTGAATTGGTACAGCCACTATGGAGAACAGTATGGAGGTTCCTTAAAAAACTAAAAATAGAACTACCATATGACCCAGCAATCCCACTACTGGGCATATACCCTGAGAAAACCATAATTCAAAAAGAGACATGTACCAAAATGTTCATTGCAGCTCTATTCACAATAGCCCGGAGCTGGAAACAACCTAAGTGTCCAGCATCGGATGAATGGATAAAGAAGATGTGGCACATATATACAATGGAATATTACTCAGCCATAAAAAGAAACGAAACTGAGCTATTTGTAATGAGGCGGATAGACCTAGAGTCTGTCATACAGAGTGAAGTAAGTCAGAAAGAGAAAGACAAATACCGTATGCTAACACATATATACGGAATTAAAAAAAAAAATGTCATGAAGAACCTAGGGGTAAAACAGGAATAAAGACACAGACCTACTTGAGAATGGACTTGAGGACATGGGGAGGGGGAAGGGTAAGCTGTGACAAAGCGAAAGAGAGGCATGGACATATATACACTACCAAACATAAGGTAGATAGATAGTGGGAAGCAGCCGCAGAGCACAGGGAGATCAGCTCGGTGCTTTGTGACCGCCTGGAGGGGTGGGATGGGGAGGGTGGGAGAGAGGGAGATGCATGAGGGAAGGGATGTGGGAACAGATGTATATGTATGACTGATTCACTTTGTTATAAAGCAGAAACTAATAAAAAAAAACTGCTTTTGCTGTATCCCATAGGTTTTGGGTAGTCCTGTTTTGTCATTTGTTTCTAGGTATTTTTTGATTTCCTCTTTGATTTCTTCAGTATTCTCTTGGTTATTTAGTAGCATATTGTTTAGTATCTAAGTGTTTGTATTTTTTAGGTTTTTTTTCCTGTAATTGATATCTAGTCTCATAGCACTGTGGCTGGAAAATATACTTGATACAATTTCAATTTTCTTAAATTTACCAAGGCTGGATTTGTGACCCAAGATGGTCTCCTGGAGAACATTCTACGAGCACCTGAGAAGAAAGTGTTTTTGGATGGAATGTCCTATAAATATCATTTAAGTCCACCTTGTTTAATGTGTCATTTAAAGCTTGTGTTTCCTTATTTATTTTCATTTTGTATGACCTGTCCATTGGTGAAATTGGGGTGTTAAAGTCCCCTACTATGATTGTGTTACTTTCAATTTCCCCTTTTATGGCTGTTAGCATTTTCCTTATGTATTGAGGTGCTCCTATGTTGGGTGTATAAATATTTACAATTTTTACATCTTCTTCTTGGATTGATTCCTTGATCATTATGTAGTGTTCTTCTTTGTCTCTTGCAATAGTCTTTATTTTAAAGTCTATTTTGTCTGATATAAGAATTGCTACTCCAGCTTTCTTTTTATTTCCATTTGCATGGAATATCTTTTTCCATCCCTACACTTTCAGTCTGTGTGTGTCCCTAGGTCTGCAGTGGGTCTCTTGTAGACAGCATATGTATGGGTCTTGTTTTTGAATCCATTCAGCCAGTCTATGTCTTTTGGTTGGAGCATTTAATCCATTTACATTTAAGGTAATTATCAATATGTATGTTCCTATTACTGTTTTCTCAATTGTTTTGGGTTTGTTTTTGTAGGTCTTTTCCTTCTCTTGTGTTTCTTGCCTAGAGAAGTTCCTTTAGCATTTGTTGTAAAGCTGGTTTGGTGGTGCTGAATGCTCTTAACTTTTGCATATGTGTAAAGGTTTTAATTTCTCCATCAAATCTGAATAAGATCCTTGCTGGGTAGAGTAATCTTGATTGTAGTTTTTTCCCTTTCATCACTTTAAATATGTCCTTCCACTCCCTTCTGGCTTGCAGAGTTACTGCTGAAAAATCAGCTGTTAACCTTATGGGGATTCCCTTGTATGTTATTTGTTGCTTTTCCCTTTCATCACTTTAAATATGTCCTTCCACTCCCTTCTGGCTTGCAGAGTTACTGCTGAAAAATCAGCTGTTAACCTTATGGGGATTCCCTTGTATGTTATTTGTTGCTTTTCCCTTGCTGCTTTTAATATTTTTTCTTTGTATTTAATTTTTGATAGTTTGATTAATATGTGTCTCAGCATGTTTCTCTTTGGGTTTTTCCTGTATGGGACTCTCTGTGCTTCCTGGACTTGGGTGACTATTTCCTTTCCCATGTTAGGGAAGTTTTCGACTATAATCTCTTCAAATATTTTCTCAGACCCTTCTTTTTCTCTTATTCTTCTGGGATCCCTATAATTAGAATATTTGTGTGTTTAATGTTGTCCCAGAAGTCTGTCAGACTGTCCTGAATTCTTTTCATTCTTTTTTCTTTATTCTGCTCCCTGGCAGTTATTTCCACCATTTTATCTTCCAGTTCACTTATCCGTTCTTCTGCCTAAGTTATTCTGTTATTGATTACTTCTAGAGTATTTTTAATTTCAGTAATTGCATTGTTCATCACTGTTTGTTTGTTCTTTAGTTCTTCTAGATCCTTGTTAAATGTTTCTTATATTTTCCCCATTCTATTTCCGAGATTTTGGATCATCTTTACTATTATTACTCTGAATTCTTTTTCAGGTAGGTTGCCTATTTCATGTTCATTTATTTGTTCTTGTAGGATTTTACCTTGCTCCTTCATCTGTAACATATTTTTCAATCGTTTCATTTTTTTTGTTGTTTTTTTTGATGGGTGGTGCTGTATTTCTGTCTTACCGGTTGTTTAGCCTGAGACATCCAGCACTGGAGTTTTCAGGCTGTTGGATAGAGCTGGGTCTTGGTGCTGAGATGAGGACCTCCAGGAGGCCTCACTCCCATTGATATTCCCTGGAGTGTCAGGTTGTCTGTTAGTTCAGCGGTTTGCACTTGGACCTCTATCCTGGTGAGGTTAAAAACAAACAAACAAACAAAAAAAACGAAGAAAGAAGAAAAAAAGGAGCAGTACAATATCAAAGAATAAAAAAAATAAAATTAGAAAGATAATAAATATATTAGGAAAAATAAAACTATAATTGAAACAACTGCAACAAGGTAAAATAAAACCACAACAGAAAAAAGGAAAAAAAAGAGGGGGGGGGGTAACAAGCCAAAAGGAAAGAGAATAGCAAAGTATAAAGAATAAAATAAAATTAGAAAAATAAAAGATTTATTAGGAAAAATAAAAATATAAAAGAATCAACAATAATGAATCAACAAGGTAAAACAGAACCCCAATCAAAAAGAGGAAAAAAAAAAAGCTGAAGTAGCATTATTAAGATGTCAGGTATCCAAGCCAAGGCAGTTACTTATTCTATTTGCTCGGCGGTGTAAAGACAGACTTAATTGATAAAACCCAACTTCTGAGTGGCTTCTTTTTTCTTTTTATCCTCTTTTTCCCTTCTCTTTTCTTCCATTAACTGTTCTTCCCTTTCTTTTTCCTTCTCTCTCACAAACTGCAGCAGTGCTTAAATCCAGCAAATTGAGGCATACAAGGTAGAAATGGAAATGAAAAAAGGTCCAAAAAATGATTTCTTTTTGTCTGTTTTTTTGTATTTTAAATATTCAGAAACCAGCAGAGATTCTGTCGGCCATTTTGGCTTGAACTAACTCTCACACTCTCCCTCTTGCTCTCTCTCTCCCAGATCCTTCAGATTTTGATTCAAAGATGAAACTACAGCCTAAGCTCCTCCCAGCTCAGATACTGACAAGGTCAGAAAGTCTGTGAAGGAAGTTGGGAGTGTGATTAATCACAGGTGAATATGATATAATTATAATATAATTAAAACTGTGATCCAGTTCCTGCTCAACACCCCTGTAGGAGAGAGATGAATTACTAGTCCGTCACCCTAATCAAAAGACAGAAGAAGGAACTTACACTCTCTGGATAATAAAAAAATAAAAAAATAAATAATGTACTTCAGTCTCCACTTTTCTTTTATACACAATATCCAGAAAACAGTAAGAAATTATGAGACAGGCAATAAAACAAGAAAATGTGACACTATTTAAGAGACAAACATAGCCTATAGAGTCAGACCAACAAATGACCTAACTATTGGAATTAGCAAAGATTTTTAAACTAATTTTTAACTATTATAAATCTATTAAAGAAAAGATAAATGCAATGAATGGATAGGGGTTTTAAGGAAAGAAATAGAAACACTAAAATGAGCCAAAAGGAAAATTATAGCACTAAAAACAGAATACCTAAAATTAAAAATAATTAAATGTGCCTAATAGCAGTAGGCTAATCATAAACATGCACTGTTTAGATCTCCTGCTATATGGAGTAAAACTGATGAATAGCCCAGCTACTGTTTCTCTGGCTCTATAGAGGCAGTCACATCAAAGCCAAGCCTGCTATAGGCTGCTCCCGGCCAATGGCTGAGCATCACAGGGCTATTAATAAAGGTCCAGTCCTATGAGTTGTAGGAATTCTCCAGTGGGTTACTTTGGATTAAGAAATTTCCATAAGCCTGGCAAAACATTTTTACTTCTGTGTAAAAGTCTAAATTTCCTATACAATCCTCCTTCCTTATCCTTTTCATCTCCTTCACAGGCATCAAACTTTACTTACAATCTGAAGTTTCCCTCTACCTTTTTCTTTTATCCTTCACAGATATTTTCCCAACATATCTTTTGGAAATCTAATCTCATGTTTCATTTGCTTCTCAGAGGATCCAAACTAACACAAAAGGATTGTACATTTCAGAAAAAATCATCAGTGGAATTAAAGACAGCTCAGTAGAGATTTTCCAGTCTGAATCTCAGAGAAAAAAAATGATTGAAAGGAAAAAAGAACAGAGTGCATCAGTGACCTAAGAGATCAAATCAAATCATCTAATAGACATGCAACTGAAGTCTCAGGAGAGGACAGAGAGAAAAATATTTGGAGGGCCAATGACTGAACAACATTCAAATTTGATTAGAAATACAGTATCCACTCCAGAATCCAAGAAACTCAGTGAATTTCAAGCAGAAAGAACACAAGCCAAACAACACTGGGGTATATTATGGTCTAATTACTGAAAACCAAGGATAAAGAGAAAATCATATGTGACAGGTTAAGAGGAGACAATGCATACAGAGAAACAAAGATGGGGATATTTGCTTTATGGCAGAAGCAAAGTAGTCCAGATGGCAATGGAACAACATCTTTAAGGGGCTAAGGAAGGGGGATTGTCAGTCTGCAGTTTTATAACCAGCAAAGATGTCCTTTAATTGTGGGAATGAGGATGGAGATGTTTTCAGATTGTAAAGGTTGGAAGAGATTATTGCCAGAAGATCCACACTATAGAGGATGCTAAAGGAGGTTCTTTAGGTTGAGGGAGGACAGTGGAGCATAGAGGCTCAGCTCTACAGGAAATATTAAGCACACCAGAGATAATAAATGTGGAAGTTTTTTTTTTCTTTTTCTCAACTTATTTGATGGAAAGTTGACCATTTAAAGCAAAAAAGAGAAATACGTTGTAGGGTTGGTAATGTGTAGAAGTAAAATGTATGAGGATCATGGCACAAAGGCTGGAGAAGGTGGATAGAAGTATATTGTTGTAGGGTTGTTGCCTTATATATGAGGTGGTGTCACGTTACTTCAAAATAACATGAGGTGGGCTTCCCTGGTGGTGCAGTGGTTGGGAATCTGCCTGCCAATGCAGGGGACACGGGTTCGAGCCCTGGTCTGGGAGGATCCCACATGCCGCGGAGCAACTAAGCCCATGAGCCACAACTACTGAGCCTGCACGTCTGGAGCCTGTGCTCCACAACGGGAGAGGCCGCGACAGTGAGAGGCCCATGCACTGCGATGAAGAGTGGCCCCCGCTCACCGCAACTGGAGAAAGCCCTCGCACAGAAACGAAGACCCAACACAGCCAAAAATAAATAAATTAATTAAAAATAAATAAATAAAATAACATGAGGTGAGGTGGAGATATCTATTGTGGTCCTATAGAAAACACTAAAAAATTTTTAAAAAGGGATAAAATTAAAAACAATAAAAGTAATAACCTATAATGACTACAAGCTTTTTGACCATGACCTACAATAATAAATATCATATATCTATCACTACCTGTACACAAGTGCTCCACAACAATCTTACACACACAAACACACATATAACAGAAAAAAAATTATTGAAAGTAATACTAATTATTACTAACTGCAATGAATGCTTTTTATTCTTTTTCACTTTTTAACATCAATCATTACCTATTGAATCAATTTCATTACCAATCACAACTTCTCTATAGCATCTGCTGTGTCAGGCCATTTACTTAAAAAATATTTTTAAATTTACTTTTGTTACTTAATTGATGTTTACCAAAATATTCCAGGACATAAGTTATCCCTATTTTAGAAATGAGGAAACAGACATGGAGAAATTAACTAACATTCTTAAGATTGTAAGGCTAGTAAGTGGAAAAGGTAGGATGTTAATCTAGATATAAGAAGTCCAATTGCTGTGCTCTTAACCACTATATCACACTACCTCCACCTTGGCCACTACATTTGGAGACCTGGGTGCCAGGGATGGGTGCATGTAACTACATGCATTTTTCTTGGGATAAATACTAGTTTTTACCTGTAACCTGGAAAAAGCTTAAGAATCACAGTACCACCCCACCCTAATTTACAGTTTGCTTTTTCCTACTGGGTAACTAAAATGTGTTCATGTTATCTCAGCAGATTCCCTAAAAAGCTCCAGTCATTCAACCACAATAAAACTCTAACTTTCAAGGCTTCATATCCTATGCTTCCCTTTGTATATGTTATTGGTGAGTGGGTGGCAACAGAAATCTACAAAACATACAAATGAGAAACTTTACTGAAGCTATTTTTCAGTTCTGCAATTCTATAAACCTATAATTCTAATCAAGGACCCAGCCACCTGCTATTCTATAACTAAGCCACAAGATGGGCAGTTGTCTAAATTGCTCAGAAGGATATACAAAAGCAGGGGTTCCTTAGTTTGTTAGTCTGCCCTGAAGTTTTTCCAGGCCTAAAGTTAATTACAGTCTCTTGGTGCAATTTAACCATATTCCTCTTAGTTTATTGTCTATCATACAGATAGAATAATCTAGCTTTCCCTCAGGATAATCATTTTTTTCATGTACTTATATAATTGAAAATAACTATGTATTCACTATTTAGCTTTTTCCTCTCTAGACTAAATAAATACAATCCCCTTAATCTTCCCCCACTGGTTTGACTTTCTCTGTAATCATTTTGGTGGTGCCTCTTAGAAGACCCTCTCTAGTTTCTCCACATGCATTTTAAAGGGTGGAACCCCATATTGATTGCATTACTTTAATGAGGGCCTGACCAATGCCAAATATGGCTGGATGATCTGCCCTCTTGCCTGCTGTGCTCTTGCTAACAGAAGTGAGTATTACATTAACATTTACAAAAACATTATTGCCAGTTTTCTGGATCATCATCAGCTGAAGCTGAATCCCACTCATACAAACTGCTATAAACCAACTGAACCAGTGCCTTGCATTCTCTGTTTTAAAATATCCGCTCCTATGTTTTAAAGGCTTTTAGATTTCTTCTTTCATGACTTGAATTTTCTTCCTCAGGTTTTTTTTTTTTTCTTCTGTATTGTGACATTATTGTTTTTACTGATTCCAAGTTCTCTTTATATTAAGGATTTCAATTATTTGGTGTTTGTCTATGTATTTTTTTTTAGGTTTGTATATAATCAAATATATTGCCAGTTTTTTTGTTTGTTCTTTCCTCCAACATTTTTATGGAAAGTTCTTTTTCTTTTTTTTTTAATTTAATTTATTTATTTTTGTCTGCATTGGGTCCTCGTTGCTGTGCATAAGCTTTTTCTAGTTGTGGCAAGCAGGGGCTACTCTTCGTTGTGGTGCATGGGCTTCTCATTGCAGTGGCTTCTCTTGTTGTGGAGCACGGGCTCTAGATGCCCGGGCTTCAGTAGTTGTGGCATGTGGGCTCAGTAGCTGTGGCTCATGGGCTTGAGCACAGGCTCACTAGCTGTGGCGCACAGGCTTAGTTGCTCCATGGCATGTGAGATCTTCCCAGACCAGGGCTCAAAGCTGTGTCCCCTGCACTGGCAGGTGGATTCTTAACCACTGTGCCATGAGGGAAGCCTGGAAAGTTCTCTTCAATCCCAAGATCAAGCAATAATTATCTGTATTAATTTTAACTTTTTTTTAAATTTCACACTTTTCTGTAATCAATTTGTTAATCATATAGCATTAATTTTGGTATTTATACTAGTGTGAGATATGGTAAAAATCTCACATATGTGTATGTGAGTGAGAGTTTGACAACTTTTCCAATTTTTCCCTTTTCCATTGGTTTGTGGTACTTTCTTTATAATACATGAAATTCTTATATAATGACATATGTTTCAGAATTATCTGTTTATATATTAAAAAGTATTGAAACACTTATATCATATATAAAACGCTCTTAAGAAATAAACCCCCTATAGAAACATGGAAAAAAACATTCATAAAAGGAGAAATTAAAGTTCTTATACACATAAGAAAAACATTCATCTTTATAACTAAAGAAGTAAAAAACTAAAATTTATACAACTTTTTGTTTTGAATAATGAAAGATTTTTTTCAAAATTATTTTAATATTATGGTTGTTGAGATTGTTTTAAAATGCATGCTCTCAAACACTGCTGTTGCAGTTCTTTTTCCTAATATTTTCTTTTGCTAATTTTCAAACCTTCAGAAAATGTAAAAGTATAGTACAATGGATACCCATGTACCCCGCACCTATATTCACTAATTGTTAACATTTGCCAAATTTGCTTTTTCTCTCTGTATATGTATATGTATATCTGTGCAGTTATGTACATACACATATGTGTATATATATGTATAATTTTTTGCTGAACCATTTGAAAGTTAGTTGCAGACACCAGGATACTTCAGACTCAAAGATTTTAACCAGCAGCTGGAGGTGTTTTAAACATGAACAATATATTTCAAAAGCAATTTGGAAGATGTATCAAAGCCTTCAAGATATAAAATCAGCATGATAAATTCACTTCTGAGTATCTGTTCAAAAGATTTTATTCTCATTCCTCAATTTGAGCCTCCTTTTTTATGGCATCCAGTATAATATTGGTCCTTATTTATGATTCATTAGAAAACTACTCAAATAATTACAAAGGAGACATATAAAATTAATTCTAGCTTCTGACACTAACAGAATACATGCATCTGATAGATTTTGTCCTAGAAATTTGTTTTTTTCATACATATGTATTTTATTATACCAAAAATTAAAATGGATAAGATGTGGACTTGCTCTCAAGAAGTTTGTTATCATTAGTGCTTTTAAGGCCATGCCTAGAAATTCAGACTTTTCTTAGAAGGGGATTGAAGGATTTTAGATATAGGTCTGGTCTGATTTGCATTTCAGAAAGATAATTGTAAAGACAATTTTAAAGTTAAATTGAATGGGGAAACACTTGTTAAGGAAAGCAGCAGCTGGGAGGCTGTTGCAATTGTACAGGAAGTTGAAATGAGAACAGAAAGAAGTGGACAGATTCAAGAGAAATTAACATGAAAGAAATAATAAGAGATGAAGGTTTGTTGAACATTTGGCTTAAGTGAAAAGGAGGACTGCAGGATCCCTTCCAGGTTTCTGGACTTAGGCTACTGGTGATGGTGGTGCATCCATGACTAGAGAGGTAGGAATAAAGAAAGTCTGGGGAGAACAGGGAGAAAAATCATAAGTTCAGTTTGGTGTGTGTGAGGTGCTCAATATATGAGGCTTGCTCTGGAGATGTGGTAGGAGTTATGGAATTTGATTAAAATACGGATTTAGAAGACATCAGTGTATAGTCAGGGGTTAACACCACGGGAGTAAATGAGATCATCTAAGAACAGTGAGAAAGGTAAGAAGAAAATTAAGGCTGGATCTCTAGAAAACAGTTTAAAAGTAAACAATAAAATAAAAAAATAGAAAATTTAGAAAATACTGAAAAATTTGTATAATCTAGGGAAGTAAGGTCTTCCTAAAAGCAAAATAGGACACCCAGACATCATAAAGGAAAAGATAGATGTCCTTAACTACATACATGTAAACTTTTTTTAATGACAAAAGACACCATTAAATAAAGTTAAAAGTCAAACTATTGATGGGTAGCAAAATATGCCACCCAAAGTATGCCTCTTTGGCATAAGGATTATTTGAAGCTAAAGACAATTGAGAAAAAGCAGATACAAGAAAAACTCTCTGCCCTCCCCCTATTTGCCTAAAAACAAGACATATATTTGTAAAGGTGTTCCCCCCTTCCCCCCACCACCTCCCTCTACCAGGAAGGACAGAAATTAATTGCTGGAGACACTCTAGAACTTTACCAGCCCAGAGACAACACCAGAGAAACCTATATAACAAACTTTACTAGCTCTTATCTTCCATTAGTTCTCCCACATATTTACCTTCCCACAATTTGCCACCCTAGAAACTCAAGGTCCTTTTCCTTTGTCTCGTCACTTGTCAAAATTTATTGTTCTTTTGTTAAGATGCTGCATAAGACCAAGTTCTTACCACCCCTTTGAGTTACTCATCACTGAGTACTCCTATGTGTATGCACAATGAGCATGTTAACAAACATCTGTTTTTCTCTTATTAACCTGTCTTTTGTCAGTTTAACTTACAGGGCCTCAGCCAATGAACCTAAGATGGATAGAGGAAAAAGTTTTTCCTCCCCTATATCACAGACTGTAATGCATATGATAAAAAGCTCCTACAGATGATAAGCAAAATGCTTAACATTCCAATGGAAAAATAGGCAAGTATATAAACAGTGTTACCAAAAAGTGAAATTCAAAGGACAATAAACTTATGAAAATATACACAATCTAACAAATTGTTGGGGAAATGCTAATTAAAATATTGATGAGATTCCACTTCTCACCCATAAAATCGGCAAAAAATTAACAAATGTTCAGTGGAGAGGTAGGGAAATGAATGTGCCTACTCAGTGCATGGTCGATGGGGTTGTAAACTGCCATCTCCTTTCAGGAAACATAGCAACATACATTAAAATGTAAAACACATGATGGAGCAATGTCAATATCATATCCGGACGAAATAAAAGTGCCAAAATTTTATTTGTGTGTATGGAAATGTATATGTATTGGTAATCATATATTTATTTATAATATGTGTATGTATATGTAAGTATATTTATTGTAACATTTTAAAATACAGTAGGGAAGTCCCTGGTGATCCAGTGGTTAGGACTCCACACTTTCACTGCCGAGGGCCGGGGTTTAATCCCTGGTCAGGGAACTAAGATCCTATAAGCTGCGTGGCACGGCAAAAAAATAAAAATAAAATAAAATACAGTAATCACAAAAAATAGGTTGATTGTCCAAAAACAAGGAAATAATTGAATTAACTAGGAGTCATTTATACTACAGAATATTGTGCTTCTATAACTATAATTGGTGGGATCTATATTAGTTGACCAGAAGAGATGTCCAGATGAGGAAGTGAAAACAACAAGTTTCAAATTCGTGTATAGGGTGATTCCATCAACACAGACACAGCCTCTCCATACATTAGGACATGAATTTAGGCTTATTTGTATAAGCAGGAAGAAAAAGAGAAATGTGAGGAGACCCATACAGCAAACAACTAACATTTGTTTTTCAGAGGAGGAAAAATGGATTGCATGGAATAAGGGAAGATTATCAACTTTTTCTTTATAAATCTTCCAGTGGTTTCAAACATGCCTTATATTAGTAATTTTTTAGTTAACTAAAAAAATACAAGAATAATGCACAAAGTGGTAACTCAAGAACTGTCAAGAAATTAACAGATATCAGTAATTGAGTTTTCATTTTTGTATATTTTACAATATATTTTATATATTACATTATATTTTACATTAAAATATTTGTAAGTATAAAATATAAAAACATTGTCCAAATAAAAGCACATATCACATCTCACCACTTAACAAAAAATTCCTTTCACATCAGTGGTCCTAATTTACACCTAAGTAGTTCTTGTCACTGTAGGATTCAGGCAAGCATGGGTTTGCGTAGAGTCAGACCCACTGAGGTTGGTTTGCATGAGAAACTGCAAGGCCTTCGAAGAAAATCTAACTTAAACAGTTAGAGTTGGACACATGCTTTTGGTCAAACAGTGTTGGGAGGAGTGTGATGATTTGGAACACAGCATAAGGACAAAGGTCAGCATTAACATCCTTACCATTCAATGTTTTCTGACCCCACTGAGAAGACAAGGTTGTACAATTTGGGGACCACTGTAGGAGATGTGACATTAAGGTGGAAGCACATCTAGTGTCACAACAGCAGCAGTCACCCTTGCTGGGCACAGCAGCATCATGGTGACACTGGAAGCTTTATTGGGTGTCTACAGAGTCTGTACCTACAGCAGCAAGATTCAGAGGAGCAGGAAGATGTGTTTCAATAAAGGGCATTGGAAGCTGCAGGAAGGCCCCTCTATATTCTGCTTTATTCACTTACCATTATGGAATCCTTCTCTACATCTCTATGGTCTTCTTAATTATTTTAAGTGGATAAATAATATTTTATTTATACGATATATGTAGTTTATTAACCTTGTTTTCTGTTTTTGACTTTTTCTAGTATTATAGAAGTTCATACATAGAGCTTTGTTTTGATGTTCAATTATTTTCTTAGAATAAATTCCCAAGAGTACACCGATGGATTAAAAAGATTTGAACATTGGCATATGCATGGTGATACACTGCTTTGTTTTCTTATTTTCCCAAAATGCTGAACCAATTTAGCATGCCATTGGCAATGTTTGAATTATCAAGCTTTTGCCACAAACAGGACAGTTAAGTGTTGTCTTTTACATTTAACAAATATTTGTTGAGTGTCTACTATGACCAATCACTCTTCTGGATACAGGACAGCAGCGAACAAAACCCAAAACTCCCTGCCAGCATTGGGCATAGATTTAGTGGAAGGAGGCTGGTTTATTAGATATAAAGTCATTTTCTTGAAGTGTTGTTTCAGCTTCATGTGCTTGGATACTCGTGAAGGTGATCACCGTTCTGTTTCTTTGCTGGTTGTCATTGCCATTGTGTGAATTGCTTATTCATGTCTTTTTTCCCATGTATTACATGAGTTCTTCATGTGAAGGCTCATGAAATGCCTCGAAGCTTCTATTTCCCTCCAAGTTCCCACGTGGCCTCCTAAGGCCCGGGATTGTCCTTGGAAATCACTGCCCTTTCATCAGCACATAAAGAATTTACGTACAGCTGGGCTTCCCTGGTGGCTCAGTGGTTAAGAATCCACCTGCCAATGCAGGGGACACAGGCTCGAGCCCTGGTCTGGGAAGATCCCACATGCCGCGGAGCAACTAAGCTGGTGCGCCACAGCTACTGAGCCTGCGCTCTAGTGCCCCCAAGCCACAACTACTGAGACCGCATGCCACAACCTCTGAAGCCCACGTGCCTAGAGCCCGTACTCTGCAAAGAGAAGCCACCACAGTGAGAAGCCCTCGCACCACAACAAAGAGTAGCCCCCACTCGCCACAACTAGAGAAAGCCCGCGCACAGCAACGAAAACCCAACACAGCCAAAAATAAATAAACAAAGAATTTACGTACAGCTAAGACATATCCACCTACCATGGCGTCCTGTTTCTTCTGCTTGCAGACCTTCCATCTTGCAGTGGAAAAACAATGGGAAACACTGTTCCACCATCTTCTCTGCCCATGGAAGCCGTTTCTCTCCTTGTCACTGAGGTAGATTTTCTAGGATGGCTCTCTCAAGAGAGATTCGTTCCACATCCAGGTTATATTCTTTCAGTTTTTCCTTTCTTTCTCCCTCTGGAGTAAAGGACCCTCCTTGAGTCAAAATTCCTGGGTGACCACATCTTCCCCTACCCGAGGACCACTCCAATTCTCCAGCCCCCAGAGCCTTGCCAGACACCAGATCAGCCCCCTTCTCCCTGTGCACAGGCCACATGCAACGAGGACACCCCAGGTGCATCCCCACGACACCAGCCCTGATCCCACCTAGATGTGGGTCTTCTCTGCTCCTGCAGCCCAGCACATGGAGAAGAACCGGTCCACTGCTTTCACTTCTCCTTTGAGGATTTTTACCGCAGATGGTGGCCTTTGTTTGTCATGTCTGATGTGATCCTTTCCCGTCTGGTGACCTAAGTTATTTTGTTCTTGTTGTTGTACACGTGTTTACAAGTCTTTATGTAGCCAAATCTGTCAATCTTTTCCTTTGTGATTTCTTCTGTCACTTCACAGTATAAAAATAATAATAATAATAGTTTCTTCAGACCTCTGACAGGCAATAACTTATATTTTCTGCTATGTTTTCTGTTACCGATCATCCTAGCCATTCAAAATTCATTTTTATCATGATGCATGAAATTGGGAATATTAAATTGATTTTTTTTGCAAAAAAAATGCTAGCTACGAATCCTAAATAATGTGTATTAAATAAGTCTTTTGCTGTTCGTTTGAGATGTCTCATTATTTATTATATCCTTCTATACAGTACACATATTTCTGGACTATACTATTCCATTTATCTACATGCTTATTTGGGGAAGACTAGCTCCACCTTAACATTCCACTTTGTAAAATACTAGTTAATGTTCTTAGTTGAGCATGGTGGTATTAGGTGTGTGGGCCCTGGACATTTAGAACCCTGGCTTAGCAATTTACTAACCATCATGTGAACTTGGGCAAGTTACTTACCTTCCTTTGGCCTCAGTTTCCTTATTTGTAAAATGGGGATAATAAAGACACCTATCTGTTTTGTGTTAGTGAGGTATTTATTCTATGTAAAACATTTAGAATAATGTCTGCCATATAGTAAGTGCTCAAAACATGATATCTATTTTTGCAGAAACAAATTATAGTCATCGTTAAGTTCAAAAATTCTGTTGAGATTTTTGAGTTGGATTATGTCCAACCTATAAACTGACTGAATAAAACAGAAGTCTTTCTCTATCATTACTTTTAAGGATAATTGTACACCTCTCCATTGGTCTTCGCTAATATTATTCAGTAAAGTTCTGTCTACATTAAATAAGACACGTAACTCTCTTTTAAAAATACTTATTCTTAAATAATTTAGATGTTATGTCATTACTATGAGCTGAGATAAAGGACTCAGTGATTTGTATATATTTATTTTGCATTCAACTTTCTGCTTTATTGATGCCTATAGTCTTTTTTTAGACTTTTCACTTTAGTTTTTAAAAGTATGCAATCACAATATCCAAAAATGACGTTTTAATTTTGTTTTCAAATACTAATTCTACTGATTTTTTATATCTTCTTGCACTGGCTAGAACTCCAAAACAATATTTAACACACACGAGAATGGTCATCTTTGTCCTTTTTACCGATTTGAAAAGGAAAGTTTCTAATAGGAGAAAGGAGACTGGCATAAGACTCGAAGGTTGCTTTATACTGATGGTGTCTCTTCCTAGCTGAGAATCCAGAACGAATCCCACAGACTCTTGGAACCACAGCTTCTTCATCAATAAGATGAGGATATGAACACTTATCTGTCATAGTCATAGGAATAACTGAGATATCGTATGTAAAGTGCACTGGCACTTAACGTAGACACGATACATTTCAATCCCATCTATTCTTTATATTCCATATATTTATCTATTAAGGAACTATCATTCTGTTCCTAAATTTCTATTGTTTCTATTATAAATGGGTATTCAAATGGACAGTTCTTAAATGCACTGATTTTGTGATTAAAATTCAACTTGAAAACTACCACACAGGAAAAAAAATGGCATCTTCGGTTTCACATCTCCTGGCATTTATGACTTATCTCTAGTCCCTAAAAGTACACTTGTTTCATAACACCTATGCAATAAATATTTGCTGAATATTTTGTTGAATGAATGAGCTCAGTTAATTCCAAAAAATTCCTAAGATTTGTTTCCCAGCTAATTCATAGGTAACAATTCACAGTTGAACACCACTTTCTTTGTCAAATCCAGCAAAAGGAACTTGAAAACTCAGTGAATACACATAGACATACACACATATATATACATATGTATATATGTACACACATATATGTTTATATTGATATATTTTATAAACATTATTCAAAGCCAAAGTTTTTCTAAGAGTAAGATAAGCTTTGCTTTCTAGGGAAAAAATAAAAAACTTTTTAAAAAATTGTTTTACTTTTATGCGCTGGTACCTATAAATTTTAAAGATTAACATAATTGAAAAAACTAATTGAATTCATTAAACCACCAAAATTTTGCTAATCCAATACCACCAACCCAGAGAAATGGTTAAATTAGTTCTTATGGTTACACTTAGTTTGCATTAGTTTTGCTCAGTATAAGCATCACACTTTTTTTTTTTTTTTTTTTTTTTTGCACGCGGGCCTCTCACTGTTGTGGCCTCTCCCGCCGCGGAGCACAGGCTCCGGACGCGCAGGCTCAGCAGCCATGGCTCACGGGCCCAGCCGCTCTGCGGCATGTGGGATCCTCCCGGACCGGGGCACGAACCCGTGTCCCCTGCATCGGCAGGCGGACTCTCAACCACTGCGCCACCAGGGAAGCCCAGCATCACACTTTTAAACTAGAATTCTATCATATCACATCTTGACTAAAATACTTAACTGTTTGAGTTACTTTTCTCTTGATGATCTATATAAAACATCGGCAAACATGTTAAGATCCAATGGTAAAGAGTGAGAGAAGGACTATAGAAAGGGAAAAAATAAAACGCAAAAGGAGAAATAATATAAATGACCAAATTTAGATTCTGTGTATTTCCTTAACAATAACTAGGACACTGTACAGTATTTCAAGGAGTTATTTAGTTTTTCCTCTGAGCTGAATTGCAACTCTGACTAACTGTAATTGAGTACTAACCACGTGACAAGCAGTTTCTGTGCGTTTATTCGTTTAATTCTTATCATCACACTGAAATGCAGGTACTTCTCACTTCATCTCCATTTTTTTTTTTTTTTTTTTTTTTTTTTGCTGTACGCGGGCCTCTCACTGCTGTGGCCTCTCCCGTTGCGGAGCACAGGCTCCGGACACACAGGCTCCGCGGCCATGGCTCGCGGGCCCAGCCGCTCCGCGGCATGTGGGATCTTCCGGGATCGGGGCACGAACCCGTGTCCCCTGCATCGGCAGGCGGACTCTCAACCACTGCGCCACCAGGGAAGCCCTCATCTCCATTTTTAAGATGAGGAAACTGAGGCTCAAAGAGGTTACATTATTAGGCTGAGGTCATACAGCTGGTTTATGCCAATTGAGGTGAGAGATGAAGCCAGATCTACCAGACTTCTGGCCCATACTTACAGTCCTGTGCTCTGAAGCCCCTTCAGGAGGAATTGCATCTGTGTGCAGGTTGAGCCCCTGTATGGAAGCAAATACAGTCACAGATTTACCAGCAGTGGCAAAATAAGCCCTGGTCACTAAGCTATTTCTCTGTGAATTTGCCAGTGTTCCTTCATATACAACATCACATATTGACAGATTTGAAATGTCCATACTCTGTCAGGTAAATGCAAGCTCAAGGTACTGGCTACCTCTGGGAGGGGAGAAGAGAGGGAGGGCATTAGGCTAGAGGAGGAACACACAGGGAGATGCAAGTTATTGATACTATTCTGATACTTAGGTTGGGAGGTAGTTTCATGGGTCATCATTATTGTACTCTAGTATGTCTCACATTTTATAAAAATATAATTTTAAACTATTAAAGCAAAACAAATCTCCTCTGGGCACACTTCGCATGAACAATGAACAATTCCTATCCTCTCTACCCTGCCTCATTCTACAGTGACCAAAGGTATGTAAACCGTGCCAACCAAGTTCCTGATTCTTTCCTCCTCATAATCACAGCATCCTGATTGAAAGGCCTGGGAGTTACCAGACCTGGTTTTTGGAAACTATTTGTGCTGGAAAATAATGCAAAATGCTTTCCTTTAAGGACTAGCTTCCTTTCATCAAAGCTTCAAGGGGCAAAGAAAGAAAGAATTAAAGAAAGCAGCTTGCTTCACTGCTCCCAATTCATAAGCACTGCGCTAAAGAGCAAGGCCTGTGCCGATTCCTCTTGCATTACCCTCAAAGCATCCAGCACAAGGCCTTGCATGGAGTAGGTGGACAATTGACGTTTGTGAATCAATGTATAAATCGATGAGTCAAGTCACACTTTTTTCATGGAGAATCTTAAATGTCACTCTTCTCGAAATTTGACCATGCTGCTCAACCTACTAAAAATTTCATAATGAACCACCCACAAACACAATCTTGTATGAATATTCCCTGTGTTCCCCAAATCCTTTGTGACCTATGGACACAATTGCCGAATATGAGTCATGCTTCTACCACTGCTCCCACACAAGTGGTATTTTTAATGCTCCAGCATTTCCCGAAGTCGCGCTCTCAGGAAATGGTTTCTACAATAATGACCTCACTCTCCCCATGTTCCCCTCACCCCCCACCACTGAATCCCGGAATAGCTGAACAGGTGTTCAAATACCTAGAATTACCCAAAACACTCCACAACCTGTCTTATGTTTCCTAGCAAAGTCACGAGGATAACCTCTTGTCCTTTGGAGTTTGAAAGGACTATTTGTGCTTTATTTATATCTAGACATAGTTTATTCTTCAAACTGGCAATAGTCTCCACACACCAGAACTAAATCAATGTAACATAGTGGTTAAGGTTATAGCCTCTGGGGTCCAACAGCCCTGGAGAGCCAATTTTGACTCTGCCACTAACTATGTGGTTTCAGGCAACTCATTTAGCCTTTTAGAGCCTCAATATTCTCATCTGTAAAATGGGAATAATAGAAGATATACTTTCTTGGAATGTTGTGAACATCAAATAATACAACTCTTGTAAACTGCTGACCTCTGGCCTGATAAACAGCAAATGCTCAATATTTGCTAATGGTTATTATTGTATCAAGTTTTCCCAGGCCTCAGGCCTGGTCAGTCTCTCTTGGACATTGTTTACCACGATGTGGTCACTGTGATTGCTGGGGGTCTTTAGATGTTCAGATACCTTCAGAAGCTTACCTGGCTCAACCCATTCTGGGGAGCACTGCCTGGCCACCTTCTGAGAATCAGAAATGTCAAGGGAGAGCAGAGAATGAGAAGGAAAGGATGGGAGGGAATAGTGGGGGGTTATAAAACCACCTGGTCTCACCCAGGTTCAAAGCAAACAGAGGAGCTGCCACATGAGTGTGGGAGGAGAGGTATTTACACAGTGAGGCTCCTTGGAACCATCATGATCAAAGTCCATACTTCTTTGGAAAAGAGTATATTTATCTTATATTTCTTTCTTATAAGAGAAACCCAATAGGAAAGATGATGCTGAAAATGGCAATTTGACTCTGGGAAACAAGCTCCCGCTATTCTCATCAGACCATCCGATAAGCTTCCCAAGGGACTTTTCTAGGCTCTCCAAACATCACAGGACAGAGTAGCCAACTCTCAAGAGGATGCCCTGGGGTGCAGCCAAACTGCAATTGCTCTGGAAGTCAGATCCCAATGGCTCAGACACAAGGGGCAAGGGCAGGATGCATATAACCCCAAGCCATTAACTGTTCAGCCCCATGCAGGAGCACACATAAAGCTACTCCGGAAGAATTGTTTTGGAGGCACAGAGATGAAGAAAAAGATCCCGCTGGCACTGCTGGGAAACACAGCGGTAGTCAGCACACCCTGGCCCTAGCAACCAGCAATGGACAGACTCAGGCTGAGAAAACCTTTCTGGGCACATGGCATGAAAGGAAACCCCTCAGAGGCTCAGGCTCCATGAAGGTTAAGGATCAACAACAAAAAGACATTAACCCGTCTCCTAAATGGTATTTCATGGCCATCAAACAGCCATGACAGGCCCATCAAAGGAGCAGCCCGTGTATGTAGGCTGGTGGAAGATGCTCTGGCAATTTAGAGGGAGTTCCAGGGAGGGAACACTGTCCGTGGGGTCTCTCTACTTATGAAGGCAGCACTTTGCATAACAAATATTCCATGCATAATCTTTACTTGGCATAATTCATTCTGGACCCAATAATGACAGTTACTCTCAGTCCTAACTGAAGGTCCTAATTATTGGGAAAATAAAGGAGCCAATACTTCTATAAATTAGCAAGTAGGATTACTATGATGGCCAAGGAGCCCTCCAATTTGCCTCCGGAGATCTCCTGCGCTGTGTGACCTTGAGTATGTTAGATCCACCATTTGGACTTCAGTTTCCTCATTTATAAACCATCTTTTTAAGGGGATATATTGTGGGTTCTTTTGAATACTCCCAACCTATTACTTTTTTCTTTAATAATTCTTAGTTGCAGCTTAGCACACATGCAATAAAGTGCACAAAAAGAAATACTATTCTTATTTAGAATTTTATACCTTTCAGGGAGTGCAAGATGGTAGTGGGGTAATGTTGATTCACTCCCTATATCAGCACCAAAGGCCATCTTATAGATGTAAAATCTTGATAATCAAAGGCACAGAGAATGTGTCAGTCATAGCACTCAGATTAGAGCTCCAAAGTCCTGAGTCATGATGTTTAGTCTAATGTTTAGTCTCAGAGTGTCCTACCATGAGTTCCTGGAGCAGCTCTCCACAATGGGAACAGCTTTGCTTGAATCACAGACAAGAATGGAAAGAAGTGGTAGTCTGAGAAGAGACTTTTAGTTCACAAGCAGATGCCTAAAAAGGATGAGTACTAACTTGTCTGGGAAATTATTATTCCCTTTGACCTTCAGGTTCTGCCATAATTTAATAGCTATTATTGATTGGGTGCTTATTTTGTGCCAAGCATTGCACAGAGTTTAACATGGATAATCTCATTTAATCTGCACAATAACCCATGAGATGGACACTTTTATTAGTCATTTTACAGAAGAAAAACTTGAGGTTCAAGAAGATTAAACTACTTTTCCCAAGTTATAGACGAAGAATGGCAGAGCTGGGATTTGAACCCAAGCCCACAGACTTCACCACATCATTCAGTTTCCCACAGCCACTTCCACCTTACCTCACAACCAAGGCACCACCACACCTCGGGAAAATGCACTACCTCAACCAGATGGCACCCTGCACTTATGCCTCAGTTGATTTAGCCTCCAGCTTGGCATGGCCTTCACCCTCCCCTCTACTATCCAAATCCATCCTTCAAGACCTAACTCAAATACCACCATCTCCTAGCCATTCCATTACACACAGAAAATCCTCCCTTCTGAATTCATGTAAAATGTGTCATCTATTTCATTCAAAGGTGTCGGGAGTCTTTATCATTCTTTTAAAATGTGTACATCATTCATTCACTTATTCAATGACATATATGTACACTGTCCTTTCTCCTCAAATGACTGTCAACTAGTAGATGTCAGGAACCATATCATCTATTTTTCTTTGTATCTCTCAAATTATCATGGTACAAAATTTAGAAGTCAAATAATGTGGTTCTGTACAGTGGCTATGAAAATTATATGACATTAGAGCCACACCTTGTATTTGATGGCTAAATTGTCCTCCTCATTTATTTCCCAAGCATTTGACCCACTCTTCCCTAGTATGAATTATCTTTTAAAAGTGTTTTTGCCCTTGTAAGACCATAACGTTCAGTATTACTCTTTTTCTATACTGAGACATTAGCAACTGTGTGTGTGTGTGTGTGTGTGTGTGTGTGTGTGTGTGTGTGTGTGTGTGTGTGTGTGTGTGTGTGTGTGTGTGTGTGAAGGTGCGTTTATATGTGTATGAAAAACATATGTTTTGGGGCTTCCCTGGTGGCGCTGTGGTTGAGAGTCCGCCTGCCGATGCAGGGGACGCGGGTTCGTGCCCCGGTCCAGGAAGATCCCACATGCCGCAGAGCGGCTGGGCCCGTGAGCCATAGCTGCTGAGCCTGCGTGTCCGGAGCCTGTGCTCCACAACGGGAGAGGCCACAACAGTGAGAGCCCCGAGTACCGCAAAAAAACAAACAAACAAACAAACAAAACATGTTTTGATAAAGTAAAGGACATAAGATAATAGCCCATTGCACCTGCATTAAGCAAGCACCCAGGATGGCATTACTTGCATGCCAACCAGCAAACCTGCCTGCGAAGTGATCAACTTTCTCAGGCCACTGCTCAGCCTGGTGTGTTGACAACCTTGGGAGAGAAGACAGTAATTGTGGTCATAAAGTAATATCTACCCCCATTCCCTCTGGATTGCTTGTTTATAGTCTGAAATTGCTGAACAGGTTCTGCAGGTTTTTCTTGTCCATTTGCTGAGCTTGAATCAAGAAGGGAGAGTCCCAGGTTCATCCAACTGTAAACAGTACCTCCCAAGGTCAAGCTGGAGAGTCTGCACAGTGGTTGAGGGCAGTGGGGGTGGGAGGGCAGTTCTGGATATAACATATGAGAGAAATGTATCACATGTATACTGCCCTGCATGCCTGGACAGAGGAAAAAAGTGAACAGGAAGAATAGTGAAGCACTATTCTTCCTATATCAGGAAGAATAGCGCTCACATTGATTTCTTACCGTTTTTTGGCAAACATGAAGGTGAACTTTTTAAAAGTAATTAGACTTCTGACCTTTGCTTTATCCACTGTGACAACCCCCAGTCTTTTTCTGTCATTATATAAACGTTATTTGAAGTTACAAAGAGCACAAGCACAGCTGAGTAAGCTAGATATTAATGAAAGTTAGTTAAGGAAGTCAATGAGCCAGCCAGGATCAGGTTGTATTGAAAATAAATACATGAGACTGAGCTCCAAATGCACGGCTCTGATATATTCAATTCACCGACAAGTACCGGGCCCTACTTTGCCCCAGGGCCCTGGGGACACAACATTGAACAAGTTCAGGCTCTAGTCTCTACAAGCTTGCAGTCGGGGTACAGTAATTAACATGTGCATGGCCACCATCACACAGTAAATCCAGGCAAACACAGAAGGTAAAGATGAGAAAACCCTCTTTTCAATGCTTTAATTTTTAAAAACACTATTCACTGACTGTGGGGCATCGTTTGGGTTTGTTTGTTTTTTAAGTCTAAATTCCTGAACTTCAGGCTTATTTTTGCCTTTTTCTAGCCATAAGATCTGAGTCAAATCACATCACCAATTGACCTCAATTTCCTCATCTGTAAAGTGTTGGTGTAGACCAGGGGTTAGCAAATAACAGCCTGAGGGCCAAATCCAGCTCCAACCTGTTTTGTAAATGAAGTTTATTGGAACACACCCACGCCTGTTCATTTACATATTGCCTATGGCTGTTTTCATTCTATGGCAGAGTAGCTGTGACACAAGGCTCACAAAGCCTAAAGTATAATATTTACTATCTAGTCCTTTACAGGAAACGTCTGCTGACCTCTGGCATTGACCATCTCTGAGGCCTCTTCCAGGTGTTTACAAGATTTATATGGACAGATGAAAGCACTTTGAACACTGAAGATAAACATACAAATGGAAGGAATTATCAAAAGGTACATGCTGGTTCCAGGAAGTTAACAATTCTGCATATTCATTGTCATCAACAGAAAACATTTATTCCAATGGGTCTCTACTCTGGATTTGTATTAGAATCAATTGGAGAAATATTTTTAAATTAGTTTTTACTGGAGTATGGTTGCTTTATAATGTTGTGTTAGCCTCCACTGCACAACAAAATGAATCAGCCATACACATACAGATATCCCTGCCCTTTTGGACTTCCCTCCCATTTAGGTTACCACAGTGCATTAGTTAGAGTTCCCTGTGCTATACAGTATGTTCCCATCAGTTGCCTATTTTATACATAGTATCAATAATGTTTATGTGTCAATCCCAGTCTCCCAATTCCTCCCACCCCATCCCTTTCCCCCTTGGTATCCATACATTTGTTCTCTAGTCTGTGGAAATTTTTTAAATGTCAATACCCAGGACTCAATGTCTAGAGTTTCTAACTTAATGGGTATGGAGTGAGGACCCGGTATCAGTATTTTTTTAAAACTCTCCAAAAAATCCTAGAATGCATTCAGGATTAAAAAATGCTGATTTATTAAAGGCCTGAACACAATACTATGCTTGACTTTGGGAATGTAAGAAGTCATAGTTCTTTAAGTAATTTTAAATCGGGTTGTATGAACTTGACATATAAAACAATTAATAAAACATATATAAGAACATTGCTGTATATCAAATAAGCAATATAGGTGAGTGGTCCCCAAACTCAGATCTGTAGACTCTTGCAGAGATGGCTGCATAAGAATTGTCTTGAAAAAAAAAAATTGTCTTGAGAACTTGTTAAATACACAGCTTTGGGAGCCGAGTCTCAGAGATTCTCATTTAACATATCTGGGGAGAGATTCAGGCATCAGTGTTTTAAAAGCTACAGTGATGAGTCCACTGAGTAGCTCGGTTTCAGAATTAGAGAACTCCTAAAGCGAGGTCCCACATCTTTTTGTCTTTGACTCTCCAAGGTCTAACCCAGCATCTAGAATTTAGTAGGTATTTGTTAAGTGTTTAATAAATAGACCTTGATTTAGGAAGTGACCAGTGAGTGTTTTGGTGGACAGAGACACCAGAGTTAGGGATTTAAGCTTGACCTTGAAAGAGATAACATGAGACTCGTTCTATGTATTAAACACCATCAGCTGCAACCTTCCCACCTAACCCTCACTCCTACATTGACTACCAACCTAACCAAAAGATCATTATTTGGGGATCACCAAGCCACTGAGGCCCTCTCAGTCAGGCTGAAGTTCATATGATTGCTTAAACCTTTCTTCGGGGAATAGCTCTTTTATACCAACTGGCAGGGTTACTGCCCCATAAACTTACCTTCTGTCATTAGCTTTGACTGTTGACATGTGCAATGACTAGACAGAGTTGAGCAAAGGGTATTTTTGCAGTCTGTGGGGAAGAGTACAGAACATAAATAACCACTGCATCTCATTACAAAATCCTGAATGTGCAAAATATACTGATCCAAATGCCACAATTAGATTAGCACTTGCCATGCCCATTAACTCCACAGGGAAACTGAAGCCAAATTTGGGCCCATATGCTCCCTGTCCTTACACTTAAGCAAGTCAGACGATGTCTATTTTCACATTCAGTTAATTTCTGAAACAGCCTACATGATACTTATTGTGCCGGACTCTTATAATTTCCCCAGGCAGCCTTGCTCAAACACCCCATGAAATCCACTCCACTTAACAGTTTCACACAAGCTTTTGGCCACACCCTGAACATGTCCTTTTTAAAGACACATCCTTGGGGCTTCCCTGGTGGCGCAGTGGTTGGGAGTCCGCCTGCCAATGCAGGGGACACGGGTTCTTGCCCCGGTCCGGGAGGATCCCACGTGCCGCGGAGCCGCTGGGCCCGTGAGCCATGGCCGCTGGGCCTGCGCGTCCGGAGCCTGTGCTCCGCAACGGGAGAGGCCACGACAGTGGGAGGCCCGTGTACCGCAAAAAAAAAAAAAAAAAAAAAGACACATCCTTTTAAATGGCTGAGTGACAGCCTCCCCCATCACATAAGGCATGAAAGTAAAGGACATAAGATGCATGTGTTTTGTATGAGGGCAAAAGGTCACTAAAGTGGCCAGAATAAAAACTAAGGTGGACATTGGAGGACTGAGATGATTGGCAAGGAATCTTTAAAGAAGAGAATTCTGAAGGCCTCTCTGTCTCAATCTATGATAGTCTATTGGCAAACCACCCTATATAATACATCACATTCAGCTCTGATCAGCAGTTCACGGTGGGAGGCTATAAGTGGTCTGAGAAAGAGCCACATTCAGAAGTTTTATTGTGCTAACGTGAGGCTGCTATGACAAGTAGATCCCAGAGTTATAAGTCATTCAATGAGATGGCCTCCTCTGGTCAGGGTGCCATTTAGGGACAGGTGTAGGGAATAACTGGCTGCATGCAGTGGGTTCAAGGGCCTGGGAAGACCCCTCTGTTCAAACATGTCCCTACTGCTTAAGTGTTAAAGGCCTTGGAATCCCATTATGAGAACCCAGTTCCTTTATGCTCTTTTTGTCATGGAAGCATGTACCACAGAGGGGAGCACAGGCTGGAGAACTGAGTGGGCAGAGAGACACTTGGATGAAAGAGGCCCACAGAGGGCCAGAAGTGTCCCTCCAGCAAGCCACAGTTCGGATGATAAAGAAAATTAAAATATGTGACCTCCTGTGTAAAACGAACTGATTTCTCCCTCCTTCCCAGCAGTATCAGAATTGGTTGATGTGGAGCCATGGGTGGAGAGCTGGCTATGCATTGACTACAAGGTCCATCAATTCTCAAAAGCAGCAACTGCAGCAGAAAGCAGCACAAACCCTCAGGAGAAGCATGGGTGGAACAGAGGTGGGAATTCCACGGGGAAGGAGTAGAAGGGATTCTTTCATAACAGTGTGGAATTGGCACAAGGACCCTCAACATCAACATAACCTGGGAGCTTGTTACAAATGTAGATTCTCAGGACTTCCAATTATGATATGCATTTTACCAAAACTCCCCAGGCAATTTGTATGCACATTTGAAAAACACTGGTCTAAACAAAAACATCTAGGACATCAGAAAAAGGGAGAGAGAGGAAGGGAAACAGAGAAGAAAAGAGGTTATTTATTCTCCAGGGATGGCAGTAAGAATGAGAACTGAGAAAAGGCACCAGTGCCTCCAGGTTGCCTGGGTGGCCTTTGAGAGCAGGGTCTGCAGAGGCAAGTAGGTGTGGAGGGAGAGTTTGTGGTAGGAAGTGGTAGCAGTAGGTGCAGGCACTTTGTGTCAGATGGAGCTAGGGAGGATAAGCTTGGTTTTGCTATTTGAGGTCGTGGGTATAGGCGGCTTTCAGTTTCCATTTGAGGAAGCCTGGGTAGGTGCATTCCAGATATGCCGAAATCAACGGTGGAGTGATTCATCTCCAGTCATCTTCCTACCAAGTTCCCCTACTATTTGACACCTTTTCCTTAAGCCTCTGCCTCATGGCCCCCAACCCTCCCCACGAGATGACTTTGTCTCATTCTTCTCTGAGACTGATGCCACCAGATAAAGGCTCCCTCAACCTCTCTCTTCCCTATCTCGCTGTTTCTCTACATCTTTACCCCTCCTTTTTTGGAGAGGAAAGCCTCCTCCATTCCAAAGGTAACTCCACCGAACCACTGACCCCTCTCTTCCTTACAGACACTTGACCCACCAATCATGCTCTCTCTTGCTCATTTAATTTCTCCCTCACTTTCACCATCTATTCCTAAACCAACAATTAACTCAAGTCTCCCCACTCCTGAAGAGTTCTCATTCAAGCTTGCTTATCTTTTCAGCCAACCTCCACCACTCTGGAAATTTATACCCGGACCTCTTGGTTGGATCACTGATTTCACCTCCTAGTGGTGCACTCACCTCTCAGCCCTCGTTTTCTGGCTTCCTGGCCTGCCTATGTGCTTTTTCCCCTGCTGCACCCTCCCTCTGTTCTAGAATGCTCACACCTGTGCCTGGCAGTGTACTATGTACCTGCCAGGTTTGCAAACCCTGCATCCCTCTCCCTGACCCTCACTTGGAATGCAACCCTGTGCCATTCCATAGACCCACCCTGAGACAGGTAGACCAGATATAAATGTACCTTACCTCATGCTCTGAGATGCAGCATTAGCTAAGATTGGCCACTGCTCCAGGTTCAAGTACATCTTTATTGTGGGAACTATTTGAATCTCATGTGTGGGCCCAGTTTTGGCGCCAGCACTGGTTTCATTTTCATGCATCCTATTTTTTGAGCATTTATTATGTGCCAGGCTCTGTGGCACTATCTACATGTGATCTCACTGACTCCTCCCAGCACCCCGGTGCTGGGGAGCCCTACCGTGAGTAGACCCATGTTATAAGAGGGTTTGAGAAACTTGCCCAAGGTCACACAGTCAATAGATGGTGGAACCATGACTGAAACCAGGCTCTAGGGCTTATGCTTGATAAATAGTTATGATTTCTAATAAAAGGAAGAGTGGGGGATGTATATGTGTGTGAGCATGGGTATGGGTGTGGGTGTGATGCAGTGATGCTGGGAAAGCTTTCAGGGACCCTGCTACTCATGCCAGATTTCGTGGCCCTGATCAGCTGCTGCCTGGCTGCCAGGAGGTGTTGTTATCACTCACTCCTGTGCCCCTGTCACTGGGCCTGTAGGGACTTGCCCTTCCTTCCTGCTCTTGGCCCTGTGATGTTGACAGCTGTACTGGGAAATCTCATGCTGGCTGCTGCCACGCTTATCAGACACAGATTGTACGTGCGGGCCTGGACGTCCTGCCCACTCTGTCCCTTGCCTGCCCCTATACAGGCAGTCGGGCCACTTCTAGGCCAGGGCCTTGTTCCGTCTGTTTTACCTCTGTGCAAGTAACTGAGTTTTCTCTATGCTACCACTTCTCCATGGAGTCTTTTCCCTGGTTCTCCCTGACAGAATTCATACCCTCTGTTATATTCCTTTGACTTTTGACTTACACTCGCTTTCTGGCTTTTTCACCTGTCTTGTTAACTCCTTCTAATATTTAATCTTCTTTTTTTTTCCAAATTTAAATATTTGTGTATTGAATTAATTAGGACATACTCCTTCAAAACAACGATGGTACAAAAAAAGCTCAAATTGTTAAGTGTGTTGGGGAAAAATGAGTCACTGGAAGTAGAAATCTACCAGGAGAATAAAAACAATGATAATGAGAACAATAATAGCCAATAAGCAATATTTTTAACATGCTTTACAATGACCAAACACCAGACTCATTGTCTGGTCCTCGCTGTCCTGGAAGATGCACTCTGTGACTCACTGAAAGCCACATAGCAAGTATAATGGTGACAGGACTCAACCCCCAGGCTCTCGCTTCAAATCCTATCTTCTTCCTAAAATGCCTTTTAAAGAAAAGATTTCTGTCTCATCAACCAGCTCATCTGGGTCATTTGAAAACCTCAAGCAGAAATTTCTCAGGTCAGCATTATGTGTTCTCCAAGAGCAAGCATCTTCAAACAGAAACCAAAAACAATGAAAACCAAATACCAATGGCTTCTGGCTTCTCTTCAGTGGTAGCGAGTCTTAGTTCTTTTTCCTTATTCCACGTGAAAACTTATAACCCCCAAGGGGTGTTGTGGGCTTTCTAATGGTGGAGCAGAGACATGAGCTTAGAAATGTAACCTTCTCCTTCCTCCCCTCTACCGACGTTAAGTACACCGTCATGCTCTTACATTTTGTTCACTTTGAATTTAAAGTCAATGAGACCATAAAGGATCAGTTTTGTACTTTGTTGTCTTATCCCCCTGCAGCTTCCATAGCAAAACTAAATATGTGGAACATCAAGTCTTTATGAATCTTGCCTCCAACGAGAGAACTGAGTATGCACTTTTTGAGGACATCAGTTTATTCAAGATGATGAGACAACTTTAGAAAAAAAAATTCCCTTAATATAAGAAGTCTATAGGCCAAATGGACTTCCCTTTCTGGTCTAAATGTCATGTTTGTGAAAGTGGTGTGGTATAAAGAGCAAAGTATGGAAATGAAAAATTATGCCTCTGCTGAATAAACCAGACTCTTAGTTGCCTGATTTGCTGCCCCTCCTGGTTTGCTTCTCCCTCACATGGCTGGTGCCTTCTCACCTCTCAGGCCTCCACTCAAATATCACCTCCCAGGAGATAACTCCTAAAATTGCTCTTTCTCCATTACTTTTTAACCCCTTTTCCTTCTCTTCATTATTTTATTAATAGCATTTATCACTATCTGGCATTTTATTTTTATTTGTTTATTTATTTATTGTCTGTTTCCTTCTACTAGAAGATAAGACCTTTATGTGAATTTGTCTTAATTACTGCTGTTTTCCCAGAAACCAGCTTCCTGAATTCAATTCCCTGAATAAACATTCAGGATGCCACTTATAAATAAAACAGTTCTATTTTTTCTTCACATGTTGGAGAAACTGTAGGATCTAGGGATACCATTAAAGATAAACAGGAGGCCAAGGTTTGTTCATTGCTAAGGATTTTCCACTGCAGACACTACAGAGAAGGGTCTCTTCACTCAGAATTTTTCTGTTTTCTCAGCATCACAACACAGTATTTGGGTAAGAGAGAAAAGTCCAGTAAGTCTGCATCTTATCTCAAATGTCAAAGAAAAGAAAGTGAAACAGAGAAACATTTGTTCCAGATTTGTTGGAAAGATTCTAAAAAACTCAGCGCCTGAAACCCAATCTGTGGGTTCCTTTTAATGGTTCAATTTGGTTTTTAAACCTTTTTCTCGTCAGAGCTGAGGAAGAAAGTAAGATTCATTTACTCATTCAACAAACAGCTCAAACATCACACCTCTGAAAGGTTTCCCTCATCGTACGTCCTAATGGAATACCCCCCACCCTTCTATCATTTTCTAGTTTATTATACTCTGTTAATTTCCTACGAGTACTTATCTCTATCTAAAGTTATATTTTTATTAATGTTTTACATATTCATTGTCTAATTCTTCCTGGTAGAACATAAGCTCCATGAGAGCAAGAATCTTGCCTCTTCTCCACTGATGCTTCTCCAGAACCTAAGAGTTTACAACACATGGAAAATTCTCAACAGGCAGCTGTTGAATAAATGAAGGAATGAAGTTGCAAGGGCTCTGTGAAGGCTTTCTTGACATCGCTGGCCTCATTTTGACATTCTTGCTTTTCTGAATACTCTTGCATCCATCGCTCTTCCCCATCACCAGGAATTTAGTCTCTAGGGTTCTCTTCCCTAACAGCTGTACAGTACCACTGAGTCCTTTGCTGCTTCATTACACCAAACTAGCATAAACACAAGCTCGTTTGTGATTACTTCACACACTCCTATTTTGTTTCCCCAGCAACACTATAAGCTTCCCACAGAGAAGGCCTATGTCTTACGCTAAGGAACAGAGAAGGAAGAGAAGCGTTTTGAAAAAATGATAATGAAGTGAGTTTTAAAAATACTAAATTTGTATGCCTATGGTATATGCAGGTAGAAATGTCCAATAGACAGTTTACGTGTATGGATCTGATGTCAGAAAAGAAGTCTAAGCTGAAATCATTCATTTGTAACTTGTCAACATCTGTTCAGTATGACTAACGAGTTGAGTGTATGCGCTCACTCCGGGAGAGAGCAGACATTGAGAAGATGAGCAACAAAGGGCAGAGCCACAGCACTGCCACCAGGGCCAGGCAGAGGAAGGAGGATGAGAAGGGTCCATGTCAACAGTAGGAGGGGGACCAGAACAGTGCATCTTGTGGATGCTAAGAAAGTTGACACTCTCAAGATGGTAGAGAATGGTCAATGATGGCAAGTGTCACAAAGAATCCAAGTAAGAAAAGACTGGAAAATGGCCCCTGGATTTGGCAGTGAGTCTTGCTACAGCAATTTCACCTGAGGAACGAGAAAAGAAGCCTGATTGAGAGGGACTGAGAATGGACTTTACTGGAAGATGAGTAATTCAGCAAAGCAAGTCAAGACAGTGCCCTTTACAAGCTTAACTTTGAAGACAGGGAGAAAGATAGGCTGGTACCTAAATCTGAGCTTCTGTGGAAAATAAACTGAGTTTAGTACTCAAAAGGTGGTTTCAAATTGTGCATTTGAAATGTGTATAGTTTATTGTATACCAATTATACTTCAATAAAGTGTTATTTTTAAAAAGCACATTTTAGAATTTCACAAAATGTAAGTATCTTCTCATTTGAGAATAAAAATTCAAATTCATAATAACATATTAAGATATTTTCTGATATATAAATGAGAAAAATCCAGTATAAGGAAAAGTCCAGAAATAGGTAAACTAATACTCCTGGTTTACAAATAATAGTAAGAAAAAAATCAATAGTTAACAGAAGAACTTTTTTTCTTACGGTAGGGAGCAGAAAAGCATTATGACCTGGAATATGGGCCAGCATAGAAAAAGGGGTGGAATTATGTTATTTTAGACCTATCTAAGAAACTAGAAAATGGACTAGATCATGACCCAAATTAAGGCAACTACAAGCCAAACTAAGACCTCCAACAAAGGCTCAAAGAGTTTCCTGAGCACAGATGAAAAGGCCTTAATGTCATCAAAGCTTCATTTAGGGTCATAATGAGAGAAAAAACATGTAGATATACATTGGATAGAGAAGGGAGAATAACATCTAAACTAAATATTGGTCCTTTTCCAAAGATTCAGCAATTATCCTACCAGAGTCATAAAAACTGGAGGGAATAAAATGCCAAGGTTTAAACAATTAATAGTTAGTAAACTCAAAGGTGAGACAGGTAGACAAAACTGAAGAGAAATATTAACTCAGTGAAAGCTGGTTTTTCAGAATGCAGCCATCTAGAATTCTCTCTACAGTGTTTTCATGTGGAATAGAAAAAAATGACAAATAGAAAGTCAGTAGATTAAATACTAATGTGTACAGTCTTTTATATTTTCTCAAAGCATACTTTTCCTCACTGGATCCTTAAAATAATTCAGAGAGGCAGGCAGTGTGCCAGAGTGTCAGTAGCCCCCCACTAACCACTGAGTGATATCTATCTTTTGTGTTTTCACACAAATGGACCTTGAGAGGTAATGTTTTTCCTTTGACCTGTCCTGTTTCCCCACAACATTATCCAGGGAAGCAGATTTATCAGAGACTGAAAATGCAATAGAATAAGCAGGGAAAAGTGGAGAAGAGGCATTGTATATCTGTTGAAATTGTATCATCACCTTATTACTTCAAAAAATAAGCATTAAAGATAAGTGGTATGGTTACCAACTTACTAATTAGAGAACTAGACAAGAGGCTAAGTGATGTAATCATCCTATTCCAGATTGCAACTCATGATTAGAAAAGCAACTTCCAGCACCTGCCACAGAATTAGTAGAGAGTCATTATAATGTTCTATACCCCTGTGACCTCAAGGCAACCAGTGGGAAGTGATGGTCATGAAAGCATGATGATTCATAAGACCTGACAAGATATTCAGCATCAATCTGGTATCCAAGGTACTAGCATCTTCAGCTATTCATCACTCTTCCCATTTCTCCCAACCCAAACCTGTCTATCCCCCCTAAAATAATAGCTAGTATTTACAGAGGACTTACTAACCATTGTTATAAGCACTTTTCATGTACTAAGTCACTTAATTATCACAACCCTATGAGTAGGTGCTATTTTTTGCATATTCATTTATAGATGAAATTGCCATGACACAAATAGGTTAGGTAATCTACCCAGTTGGCATGTAGCTGGTGAGTATGAGAGCCTATCCAAGCCCAAGCAGTCTAGAATCAGAGCTCTCATTCTCAATCATTAGGCAATACTGTCTTTTATTTCAGATCATAATCATCTTTTTTTTTTTTGCAGTACATGGGCCTCTCACTGTTGTGGCCTCTCCCGTTGCGGAGCACAGGCTCCGGACGCGCAGGCTCAGCGGCCACGGCTCATGGGCCTAGCCGCTCCGCGGCATGCGGGATCTTCCCAGACCGGGGCACAAACCCGTGTCCTCTGCATCGGCAGGCGGACTCTCAACCACTGCGCCACCAGGGAAGCCCCATCTCTTTTCTGGACTATTACAACAGCTTCCTAGCTGCTCTCCATTCAAGTTACCTCTTTTCACATTATTATTTTTTATTATAAAAATAATATGCAAATACATTCTCCAGGTAAAATATTATAATAGCATGAATCAGACAAAATCCCTTTTGGCTACCAGCTGCAATCCCAAGTTTCTCCCCAGGGTCTGGTGTGTCTCCTTCTAGATGTTTTTCTGCATATGTATATACCTTTAAAAATATTCAGTATTGTTTGATAGATTTTAAAATAAATTTTATTATATTAATTTGCAAATGTTTAATTAATCTATATATTTTCATGGCCAGGCTACATCAAAACAGTGTGACCTTTAAAAGAAGAAAAATCCATTCCCTTTCTTGAAAAACCACCCCCACCCCAAATGGAGATGGTACAACCCTATTGAAGTGCTCCACTACTCACCTTTTAGTATCAGTGAAATCAAGCAAGTCCCCCAGAGGAAAAGACTAGGGAAAAAAAAAAAAAATTAAAGGAGCAACAGGTTGAGTGGTATATACAGAGTAGGATGAGGAGAACAATTTTATAGCAGCTCATCCGTGGATGAAACAGTCCATGGATGAGGGCATCCTCATCTGGGGATTTGCCATGCAATGAAGCCAGATCCACTTCTGATAAAGTCTGTGTAAATAACCGGAATATCAGGTTACTTGTGCATCTCATTCCAGTGGCAAGCTGGCATATCAGGATAACATTATGTTTCCACTCACTGAACTAGTCCCTTTGTGGATGTGAATGTGTTTACATCTTTACTTGTCTACTGTTTCCAGAGTATAAGAATTGCATCTCTCTTCTTTTCTGCTGCAGTAACATCACGTAGCTCAGGACCTGGCATGCACTTGGAGCTCAATAAATATTTGTTGAATGACTGAATAAATCCAAAGGTGTGTGATTAATTCTGATGATCAAAGTTCCATGAATTTTCTACCTTGACTTTCGGAAGCTTCAGAAAACTGAATGATTTGATCACCCATGGCCATTATACATTGATCTAAACAGTTATAGATCTACAGCAGACACTAATAACAACCCACCTAAATTATACCTACCTATGGCAGGTAGGTATAATTAAGAGTTACCAAATATCACCATATGCTTGCTGTGTGACCTTGGGCAATTTTCTTAACCTCTCTCTTCAGTTTGCTTCTCTGTAATAATGAACAAAATAAAACCTTTAGGATTTAGTGAGGACTAGGTGAATTGATACAGAAAAGCATCTAATAACGTGTGAGACATTGAGTGAGTCCTCAGTAAATGTCAGCCCTGTGCCTATTTCTCCTCCTGCCCACTTGCCACCCCCTTCCTAATAATAAGGCTTTGAGTTTATTTACCCTGATAAGCATTTCTCTTCTCTCATTTCCATTTGTGGCAATCTGGGCAACAACTTCTTTCTTTTCCAGTGCTGACCTACTGTTTGGTTGGAATCAGTCCCAGGGCTCTGGGCTCTAGAGACTGCCGTTAGACTACGAAGCATTATGGATCAAATCCAAGTGCTACAGCATATAATGGCTCTGGCCACTAAAAAACAAATGCAAACTGTTTTAGCTATTTCATGGAGTGCAGTACATACCCAAAAGTTTATAATAGGGTTACCAAATACGGTGTTCTAAAACTCAAAAACTCATCCCAAAATTACTCATCTCCTCATAGACATACTTGCTATGTTGAATATTAAAACAGACACCTCGCTCTTGAGTCTAAAGTTTTCTCCAAAGTTCTCACAATTATAATTTCAAACCAGTGAATGTTATTCAAAGAGGGAAAGACAGAATCTTCAACTTACTTTCACCCTGTGAGACTCTTTATCCAACTCCTACCATGTCTGCTTCCTCAAATTCTTTTAGATCTACCTAAAATCCCCTTATTTACAAAGTCTTAGAGTCTCAGAAACACTTGCATTTATTCTGTCATGTACACACCCTAACAAGTCATCCTAGGGCTTTAAAAAGAATTTAAGGAGACTCAGCTAAACACAATCCTTCCCCTTTATAAGTCTTGCTTCTCTCCAGAATTTAAGAACATCTTCCCACAAACCTTTGGGGCAGAGCTACCGGGTCGTTGACTGAATGATCTCCTAGCAATTAGACGTGTCTTTAAGGCATGATATCCATTACTTGTCCTTCATCCTGCAGTACAACTTGAACAATGCCCAGCTCAATAAAAGCAGTGTTTCTACTATCCTGGTTAGGTTCCAACCCCAGCCTTCAAGTGGAGATCTGTCTGGGTAGCTTATAAATCTTGTTTAAAAAAAAACACAAAAGTTCTTGCTTTGAGGCCTGGGGAGTGTCAAGAATCGTTGGAGTATTTTCTTCATGTGCCCTTCGCCTAAAGATTACATCTTTTGCTCAAAGATTTAACAAGAGCCACCCGGTTAGAATTATAGTCAACAGGATTAGCTAAGCATACTACACCCCAAAGACAAGCAGCAGCTGGATGACTGTGCCACAGCTCACCTATTTGTAAGAGATGATCTCAGAGTTCCGTATTCACAGAAAACTCAAAACCCTGAGGAATTCATACACCACTCACGCATCATTACAAAAGAACTCCAAAGTGGAAATTAATATCTAGATGGGTCTGAATAGGCCTGGGAAGAACCTTACTTTCTCACTTCTGGATTCTGGCTAGCTAAGCCTCAGTCCTGAGGGCCAAGTAACTGCTGGGAGGAGGGGTGAGGGGACCCGATCAGGGGAGTTATTTCAGGACCTAGATCCTTCCATTGCCCCAAACATCCTTCACGTGTCATGTATCTTTCCAAGGCTTGGTTCCCACCTGTAGTGAAAAAATGCCTGATAATCTTAAAGTACAGTGTGTTTTATAATACCATTAATTCCTTAAAGCAGCTTGTTAAAGTACCTTAATTCTTGAAGGATGGAAATGAGACAAAGAGAAACACAAGCTACAAAATTCATCCTCAGACTAGTTCATCAGCTGACTGGTTGACTATAATATTCCATTAATAATAAGATAAGGCACAGATGAAAACAATCACTGGGAATAAGCACATTTCAAACTGACAAAAGTCCCAGACCATTTAAAATGGTAAATTAAAATTTAGATCTCCAATCTCTCTCTCCCTCCCTCTCTCTCTCCCTCTCCCTCCCTCTCCCTCCCTCTCTCTCTCCCTCCCTCTCTCTCCCTCCCTCTCTCCCTCTTTCTCTCCCTCTCCCTCCCTCTCTCTCTCTCTCCCTCCCTCTTTCTCTCTCCCTCTCTCTCTCTCCCTCTCTCTCCCTCTCTCTCTCCCTCTCTCCAATCTCTCTCTCTCTCTCTCCCTGATCTCTCTCTCTCTCCCTTCTCCCTCCCTCTCTCTCTCCCTCTCCCTCCCTCTCTCTCTCCCTCTCTCCAATCTCTCTCTCTTTTTTAAAAAGCAATTTTGTCCCAACCCCAACACAAGTTAAACCACTAAAACCACTTAAATTACAGTGATGAAATCATAGCTTTTGGAGTTGAGATCTGCTTTGCACCATTCCAAGAAAACCCAGCTACACCTTTAGAAAACTTTGTTCCTTTTTTGACCATGCAACGAATTTTAATAAACAGTCCATTATTTTGTTGCAGCCTTTCTCCTGGTGGCAAGGGGTGAGTTTGGGAGGGGTGGGGCAGAGGTTGGGAAATTTGCGAGTGAAGCATTTTTTCATACCTCGATTAAAATGGTTAATTAGGTGCAACAGAGATTCCTTAGATGCTACAGAATTATATCAAATCCTTATGTCAAACTCCTTAGTTTTGAGGAGAGTTCACTCCCATTTTAAATAAATGATATTCTTTAGATTTGCCATTTTGTAATACTGAAACTAAAAAAAAGCTCAGGAGAAAAATAAAATCAAAAAACACTGACAGTTTGAACATACCATCAATTTTTCAAGGGCAAAGACCAAGATCCTTCTCATACAAGTCAACATAAAACACTTTGGGGGCAGTTAGGAGAATTATCTACTTATGATTATCAACCCTAGAAATGTCCCTGTAAACATCCTCACTGATAATTCTTCAGCCACCAGTTTCTTACAACCAACAAGACCCAATTCAGCAGCTACCACAAGTGGCCCAAACTGCCTATAGGAAATTATGCAAGTTTCTCTTCCTAAGAGCTGCCGCAAAAAAAAAGGTAAAAAGGGCTTCCCTGGTGGTGCAGTGGTTGAGAGTCCGCCTGCCGATGCAGGGGACACGGGTTCGTGCCCTGGTCCGGGAAGATCCCACATGCCGTGGAGCGGCTGGGCCCATGAGCCATGGCCGCTGGGCCTGCGCGTCCGGAGCCTGTGCTCCGCAACGGGAGAGGCCACAAGAGTGAGAGGCCCGCGTACCGCAAAAAAAATTTTAAAAAAGAAAAAAAAAATCTTGGACCAGAAGAATTGGGTCACAGGATGAGAGAGACACCACTTTCTTCAATATTATTAATTCTTGATTTTTAAGGAAACATGGTTCCCATTAGGCTAAGAGAGTTTCTTAAATGTGACCTACATTCAAGCGTAATTATCTTTCTTTCCCAATTGGCAAACATACACTGTATAACCTCGTTATAAAATCCCGTAATTAATACAGTTTTGAATGTTAAAAGCCAAATTATCTGACCTAAAATGTAGTAAGGTATATAATAGTTGAAGACAATCAGAATAGTCTGACTCTACCTTAGGCTTGCCCCCGATGTTTTGAAACAATAGCTCTTCCTTTATACAACATGACTTATTTTACCAGTGGAAGTTATCTATGAGTTCACTGGGAGAAGTTAGGAATGCTACATCCTTACTAAATATTCAGAAATAGTTTTAAATATTATTTTAAAAGTACAACCAAGAATAGAATTAAAACAACACGTGAAGCTTTATGGCAGTAGGAATTTATTCTGTAGACAGATTACATTATTTATTTATGCTGTTGTATTTATTGGGTTTTTGGTTTTTTTTTTTTCTGTACGCGGGCCTCTCACCGCTGTGGCCTCTCCTGTTGTGGAGCACAGGCTCCGGACGCGCAGACCCAGCGACCATGGCTCACGGGCCCAGCTGCTCCGCGGCATGTGGGATCCTCCCGGACCGGGGCATGAACCCGTGTCCCCTGCATCGGCAGGCGGACTCTCAACCACTGTGCCACCAGGGAAGCCTATTTATTGGGTTTTATTAAGTGGTATCTAAAGACATATTGTGTCTTCAGAGAAAAGGACTGAAAGGTTTGGATCTAAGTACCAGGCCAGCACTCACCAGCTCTCTGATCTTAAGCTTATCACTCAAATCCATTTCTCATCTGTCAAATGGAGTCGTGGCAACACCTATTCCACAGTGTTGTTTTAAAGAACAAATATAATCATTTGAAATAATTATACCTCAAAAGGATTAAATAAATTTTGGCTTGTTAGTCTACCTTCACATATTAAGAAAATAGCCAGAGAAATGACACATGCTAAAAGATATCTTAAATATGTCCACTGAAAATACATTTTTACAAATGACATGGGCTATAAATAAATACTGAAAAGCATTTAGAAATTTCAGATCATACAAATATGCATTCAAAAATTAACACGGACTTCCAGTTAAAGATGACAGATTGTACACATGTATTTATATTCTTTTCCATCCAGAAGCCCATTAAAATGTCAATGAAGAATGCAAGTAGGTATAAACTCATAAGATAAGAATATATAGTGGTCATTAGCTCATAGAAGACTTAAATTTTTGGAAGATGACAAGTAGATGTAGATATACTAACATATGAAAGGCATATAAAGAAGTGAGCTTAGAGTAAAATGAAAGGGAAGTAGCTGGTGTAGTAACAGAGATGGAAATAAGCTGCCAAGAAGAACCACTGAGATGCTCAGAATTCTGAAAATGCAGATACAATAGGGGAGGGAATGACACATAAGACTAAAAAATAGAGGAAATAGATCCAAATTCTGTTTATGGGACAGCTGATTTCATCACTATGTAAATCACAAACCAGTCATGGTGTTTGCCTTACTTTAAAATGTGAACAAAAAAACAAAGATTCCCATACTTTTGAAAAAGTCCCCAATGTGGGAGATTCTGACCAAAATAAACAAACAGGAATACTGATTCCAAAATAAAAAGATATAATGTGAAGAACAGAAATTTTTACAGAAACTGTAACATCCTTAGAAAGATTCAAGAATACATTGCATCCGTAAGACAAGAACAGGATAGTATGAAAAAAGAACAAACAGATTAAGAAGGAACCTTGATTTAAAGAATATGAGTGCCAAAGGAAAAAAGAAAAAGAAATTTTAGAATACAGAATTGAGAAATTCTCCCAGAAAATAAAATTTTAAAAGACAAAAGGATCAAATTAGGAGAATTAATAGATAATTATTAGGAATTATGGAAAATGAGTAGCAAAAATGGAAGGGAGAAAATTGTTCATTTGATTAATACAAGAGAATTTTGGATAGCAGAGAGATTTAACACTTCAGATTGGAATAGCCCACCAATGGCTGTAAAAAAGCCTCCATCGATGATTGTTCCCAAAGGAAAAAAGCAGAAAGAAAAAGCAGATCATCAAAGAATGAGAATCAAGCTGGCATGAAACTTCACATCAGCAATACTGATGATCAAGAAAAAGGAACACTGCCTTTGAAATTCTGAGGAATTTTACATTTTCTATACCTAATTAAATTATTATTCAAGTGTGAACTTAGATCACACTTGCATGTGCTGATTTTCACACATTCAAACAATCAGAAAAGTTGCATCTCACATATCCTTTCTTAGGAATTTTGATGAGTATGTACTGCAGCAAAAAGAAGTAAATAAAGAAAGCAAAGGACTCGAGTTCCAGAAATGAGGAAACAAAAGTAACACCAAGATGATCACTATTAGCAGGCCTACATAACAAGTACAGGTAAGAGTAGCACGATGAAGAGCTTCAGAGGAAAGCAGTTTCTGGAAAAAATTAACAAAATCTCTGAATGGTCAAAAAAAAACAAAAATTAGAACACAAAAAAGTCAAGCAGTATAAGAAAAAAAAGGCAATTAGAAACTCCAGAAAAATTAAAACTTGTACAAGTATAACACACTATGTGATACTGCAATAAACAAGAATGAGCCTCAATATAAACACTATTATTGGTTTACAATTTTAGAATCAACTGATAGACAAAGATGGTAGAATGATGATGAGAAGTCAAATGTTAATAACCTTGACATTGTAGAAATACAGATTACAAGAGGTACAGATTGGGAGGGAGAAATGGGGAGAGGAGAACTGAAAAGTTGGGGACACAAAATAAATTGTTTCGTTAAAAGAATAAGTGTTTCACTTAAAGTTGCAAAATGAATAAGTATTTTATCTAAAATTGCACAGGTAACCAATAAAGATCTAAAGTAGAGATATGACTAAAGGAGGTACTGAATGACTTAATCATGTTACATTCTCATCTATCTGCATAGGAAGACAATATATAATACCTAAAATTAATAACCCAAGATTTAGCAGTATAAGAATATTGCTTAGAGATATAGAGGTAAAGAACCAAAGGAAAAAATACTATAAAAGTTAAAATTTGTATCTGAGAAGCGACTGAAGATAAGGAGTAGACAAAGAACTACTGCTTTTTAGTGCAAGTGCTTTTATCTTTTTTGTTGTTGTTACCATGTGTGGTTTTTGTTTTGATAAAAGTTTTTAATTATTAATGTAAAAATACAAATGTATAAATTTTACTAAGAAATGTGTGATCCACTTTACGCACATATTGATCAAACTTATGTAAACATTAAGGGACAAAGTCTTCTTCTACAATATATTTAATGCTGAATTTGATTTCAGAACGGGGAGATGCTCACTTTATTTTGATAAACAGGCGCTAACCAACCGTCAAATGTTCCAAACACAGCAAGATGTGAAGTATCTTCAAATATCCCCTCCATTTGGAGACATCTGTGCTCATTGATTTACAATGTGCACGGACCGCCTGATTATTTTATTATGACATTTACTACTGCAGGAATTATTCATTAACATTCACCAGCAAGCTGAGAACATGTGGGGCTGATATCTTGATTCAGAACCCTAAACCTAAAAGGAATACAGGTACTTGGTAAATTTAGAAGCAGATTCTACTCTACAACCACCACCCTTCTTCATCTACCTTTCATAGACATTTATCACTACCTACAGGTTCATTTTGCATGGAATGCCCTTTGTGAGCAGCAGAGAACAAAGGGAGTTTCCTGTAAAATGATGCTGAAACATGATCATTGATGTCTATTATCTTGCCAGAACCTTGCCTATTGAATATCGTCCCTGGCTATTATTCAGATATTGTTTCTTTGGATGGGTAAGACAAAGATGGGAAGTCCACTTAAATGCTCAAACAGTACCCTCTGCTGGTTGAGTTTGAGCTGAAGACTTGATTTGCAACAGGGCTTAGTCACACTGACAACACGTGGAAAGAAGAAAAGAAAGCAAGTCAAGGCAAACACAAAAATCAACTAATTTTAGTTACATATAAGGAAACTGACATTTCAGGCATCATATCACATATATGATGCATACGTACTTTATTAAATCTTAATAGAATGTTTTGCTCTTGCAAAAAGTATGTAATTAGGGATTTTGCATATTACATTCAAATTCTCTGCTTTACAAAATGATTCATCACAAGTTCCGCCAGTGAGTTTCTCTAGCACTCTGAATGTGTGGTGTGATTTACACTCTGTCTTGTGGGAACATGTTAACTGTATAAAGTAAAGTGGTTTCTTGCATCACAGCCTGGGACTCTTATACCATACCAGAGATGTCTGCATTACTTGACATGTTTATAACTGTTTAGGAAAAGTTCAAAATTAATTTGTGCTGTCTTGCTAATACGTAAGGAACAGTGGTTTGGAGATGGCAGGATTAATTTATCTGACCAAGGAAGGAATAAGTAACATATGTTTCTGGGACAAGGGCTATCTTATGATCTATCGTGCTTAATGTAGTAGAAATGCTTAATAAATTGAGTAGCAATTAAAAACAGGTACTGTCCTACATTTAGAAGTGTAGAACCAGCATTTTTTATACCTTTGACTAAAAATCAAATGTATATTCAGCTGTTCATGCCTATCACGGTTCACAATGTATAAAGCATGTCCTATTCTCACTGAGGATTTGCAGTTGACAGGAAAGTCAACATATTTTAGGCCATTAAATAGTGGTACACACTAATAGCCTTTTTTCTGTTTCCTCCAAAAGTAAGAGTGGGAGGAATTTAAATGCCCACAGGCACCAAGAAATACGGTACATGCTGAGTTTGAGGAAAAGCACATGGTTCTCTTGGTCTATCTTTCATTTATTAACAAGACAGGGATACAAAGAAATAATTCTCCAGTATAAGAAATACAACGGTGCAAACATGATGACAGGTAGTAACTGAAGCTTGCTTCAGCATCGGGGAGACAATAATGAGTAGGAAGACTGATGAAATGGAGAGTGTGCGCCCCACCTAAACTGATCATACATTCATTGATTGTCACTGTCGCCATGAAGCCCTGAGGGCCAAGGGTTTGTCAGATCTTATACTTTTTCAAAAGGAGCTTGAAGTCAGAATATTTACGCAACATTTCCTCTTTGAGGCTCAAAATTTTCCAGAAGAGTCTGTGAGCCAAAACAAACATCTACAAACTAAATTTATCCCCCAGGCCAGCAGTGTCTAGTGACCACAGACTAAAAGTTCTTTCCTTCTGCTTCAGGCCTTTGCACATATCCTTCATTCTGCCAGTAATTTTCTTCTCCCATTTCCCCTCCCTTCCTCGCAGTTAACTACACTCATCCTTCTGGTACTCAGTCACTATTGCTCCCAGAAAGTCTTCCTTGATCTGCTAAATTAGGTTAGGTCCCCTTGTGATGGCCTCTCCCATCTTTCTGTGCCTTTCCATCATAGCACATAGCACGGTTTGTCTTTATATGCTTATTTGTGTACTTATTTGATTTTTTTCTCCTCCACCATGAGACAGGCAGGGGCCATGTCTCTTTTGTTCAGGAGGCTATTGCTCATCCTAAGGTAGGCATTAGAAAGTAGTTGCTGAATAAGCAAGTAATGACTTTAAAGTAATTCTTCATAGGTATACCGGGAACTGATCATCTACAGTTAATATCACATGATCCCTTAGGTTTGGCCTTTGGAAGCAGAAAGGTCTGGGTTTGAACCTCAGATAGCTCACCTACTGTCTGTGTGATGTAGTTGCTGAATCTCCGTGAGTTTGTTTCCTCATTTAAAAAGTGGAACCTCCTAGATTTGTGCAGAGGCCTAAAGATAATGCATTCATTATACAGTGCAAACGCGTAGTCAGTGCTCAAAAAATGTTAATTGTTATTATTACCACTAACACTAACAGTCAGTCTACTCACACTAGGTGGCCCATATCCCCCTGGTGCAGTGGCGAGTGTCTGGCAAGTATGAGCTAACAGGCCCACTGCTGTGCCTTCGGCCTCAGAGCAACACCCTACCCCTACCCCCCAGCAACAGCACTATCCTACCAACCAAGCTAATCAGCATTCAGAGAAATCAGGCCTGGAAGAGGTCTTACAACCCAGTGTCTTGATCATCAATTTTTTTTTTTGAAGTCAGAAAGACTTATTCACCATTGATCTTTCCAGATTATGTAACTGATCTTAATCCACCCCTTAAGAATGCTTGATACATATCTCAGGCACACCTGCTAGGAATGAGTTATGAACTTAAGATGGATCAATGAACATATTACTCTCAGGGTAGGACACATGCTCCTTGATTTAGAATAACTGGGAAGGAGACACCATGGTGTGTGTCATGGAAAGCAGGGAAGATTGGAGCCAGACTCACTTGTATTCAGAGTTTTTGTCACCAACCAGCTCTGTGATCTTGGACAAGTCCTTAGAACAAGTGCTTGCCTGTAAAACTAACCTCATAACGCCTGCTCGGAGCATTGTTTTGAAGATTAAAGATGATATGTGGGAAAGAGTCTGGCATGGAAGAGATGCCCAACGAATGACGGTTATGTAACAAAAGGGAATCAGAGCACTGAACTCACGCCTCACCCCCAACCTCCCCACCTATTAAATTTTATTTAATAGAATTAAATAAAATTCTATTGAATTTACACAAGATAGCACAGACCACAGCAGGCTGGATTGTACACTGTGAATCATAGGATTTCAAACTTATAATGGAAGAAATAGCACAATCTTTGGAAATTTATAGATAAACTGGGCCAAAAATTTGACTGCCATGTACAGCTCTTCATCCTCTATGTTCACAGAAAAGCAGGGAGAAATCTGAGGTGACAGATAGCGCTTCCCTGGAAGGCGGGCCAGGAAACCAGCATTCCCTAGTCGCTGTCCCGCTGCAATCCCTGTTTCCAGCATTGGCCTTCTAAAGTCAAGCTGATCTGGCACATCTTGTGACTCATTTCTGTACCACTTTGTAACAGAATGTCCATAAGTTTCGCCTGTCATCGTTTTAATTAATTTATTTAGTTTTACTGTCTCACACTAGCCTCCTTGGCTCTTAAACTCCCCTACAAACTGAGCCCAATACAGGTTATCATCATTTCCTATTCTGAGCTTCTGTGGTTCTTGGTCCTGCCCACATGGCAGCACTCCCTGAGTCTGACCCGGTACCTGCTTGTCATCCTAAGAACACAGCACCACTGTCTGATGTATCTGTTTTCCCAGCAACTGGTACATAGTAGGTGCTGGTATCTACCTACCAAAGAAACTAATTGTGGCTGATTTAAGCAAGAAAGGAATGTATTCAAAGGATGTTGAGTAGTTCCCTGAATCACTAGAAAGCCTGAAGATCCAAATTCTAGATCTTTGTGGCGAGAAACCGAGGCCCCAAATAGCCCCCAGCATTCATCAGGCAAAACACTTCTTCCCTCTCCCTCCGCTCTTTGGTAACAACTTCCCAGTTTAAAATCCAGGACAGCTCTCCAGGCCTGCCTGCAGGGGAAGTGGGAAAGTAGATAGCTAGCATTTTCAGCTTCTCACATGAGAGATGGCCTCTGGCCCAGCAAGACTTAAAAGGTAAAGAATTCCTACATAGGACAAGGTTCAAATGTAGGGCAGCCAAAATTAGAATATGGCAAATCATTACTGCACCAACTTCTTAGCATTGACTTCTTAGCACTCAGAACACACAAATTATCTGACGTGTTTGGGTTTTTTTACTGCTCACTACAGCACCAACCAGAAAATTACATGCTCACTACCTGTTTACTGGAATAAATAAATGAACAATGAACCTAATGCCACATAGTCTCTTTCTTCCTGGGTTCCCATGACATCCACGTCGATTCCTTCTTGTCCTGAACTTTGAAAGTGGCCCAGACTCACTGTGCTCTACAGAGTGGACACCGAGGACCACCAGCTGTGGGCACAGCAGCCACGCTCACTGCCATCCCTTCAGCCTGGCTGGCACCAGCCCCAGGACTGCCTGGCTGCCCCCTCTGGTTTTGTCATCTCTTTTCCATCATTCCCTTGCCCTTTGGACTTGATGGCTGCATTTGGCTCACTTACTTTTTGACCCTGGGCACTTTGCAGTTTCTCAACAAGGGTGCAGAACAATTCTTTGTTGAGCAGAACTGCCCCATAGATTGCAGGATTTTTTTTTTTTTTTTTTTTTCTTTTTGCTGTATGCGGGCCTCTCACTGTTGTGGCCTCTCCCGTTGCGGAGCACAGGCTCCGGATGCGCAGGCCCAGCGGCCACGGCTCACGGGCCCAGCCGCTCCGCGGCACATGGGATCCTCCCAGACCGGGGCACGAACCCGCATCCCCTGCATCGGCAGGCGGACTCTCAACCACTGCGCCACCAGGGAGGCCCGAGATTGCAGGATTTTTAATATTCCTGACTGTTTTCATTAAATGTTAAGACTACTGTACAGTCTTGGTGACAACCAAAAAACGGATACACGTTTCTAAACTGTCACTAGTTTGTGGTGGGAAGTGTGGGGATAGCATGATCCTCAGGTGAAGTCCTGGGAATAGAGTGTTCAAGTCTTCAAACACCAAAAATATAAATGAGGAATCAATGAAGGAAGATGGTTGTCCAAGCCCTTAGTCAGAGCTTTCCAAAGATACAGAGTGGGTGGATTTGCATAAGGAGGGATATTCTTGCTTCTATTGGGAGGGGAGGAGAAAGGAAAAGATGGAAGGAGGGAAGAAGGGAAGGAAAAGGAGGGAGGGAGGGAGGAAGGAAAAATACCAGGACACCTTTGTGGAACACCAAAGAAAGTCATGGGGCTTCCCTGGTGGTGCAGTGGTTGAGAGTCCGCCTGCAGATGCAGGGGACACGGGTTCGTGCCCCTTTCTGGGAGGATCCCACATGCCGCAGAGCGGCTGGGCCCGTGAGCCATGGCCGCTGAGCCTGCGCGTCTGGAGCCTGTGCTCCGCAACGGGAGAGGCCACAACAGTGAGAGGCCTGCGTACCGCAAAAAAAAGAAAAGAAAAGAAAAGAAAGAAAGAAAGAAAGAAAGAGAGAGAGAGAGAGAGAGAGAGAGAGAGAGAGAGAGAGAGAAAGAAAGAAAGAAAGAAAGAAAGAAAGAAAGAAAGTAAGTCATGAATTTGATAACACTGTGGCAAGAAGAAAAGGAATTAGAACGAATTGATGGGACACAGGGAATGACTTTCTCCAAAAAAAGGAGCCAAAAATGAATCTTTCAGTAAAGTCACACACTCTGGCTAATGAGAAGAGAGGAAGACAAGCAGAACTAACAGAAGGTGATTTGCAAGATCACCTGAACCTTCCAAAGATTTGAAGAGTTTTCTTGGAAATGAAGTATTTTATTTTTTTGGATATAGATACAAAGAAAAATACTGAGAGAAGAGATATTGTCCTCAGTCCTGTCACTTAGTAGGGCATGTAACTTGGTCTTTGTGGTTTATTAAAATCCCTGAGGGCTCCCCAGGAGATGTTATAAAATTCTCAAACTCTGGTCTTAGGCACTGTCTCCCATTGGCAGGCCCCTTCCTTACTGGGATAAACAACCCAATACTGGTACTGACTGTGCACACACCTATCTGCCCTCACCATTCTTGTAAATGACATCGTAAATTTTTTAAATATTTAAAAAATTAAAAGTTACATTTTAAAAAATTCTAATAGTAATATTTGTTCACAGAAGAAAAATTTAGAAAACCTACATAAGGAAAAAGAGGAAATATAAATCACCCACTACCCAGAAATGATTGCTAACTTTTGTTGTATATGCTTACAGATATTTTCTATGCATGTTTGTGTGTCCATACACACACACACACACACACACACACACACACATCCTCATGATCATTCCGAGAACTATTTTATAACCTGCTCTTTCCGGTGGTATCTTTTACATCAACCAATATAGCATAGAATGGTAACATTTTTAATGGCAATATAGAGTTCCATTACATGATTGTACTATAACTTTCTTAATCAATATATTATATTTGACACATAGGCTATTTCTAATTGTTTTGCTATTGTAAACAATGCTGTGATGACCATCCTTAGCTAAAACTTGTACATTCATAATTAGTTACTTAGGATAGTTTCCTAGAAGTGGTATTACTGGGTCAGAGACTTATCACCTTTGCAATTTTATGCATATTGCCAAATTACCTTCCAGAAAGGCTGCAGCTATTTCTATACCCACAGTTTCTACAAGAGAATATGGTTGAGCCTTCCTTTGATCAACACTGTGTGACTTAGCCTTTGCCAGTTTGGTAGTGAAAATGATGTATAATGTTAATTTCAAATATTTCAAAGGAAATCCCCACTGTTTAAACAACCCAACACACATGGAATCCTCCCTAATTTCTAACTATATTTATCCTGTATTTATAACATCAGTTAGCATAGACACTTTGAAAATACTGGCCTAAAAATTATATCTAAAGATACACACATTCAGTAACCAACTTTCAGGGTTATGAGATAGGTTTTTAATAGTAATTGCTGACATTTATGTTACTTTCTGAAGTTTAGGTTTTAACTTAAGTCATTAGATAAGCAAATTGCCAATCATAGTCGTAGCTCCCCTGGCTAGTTAATAAATCTGAATTTTTCTAAATCAAAAATTGAAAATTTATCCAAATAAGTAGAATGAAGGGGAGAAAAAGCACAAAAATACTTGATGAAATGGTAACTGTATTCAGCAAGCAAACAAATAAGTTTGGCATTAGAAAACTTAGTTTCTTCCCAGCTTTGTCCCTGATTTTCTGGCCTTTGGGAAGTTACTTAAATGTGTTCTAAAACAGAAAAGTACAAATGAGTCCTGCATTCCTACTTTTCTCCACCCTAGGCCTCATTGCACATGCATTTTGTAAGAGTTTATTACAAACTATCTGCCAAGCACTTTGAACTTCTTGCAGAGGAGTGTTTATAAATAGAATTTTATCTTGTGGGGTCCTTCACTAGTTAAGTAAATGTCTCATGTTTCTTAAAAAAGTATTACACAAGTGACTTAATAGGAGAGAAACAAAAGCTGCCCATTCCCACAATCTACTAGTTTCTGGAAAGCTTCCCCAAGATCGTCTCCTTTTATATATACGTAGAAACATTTATAATACTTCTCTGTGACAACTTTAACATTTCTTTTTTTCTCTCAAATTAAGATGCAACTCTATAAGAACCATTTTTCTGAAGAAAAATAAAATTAAAATATAATAATAAAATTATATATCAATTCTAAGACACTATTGATTCTAGAATTTACCTTCAATATAATGAGAGCGTTATTAAGTAAAAAAGAACCATTATAATAAAAGTACACTTAGGTTTTAAGTCTGGTTCCGAGCTTAGACACATTAAAATGAAAGAGAGGAATACGCATCACAGAATAGGGGAAATCTGGAAACAGTAATCATGGCTAGAAACTACTAGGCAGATACCATAATGCTGGGCACTGGGCTAAGTAACTTATGTGTGTTATTTATCCTTACAACGACCCCAGGGCCTTGTGGATAGCACCAAGGCCAGACTGGCTTAGAGCAGACCATCTGACTCCCAGGTCCAGGGTCCCAGTCACCGGGCTCTCTGCCTCCCCAAGACGTCACTCACATTTCAATTCCTAAACCATCCCACTGCCCTTTATTTGGGTTGTCCTCAGCAAAAGTAGGATTTACAGGGACCAACTCACTTGGTCTCAGATGGCCACTCCCTGGTCTACTCTACTTCCTCTGCCCACCTACCTTTACCTCCCCTATTCCCACCAAGACTTTCTTGTTGGTTACAAAACAGTAGTAGAGGCAGGGCCTCTGTGAAATTGTAACAGCCGTGTGTATTATCTGAAAGGGAGCGTTCTCTTAGAGTACATTACTTAGGTGAATTTCAGATTAAACAAACCACATCTATGATTCTTTTTTTATTTCTTCATTCTGTTTATTTGTCCCTCTTCCAAAAATGACTTCCCCCACTTCTATTTATATAAATGAAATCATTCAGTAAGTATGTATTAGGATCTACTCCGGGCAGTATTTATTGGGGTCTACTACTGCGTTTACAGGCACTGGGGAAGAAGCAATGGGGAAAACAAAGGCACTTACACTTTCCTCAAGAATCTTACAATCTAGTGGGGGAATTAGAAATTAAATAAATAATTCCAGGAATAAATTTATAAATCCACATTGCAATCAGCGCTCTAAAACCCAACCAAGCCTGCAGTGCTTTACATGTCTTGTGACCAAGTATCTTAACCTTGTCAGGCAGATAGGGGAAAGTCTTCTTTGAGCAAATGACATTGAGTGACAGGCAGGGGTTACAGGCATGGAAGGTGGAGAAAAGACAACTCAGATGAAAGAGCAGCACTTTTGAGTGCCCCGAGATGGAAAAGAAGTAAATCTAAATCCTACATAGGTTCAAAGCTCAGCGCAAATAAGGTCTTCTGAAAACTTTCTAAAAATTCCCCTCAGATATTGTCTCCTACCACATCCTTTCTGCGAATTCTTCTAGCATTTTGTCACCTTTTCATAATGATAACAATAACAACAATCACATTTAATTAAGACTTACAATGTGTCATTCTCTTCTATAAGCAGTTTACCTGTTTTTCTCATTTCTGCCTCACAACAAGTCTCTGAGGGAGTTACTGTTGTTAGCTCCATTTTACAGGTGGAAAAACTAAACAGAGACTGTTAAATAAACTATCCCAGTTCCCAGTTAGTAAGTGGAGCAGTTGGGCTGGCACTCTTATTTATTTATTTTTGCTGTGTTGGGTCTTCGTTTCTGTGCGAGGGCTTTCTCTAGTTGTGGCAAGCGGGGGCCACTCTTCATCGTGGTGCGCAGGCCTCTCACTATCCGCAGCCACTCCAGTTGCAGAGCACAAGCCCCAGACGCACAGGCTCAGTAGTTGTGGCTCACGGGCCCAGTTACTCCACGGCATGTGGGATCTTCCCAGACCAGGGTTCGAACCCGTGTCCCCTGCATTAGCAGGCAGAATCTCAACCACTGTGCCACCAGGGAAGCCCTGGGCTGGCACTCTTAACCGGTGCTCCATACAGTCTCTTATATATGCTTTCCTCATTATTTTTGTACACGTCTTACTGCTTCTACTAGATGATAAAGTCTTAGAAAAGGGGACAGGGTAAGTGACTCATTCACTTATTCATTCACTCAGCCAACATTATTCCATGACTATTATTTGTCAGGTACTGTATACCTCTACACACCCACCCCAGTGCACTGAATGAATGAATGACTGGTGAATGACCACAATGCACAACTCAGAGAGCCTTGTCTGGGGCAGGAGATGGAAGGTAGAAGCTTTACTGGAGTCAGGAGCAGCAAAGGAAGACTTCATATGTGTCATCAGAAGGCACCTCTCATCATTCTTCTTGAGAAAGAAGGGCTCCTGAGGGCAACCAAGTACCTGACAACATGTTAGGTAGCTTCCTGTGTTACCTCGCTTCTGGTACAACAGCCATGTTTGTACAGTTTGACATCTCAATTGCATAAATAAAGAAACTCAACTTTAGAGAATATTTGTGACCTGCTGAAGCCATACAGCTAGGAAATGGCAAAGCAGGAGTTTGCCCCCAGCCTTGTCTGAGGTAAAGTCTGCTTCCATGCAGCATCCCAGACTTGATTATGGAGTCTCTCCTTGTTAAGCTGAAGAAGGTCAAAGGCTTAAAAAGTCGGCCAGTCTCCAGACTACAGTTTATATTGATAAAACGATCAAAATACACACACACACACACACACACACACACACACACACACGAAATGATTACCAACCAGGTCAGCAAAAGGGTTATCTTGAGAAAAAAGACATGGGTGTGTTGGAAAGGAACACTCAGCAAGCTTCTGAGGTGCTAGCAATGTTCTAGTCCTTGCCCAAGTAGCGATTACACGAGCAATCACTTTATAATTCATTGGTATAAATTTGTGTGGTGCACTTTTCTGTGTGTCATAGGTCACAATGAAAACATTTTCAAAGAGAAGTCTCACCATTTCTTGCAGCAAAATACAGCCTGCAATAGATTGTAGAGGCAGGTGGTCCTGGTGAGAGAGGCATTTACATTGAGCTGCTTTTCAGCAAAATCCAAAGGGACAAATTCTTGAGAGAATGGCCCAGATGAGATGACGTCATCTTCTCCCTGGCCTGGGCTGTAGGCCCCAGGTTACTCACTTTGGTCCCTATACAAGCCCAATGCAAGAGCAGGGCACACAGAGGCCAGATGATGTTTCCAGCCTGGGATCATGGAGGGAGTGGGGCTTTACTGTAAGAGACTATCCCCTCTGGAAACTCACCAAGAATAGCTAAAGGACACAGGGCAAAGTTACAGTCTGCAGGCAACTGCTTGCGCAAGGAACATCATTACATTCCCCAGTCTGCTGCCCCTTGAGCCACTGCCCTGGGAGTTGGCATGCAAGAGCCTCTGTTCCTCCATTCACGTAACATAGCAGGGGTTGCGAAGCCAAGAGTGTGAAAGGCCCAGGACTCTACAAGAGGAAGCCCATGGTAGACAGATGGTCCAGGCCAGAGTATGACCCACAGAGAAGATTCTGAGAACAACTGCTCAGATACAATTGAGCCTTGCCACAGGTCTCCATTTTCTATTTTTTTCCCTCATAGTTTTGGCTGATTATTTTCGGTGCAGTGGGTCTATTTTGATTTTCCCAAAGCAATATTTTAGCTATAGAACATCTGTCACCTTGAGAGTCCGAGTGGAACTGTCCATCATTTTGTAACAAAATTCTAATATATCAGATACTGACCCTCTTTGTGAGTACCTAAAATGTGCAGAGTGCACCAGATTCAAAGGAATACAGCCCCCAACACCACACACACACACACACACACACACACACACACACACACACACAGAGCTTATTCTACCTGTGCCACATGACATACTGTATGATATTTGTGTCCCAAAAGGATTCTCATCAACTGTTTATTTCTTTTTGCTATTTTTTATATATATATAAATTTATTTATTTATTTATTTTTGGCTGCGTTGGGTCTTTGTTGCTGCATGCAGGCTTTCTCTAGTTACTGCAAGTGGGGGCTACTCTTCGTTGTGGTGCATGGGCTTCTTATTGAGGTGGCTTTTTCTCTGTTGCAGAGCACGGGCTCTAGGCGCACGGGCTTCAGTAGTTGTGGCAGATGCGCTCCGTAGTTGTGGCATGCGGGCTCAGTAGTTGTGGCTCACAGGCTCTAGAGCGCAGGCTCAGTAGTAGTGGCGCACGGGCTTAGTTGCTCCGTGGCATGTGGGATCTTCCCGGACCAGAGCTTGAACCCATGTCCCCCACATTGGCAGGCAGATTCTTAGCCACTGCACCACCAGGGAAGTCTCTGGGTTTTTTTTTTTCATTTTAATCCATTTTTGTAATTGCTGAAAATGTATTCAGCTAACAAGCAGCATTTCAAATTTTTTTTAGAAACAGCATTGATGCTGAATTTCCCGACTCTCTTGACTACCTTAAAAATCACGTAAGTTACTGGCTGTGTGTAAATTATGCAGAGGGCTGTCACTTCATAACCATGAGACCTGGGCAAGTAATTTAGCCTCTCTCTGCCTCAGTTTCGTCATCTATAAATAGGAGCAGTAATGCATGGCTCACAGGACTGCAGAAGAATTCAGTGAGATAACGTATGTAAAGCAGATAGCACAGTGCTTGGCAAACAAAGGTGGTTAATAAATGTCAGTCCTCTCTCCTTTCCCCTCAGTTTATTAAGGTCTCTGGAGGATACAGCAAATAAACACAAATGACATGGCACAACCTGTGGATTAAAAATATGATGTTCAAAGGCATAGGGTGTTTTTATCTCTAAAACAACCAGTGTACATCCAAGAATAGCTCTGTTTATGACTGTATTTTTATCCATCTGGGTTCACTCAACCCTCAACCTCACCGTATCAGTTAGTCTTTCATATTAGGTTTAAAATTCATTTCTCCCGAGGATGTCTTCCCAAGGCATTTCAGCTCACAGTGATCTCTCACTTTCTAAAATTCCCCCTCTGAATACATTTAACAGTACCTTATGTGTATGTGTGTGTGTATGTCTGTGTATAATTTGTGTATATTACAATTTTTCTTAATCCAACTGTAAACCTCTAAAGCAAGGATTGTAACCAATTCCCCTCTGTATTCTCAGAGCCCAACACAGTGCCCTGCATTCAAGCAGCTGTTAAATATATACTTGTTGGTTAATCAATTGATTTATTTATTGATGGATAGACAACGACTTAACTCCTCTGTTGTAACTGTGTAACAGGCCTGTACAATCTAAAGTTCATACAGGGAGCAGCAGATTCCCAAGGAACCCAACTACCAATTCCCCAACAGCCTCCCAAATGGTAACCCTTAGAGTAGTTGCGGAGGAATCACTCAGGATCTATGAATTAAGCCAGTCTGAGATCTATCCACTGCTCCCCTAGCTAAGCAACGAGCAGTGATTCTTCTCCACTGGAAACAAAAACATTTGTCCAGTTTAGCAAACGTCAGCACGGCAGCATGAAGAACAGAAAATCAAGTGCCATTTCCATGAAACGAAGTTACTGGGCCAAGAGCAGATGCATCCATTGGCATCAGGCAAGGTCCATTATGCAAGCAGCAGTAATACCAGAGATCAAGAGCAGACAAAGACCAAGCTTTCAAGCCTGGTATAAAGGCCCATCTATTGTCTCTGGCAGACAGTGCCAGAGATAGAGTATCCTGGAGACACAATGTAAGGCAGGCTGAAAATGCATGTGCCAAACCAAAACGAAAGCGAGGTTGCACAATGATAACTACTGAAGGAGCAGCTGGTCCCGATGGCACCAGACTGTGTCTTTCAGACCATGTCCTCAACACTTGTCCATAGAGTAAACATTTTCTGAAGAGGTGCCTGTCAGCTTCCATTTATTTATAAATAAGTGAATGAATAGCATCCAACTTACACATTTTTCATGGTCTTTTTTTTCCCTTTAAATTCTGAAACCAGATGAGAAAGGACACCACATAGCAAAGTGATAACACAACAAGAATGCAGCTCTGTCCTGGAAGGACAGTTGACGACTGACAGATGATACACGTTGAGACAATGGAACAAGGCAGTTGCAGACAACTGTTGCAACAAAAGGAGGTCAAGTCTTATTCTTTTCTCCTGCCAGGACACAAAGAGTTGGTCACAACTTTTCTTTAAAAAAGAAGAAGAAGAAGAATGCATTCCTAAATCAAGACTTCTCAGGGCAGCAGGAAAAATCCCAGCACTCCTTAGCTACACTATCTTGGTTGGTGGACAAATATTTTTGACCTTTTATGTTGAACTTGCAATCTTCTTGGGCAGAGCTGCCACTCTAAGAAAGTCCTTTTAAATGCAAATTAGCCATAGTCATCTCATTTCATCCATCTCTTCTTGGAAATATCAAAATGACAGTGAAAAGATAAAGCTATACACATGCAGAATCATCCTTTACAGAGGTTTGTAGAGTTCAATGGTCACTAAGTTTCTTGTCAGTAAAAATGACATTGGAATTCTCCTCTCCTTACCACCTCCTTCTTTACAAAGCAAAATATAAAAATAAATGAATTGAGTCAAATCCATCTCGGGCCAGAGGATGAACTGGAAACAATACAAAGATACAGAATATTAAATAAATGCACCTTCTTTGAAACCAGTGATGACAATTTCTAGGACCAATTCAAATGGAACTTCTTTTTACAAAGTTTCATGGTGCACAAAAATTGGCCTGCCGGCAAATTGTATGCTGTAGAAGCTACAACGAGCCATAGTTATGCCTTGTTTGGAGTACCGCAGTAGAGTCCACAGGGTAGACTGCCAGACATTTAAACAGAAGATCTCTTGTGATACCCAGAAGATCCCTATAATGCACCTGGAATTTCTCAGGACACTTCAAAGACTTCATTCACTCGAGACCACAGATCTAGAAGGAAGCTTATAGAAATACCATTGACTTCCACTGCCTGATGGCTATCTCAGCAGGTAGGAGACCACTCTTCCTGCAATGGGACAGTCCCAATGCGTCATCTCTCAAGTAATAATAGAATTTTGAATAAACACACAAGCTGCCTTACCCTAAGATGGAATAATTCTGAGGTGCCTGGTCTATCTATACCGTCTCCTAGAAACCCTAGAGGGGTTGAATCCCATTTGCCCACAGCAGTCATCTCATCTCTAATATGTTCTTTATTGGGTGTATTTCCTTCACTGTTTCACTTGCCTAACAACATTTCCTAGGATCACCTTCCAAATAATCAGCTTGCATTTAAATATTTTCTGAGATTTGCTTATGAAAAATCTAAACTTAAATAATCATAGAAACTCGTGCCTGGATGGAACCCATCTAAAAACCCAGATCCCAAGAGCCAGACCTAGAAAGAGTATGAGCCCAGAAACATCCCCTCATTTTAACAATGCTTAATGAGGGTAACACACTGAGATTTCAATGCCCAAGAGTCCAAGCAGGTCTTCAACATCTCCCTCCTGGGATTTTGTAGTAATCATCTAAGTGGTCTCCCTTTTTCCAGACTTGCTTCATTTCTCCCCACTATCCCTCCTATAACCATTTTCCACACAATGGTCATGTAGCTCCACTGCATAAAGTTCTTCAATGTTTCCCTACTACCCTCATGATGAGTACGATCTCCTTAGAATAACACACAAGATCCTTCATTATCTGGTCATTCTTACCTACCTCTCCTGCCTCACTTTTTACCATTTCCCAGTACCTTGGCCGTACTAAATAACATACACTTCCTGACTCAAGAATACTGTATTTCCTTAATCTGAAATCCCTTCTTTCCATACACCTACTTGCTGAACCCCAATTCCTCCTTCAAAACTCTGATTAGGAGATGGAAAGGATTGGGAAGCCGTATCTACTCTCTTGCTGCCTATCCCTCTAAATGGTATCTCTGATCCATCCATTTCCCTTCATGTCCACCCACCACCCTAGTCAGATCCTTCTATCTTACCCTCTCATAGAACCATGTACCTTCCTTCATTGCATCTACCTGAATTTTACTTTTTTTCTTATATGTGAGATTAATTGATGAATGTCTGTATCCTTCTACAGGTGGTAAATTCCTGTGAGAACAGAACCAGGTCTACTTTTACTCACAATGGAGGTCTTGGTCCAGGACATGCCATGTAGTAAGCATTCAATAAATACTTGTGAATGCAATTTGTGAATCACTCCTTTCTATTTAAAAAATTTTACCTTGAAATCACATATATCATTTCACACCTAACCCTCTGCTTCCCTGTATAGTCACGGTTCTCCAGAGAAAAAGAAGCAATGAAATACACTGAGAGACCTATAAGAGGAGACCTTATAGGAATTGGCTGGTGCAGTTATGGAATCCAAGAAGTCCCATGATTTGCTGTCTGCAACCTGGAGAACTGGGAAATCTGGTGGTATCATTTGGTCCGAGTCTGATGGCCGGAGAATTGGGAAAGCTGATGGTTGAATTCTTGGTCTGAGTTCAAAAGCCCAAGAACCAGAAGCACCAATGTCTGAGGGCAGGAGAAGATGGATGTCTCAGCTGAAGCAGAGAGAGTGAATTTACCCTTCTTCTGCCTTTCTGTTCTATTCAGGGCCTCACTGGATTAGATGATGGATGTCCACCTTCATTGGTGAGGGTGATCTTCTTTACTCCATATAGTGATTCAAATGCTAATCTCTTCTAGAGATATCCTTAGAGTCACAACCTGAAATAACGTTTTACCAGCTATCTGGGCATCCCTTAGCCCAAACTGACACATAAAATTTACCATCACACACTGTGTAGTACCTTCTTGCTCACATGTCAATTTCTACCACATAATTGTGATCTTGGGGGTCCCAAGGCCTTCATACAGTGCTCCGCAAGAACTTACCATTATTGAGCTCTTCTGCTGAATTAAGATTTCTGAAAGTGTAAGATTATAATGCACAGAGAAGGAAGTTCATCAGGCAGGCTTTGGAGGTTGGATAAGATTTCAACTGGTAAAGATGATGGCTTGAAAAATTACTTGAATACATGGGGAAATACAGGTAAAAGCAATTTGTATAGGAAATAATCAGTTGTCACTCTGATTGGAAAGTGATTGGAGTGTGTGCAATGGAACAATGTAGCTGATGTGTTGAGTGCTTATTATATGCCAGGCACCATTATAAACATTTTACATATAATAATACTTTTTAAAAATAATGAAAGATAAGCTAGAATAATAAGTAAGGTTCAAAGGCAGAAGGCTTTGAATATCACCTATGGAATTATTCTTTATCTGGTTATTGATGGCGATTCGTTAAAGATTGATATATATGACATATCTGACATCTCAAGGCCATTCTGTAGGAATATTAAGCTGGTAAAAGCAGGCAAGATATCTAGAAGAGGGACTTCCCTGGTAGTCCAGTGGTTAAGAATCCACCTTCCAATGCAGGGGACATGGGTTCGATCCCTGGTCAGGGAGCTAAGATTCTACATGCAACTAAGCCCATGCGCTCTAGAGCCGGTGCGCCACAACTAGAGAGAAGCCCACGTGCCACAACTAAGACCAGACATGGTCAAATTAATTAATTAATTAATTAATTAATTAAAAAAAAAGAAATCTAGAAGAGGAAAAAGTTCAGGGTACAGAGACTGCATAGGTCATCTTTAGAGATATCTATGAGAGTTTTCAAAGAGAGACCCATAAGACATGGGTCTTTTAGATGGCATGAGAAACAAGAAGGAATACAGAATCAGTCCACAGACTTGATCATGAATAGTTAACCAAAGGATTAGGAAGTATTGGGTTGGCTAAAGGTTCATTCAGTTTTTTCCATAGGATGGCTCTAGTAGCACTAAGTTGTCTTTAACTTCATTCAAAACAATTTTGTTAGATTTCACACGACAGCTGTCATATCAGCGTGCGTTTAAAAAAAGACATCAAAAGTGATGAATTTTTGTGTAGCTATTTTAATATTGAAGAAGGAAGGAAAAAAGCAACATTTTCAGCATATTATGCTTTATTCTTTCAAGAAAGGTAAAAACACAACTGAAATGCAAAAAAAAAGATTTGTGCAGCATACGGAAAAGGTACTGTAACTGATCGAATATGTCAAAGTCATTTGCAAAGTTTCATGCTGGAGATTTGTTGATAGACAATGCTTTATGGTTGGGCAGACCAGCTGAAGTTGATAGCAATCAAATCTAGGCATTAACTGAGAACAGTCAATGTTATACCACATGGGAGATAGCCGGCATACTCAAAATATCCAAATCAAGCGTTGAAAATCATTTGCACCAGGTTGGTTATGTTAATTGCTTTGATGTTTGGGTTCCACATAAGTTAAGTGAAAAAAGCCTTCTTGACCATATTCCGCATGCAATTCTCTACTTAAACGTAATAAAAGTGTTCCGATTTTAAAACAAATTGTGACGGGTGATGAAAAGTGGATACTGTACAATAATGTGGAATAGAAGAGATGGTGGGGCAAGCGAAATGAACCACCACCAACCACACCAAAGCTGGGTCTTCATCCAAAGTAGGTGATGTTGTGTATATGGTAGGATTGGAAGGGAGTCCTCTATTATGAGCTCCTTCCACAAAACCAAACGATTAATTGCAACAAGTACTGCTCCCAATCAGACCAACTAAAAGTGGCACTCGAAAAAAAGCACCCAGAATTAGCCAACAAAAAACACATAATCTTCCATCATGATAACACAAGACCACATGCTTCTTTGATGACCACGCAAAAACTGTTACAGCTTGGTTAGAAAGTTCTGATTCAGCTGCTGTATTCACCTTCACATTTCCATTTATTTGGGTCTTAACAAAATTCTCTTAATGGAAAAAATTTCAATTCCCTGCAAGGCTGTAAAAGGCACCTGGAATAGTTCTTTGCTCAAAAAGATAAAAAGTTTTGGGAAGAATGAATAATGAAGTTGCCTGAAAAATGGCAGAAGGTAGTGGAAGAAAAGGGTGAATAGAAGAGGAAACAAGATGGCGGAGTAGAAGGACGTGCTCTCACTCCCTCTTGCGAGAACACCAGAATCACAACTAGCTGCTGGACAGTCATCGACAGGAAGACACTGGAAGTCACCAAAAAAGATACCCCACATCCAAAGACAAAGGAGAAGCCACAATGAGACAGTACGAGGGGCGCAATCACAGTAAAATGAAATCCCATAACTGGTGGGTGGGTGACTCACAGACTGGAGAACACTTACACCACAGAAGTCCACCCACTAGAGTGAAGGTTCTGAGCCCCATGTCAGGCTTCCCAACCTGGGGGTCAGCAATGGGAGGAGGAATTCTTAGAGAATCAGACTTTGAAGCCTAGTGGGATTTCATCGCAGGCATTTGAGAGGACTCAGGGAAACAGAGACTCCACTCTTGGAGGGCAAACACAAAGTAGTGTGCGCATCGGGACCCAGGGGAAGGAGCAGTGACCGCAGGGGAGACTGAACCAGACCTACCGGCTAGTGTTAAAGGATCTCCTGCAGAGGCGGGGGGTGGTTGTGGCTCACCGTGGGGACAAGAACACAGGCAGCAGAAGTTCTGGGAAGTGCTCCTTGGCATAAGCCCTCCCAGAGTCCACCATGAGCCCCACCAAACAGCTGGGTAGGCTCCAGTGTTGGGTCACCTTAGGCCAAACAACCAACAGGGAGAGAACCCAGCCTCACCCATCAGCAGACAAGCAGATTAAAGTTTTACTAAGATCTGCCTACCAGAGCAACAGTCAGCTCTACTCACCACCAGTCCCTCCCACCAGGAAGCTTGCACAAGCCTCTTAGACAGCCTCATCCACCAGAGGGTAGAGAGCAGAAGCAAGAAGAACTACAATCCTGCAGCCTGTGGAACAAAAACCACATTCACAGAAAGATAGACAAGATGAAAAGGCAGAAGACTATGTACCAGATGAAGGAACAAGATAAAACCCCAGAAAAACAACTACATGAAGTGTAGATAGGCAATCTTCCAGAAAAAGAATTCAGAATAATGATAGTGAAGATGATCCAGGACCTTGGAAAAAGAATGGAGGCAAAGATCGAGAAGATGCAAGAAATGTTTAACAAAGACCTAGAAGAATTAAAGAACAAACAAACAGAGATGAATAATACAATAACTGAAATGAAAACTACACTATAAGGAATCAATAGCAGAATAACTGAGGAAGAAGAATGGATAAGTGACCTGGAAGACAAAATGGTGGAATTCACTGCTGCAGAACAGAATAAAGAAAAAAGAATGAAAAGAAATGAAGACAGCCTGAAACCTCTGGGACTACATTAAACGCAACAACATTCGCATTATAGGGATCCCAGAACGAGAAGAGAGAGAGAAAGGACCCGAGAAAGTATGTGAAGAGATTACACTCGAAAACTTCCCTAACATGGGAAAGGAAATAGCCACCCAAACCAGGAAGCTCAGCGAGTCCCATACAGGAGAAACCCAAGGAGAAACACGCTGAGACACATAGTAATCAAACTGGCAAAAATTAAGGACAAAGAAAAATTATTGAAAGCAGCAAGGGAAAAATGACAAATAACGTACAAGGGAGCTCCCATAAGGTTAACAGCGGATTTCTCAGCAGAAACTCTACAAGCCAGAAGGCAATGGCATGATATACTTAAAATGATGAAAGGGAAGAACCTACAACCAAGATTACTCTGCCCGGCAAGGATCTCATTCAGATTCGATGGAGAAATCAAAAGCTTTACAGAGATGCAAAAGCTAAGAGAATTCAACACCACCAAACCAGCTCTACAACAAATGCTAAAGGAACTTCTCTAAGTGGGAAACACAAAAGAAGAAAAGCACTTACAAAAACAAACCCATAACAATTAAGAAAATGGTAATAGGAACATACATATCAATAATTACCTTACACGTGAATGGATTAAATGCTCCAACCAAAAGACACACACTTGTTGAATGGATACAAAAACAAGACCCATCTATACGCTGTCTACAAGAGACCCACTTCAGACCTAGGGACACATACAGACTGGAAGTGACGGGATGGAAAAAGATATTCCATGGAAATGGAAATCAAAAGAAAACTGGAGTAGCAATACTCATATCAGATAAAATAGACTTTAAAATAAAGAATGTTATAAGAGACAAGGAAGGACACTACATAAGGATCAAGGGGTCAATCCAAGAAGAAGATATAACAATTATAAATATATATGCACCCAACATAGGAGCACCTCTATACATAAGGCAACTGCTAATAGCTATAAAAGAGGAAATCGACAGTAACACAATAGTAGTGGGGGACTTTAACACCTCACTTACACCCGTGGACAGATCATCCAAAATGAAAATAAATAAGGAAACAGAAGCTTTAAATGATAAAACAGACCAGATACATTTAATTGATATTTATAGGACATTCCATCCCAAAACAGCAGATTACACTTTCTTCTCAAGTGCGCACGGAACATTCTCCTGGATAGATCACATCTTGGGTCACAAATCAAGCTTCAGGAAATTTAAGAAAATTGAAATCATATCAAGCATCTTTTCTGAGCACAGTGCTATGAGAGTAGAAATGAATTACAGGGAAAAAAAACCCAAACACATGGAGGCTAAACAATACGTTACTAAATAACCAAGAGGTCACTGAAGAAATCAAAGAGGAAATCAAAAAGTACCTAGAGACAAATGACAATAAAAACACGATGATCCAAAACCTATGGGATGCAGCAAAAGCAGTTCTAAGAGGGAAGTTTATAGCAATGCAAACCTACTTCAAGAAACAAGATAAATCTCAAATAAAGAATCTAACCTTACACTTAAAGGAACTAGAGAAAGAAGAACAGACAAAACCCAAAGTTAGCAGAAGGAAAGAAATCATAAAGATCAGAGCAGAAATAAATGAAATAGAAACAAAGAAAACAATAACAAAGATCAAGAAAACTAAAAGCTGGTTCTTTGAGATGGTAAACAAAATTGATAAACCATTAGCCAGACACATCAAGAAAAAGAGAGAGAGGACTCAAATCAATAAAATTAGAAATGAAAAAGGAGAAGTTACAACAGACACCGCAGAAATACAAAGCATCCTAAGAGACTACTACAAGCAACTCCATGCCAACAAATTGGACAACGTGGAAGAAATGGACAAGTCTTAGAAAGGTATAACCTTCCAACACTGAACCAGGAAGAAACAGAAAATATGAACAGACCGATCACAAGTAATGAAATTGAAACTGTGATTAAAAATCTTCCAACAAACAAAAGTCCAGGACTAGATGGCTTCACAGGTGAATTCTATCAAACATTTAGAGGAGAGCTAACACAGATCCTTCTCAAACTCTTCCAAAAAATTGCAGAGGCAGGAACACTCCCAAACTCATTCTATGAGGCCACCATCACCCTGATACCAAAACCAGATGAAGATACTACAGAAAAAGAAAATTACAGACCAATATCACTGATGAATATAGATGCAAAAATCCTCAACAGAATACTTGCAAACAGAATCCAACAACACAATAAAAGGATCATACACCATGATCAAATGGGATTTATCCCAAGGATGCAAGGATTCTTCAGTATATGCCAATCAATCAATGTGATACAGCATATTAACAAATTGAAGAATAAAAACCATATGATCATCTAAATAGATGCAGAAAAAGCTTCTGACAAAATTCAACACCCATTTATAATAGAAACTCTCCAGAAAGTGGGCATAGAGGGAACCTTCCTCAACATAATAAAGGCCATATATGACAAACCCATAGCAAACATCATTCTCAATGGTGAAAAACTGAAAGCATTTCCTCTAACATCAGGAACAAGACAAGGAAGTCCACCCTCACCACTATTATTCAACACAGTTTTGGAAGTCCTAGCCATGGCAATCAGAGAAGAAAGAGAAATAAAAGGAATACAAATTGGAAAAGAAGAAGTAAAACTGTCACTGTTTGCAGATGACATGATACTATACACAGAGAATCCTAAAGATGCCACCAGAAAACTACTAGAGCTAATCAATGAATTTGGTAAAGTTGCAGGATACAAAATTAATGCACAGAAATCTCTTGCATTCCTATACACTAATGATGAAAAATCTGAAAGAGAAATTAGGGGAACACTCCCATTTACCATTGCAAGAAAAAGAATAAAATACACAGGAATAAACATACCTAGGGAGACAAAAGACCTGTATGCAGAAAACTGTAAGACACTGATGAAAGAAATTAAAGATGATACCAACAGATGGAGAGATATAGCATGTTCTTGGATTGAAGAATCAATATTGTGAAAATGACTATACTACCCAAAGCAATCTACAGATTCAATGCAATCCCTATCAAATTACCAATGGCATTTTTTACAGAACTAGAACAAAAAATCTTAAAATTTGTATGGAGACACAAAAGTCCCCGAATAGCCAAAGCAGTCTTGAGGGAAAAAAACGGAGCTGGAGGAATCAGACTCCCTAACTTCAGACTATACTATAAAGCTACAGTAATCAAGACAATATGGTACTGGCACAAAATCAGAAACACAGATCAATGGAACAAGATAGAAAGCCCAGAGATAAACCCACGCACCTATGGTCAACTAATCTATGACAAAGGAGGCAAGGGTATACAATGGAGACAAGACAGTCTCTTCAATAAGTGGTGCTGGAAAAACTGGACAGCTCCATGTAAAAGAATGAAATTAGAACAGTCCCTAACACCATACACAAAAAGAAACTCAATATGGATTAGAGACCTAAATGTAAGACCGGACACTATAAAACTCTTAAGGAAAACATAGGAAGAACACTCTTTGACATAAATCACAGCAAGATCTTTTCTGACCCACCTCCTAGAGTAATGGAAATAAAAACAAAATAAACAAATGGGACATAATGAAACTTGAAAACTTTTGCACAGCTAAGGAAACCATAAACAAGACGAAAAGACAACCCTCAGAATGGGAGAAAATATTTGCAAATGAATCAACGGACAAAGGATTAATCTCCAAAATATATAAACAGCTCGTGTAGCTCAATATTAAAGAAACAAACAACCCAATCCAAAAATGGGCAGAAGACCTAAATAGACATCTCTCCAAAGAAGACATACAGAGGGCCAAGAAGCACATGAAAAGCTGCTCAACATCACTAATTATTAGGGAAATGCAAATCAAAACCACAATGAGGTATCACCTCACACCAGTTAGAATGGGCATCATCAGAAAATCTACAAACAACAAATGCTGGAGAGGGTGTGGAGAAAAGGGAACCCTCTTGCACTGTTGGTGGGAATGTAAATCGATACAGCCACTATGGAGGGCAGTATGGAGGTTCCTTAAAAAACTAAAAATAGAATTACCATAGGACCCAGCAATCCCACTACTGGGCATATACCCTGAGAAAACCATAATTCAAAAAGACACATGCACCCCAATGTTCATTGCACCACTATTTACAATAGCCAGGTCACGGAAGCAACCTGAATGCCCATCGACAGACGAATGGATAAAGAAATTTTGATACATATATACAATGGAATATTACTCAGCCATAAAAAGGAACGAAATTGAGTCATTAGTTGGGATGTGGATGGATCTAGAGACTGTCATACATGGTGAAGTAAGTCAGAAAGAGAGAAACAAATATCATATATTAACGCATGTACGTGGAACCTATAAAAATAGTACAGATGAACCGGTTTGCAGGGCAGAAGTCGAGACACAGATGTAGAGAACAAACGTATGGACACCAAGGGGGGAAAGCCACAGGGGTGTGGGGATGGTGGTGTGCTGAATTGGGCGATTGGGATTGACATTTATACACTGATGTGTACAAAATTGATGACTAATAAGGACCTGCTGTATAAAAAAATAAATAAAATTAAATTAAAAAATTAAAAAAGTTTTAAAAAGGGTGAATACGTTGTTCAATAAAGTTCTTGGTGAAAATGAAAAATGTGTCTTTTATTTTTACTTAAAAATGGAAGCCACTTTTTGGCCAACCCAATATTAAGAATGAAAAGGTGTGGAATGGCTAAATAAATTATGGTAAATCCAAGTTGACGTTACTAGATGATTCAATAAGTAGCCTGTGTGTTCTATGCTTAATTCAATTGAAAAATAAGGCAAATTAGTAAAAACAAATTAGCGACCAAATATTATCTTTATTATTGATGAAACTGATATTGGATAAAGTGGTTTCTATCTAAATAAGAAAGGCAAGTGGACTGTTTCATAATAAGGCTCAGAATTAGACAGACTGCCCATGACAATGCTGGTCTAGGGAGACGATCTCATAGAAAGTATATGAGCCCTGCAGGCAGCTCGTTCCCAAAAAGAAAGAAAAGAGAAAAGGGCATGCCCACTCTCTCCTGTAACCTCACCAATCATTTCATGTCATTCTATCTCCCCTGGGGCAGAGTTAGTGAGGGGGTGGAGAAGGCAAGTTCTTATGCTAATGGAGCTCACTCATTAGCATAAGAGTGGAAGGGCACACCAAATATGAAGAATAAATAACCCTCCCTAACAGTTTAAACCAGGGTTTGGCAAACTACAGCCCATGGGCCAAATCTTGCCCATACCTGTTTTTTTTTTTTTTTTTTCGCGGTATGCGGGCCTCTCACTGCCGCGGCCTCTCCCGTTGCGGAGCACAGGCTCCGGACGCGCAGGCCCAGCGGCCATGGCCCACGGGCCCAGCCGCTCCGCGGCACATGGGATCCCCCCAGACCGGGGCACGAACCCGCATCCCCTGCATCGGCAGGCGGACTCTCAACCACTGCGCCACCAGGGAGGCCCGCCCATACCTGTTTTTATGCAGCCCCAAGCTAAGAAGAATGGCTTTTATATTCTTAAATGGTTGAAAGTATCAGAAAGATGATATTTCATGACATTTAAAAATTAAACAATATTCAAATTTTAATGTAAATAAGTTAGGTTTTATTGGAACACAGGTATATGCATTCACTTATGTATTATCCATGGCTACTTTCATGCTACACCAGTGGTCCCCAACCTTTCTGGCACCAGGGACTGGTGTCATGGAAGACAATTTTTCCATGGATGGCAGGGCAGGGGGATGGTTCAGGAGGTAATGCGAGCGATGGGGAGCGGCAAATGAAGCTTCGCTCGCTCACTTGCTGCTCACCGCATGCTGCGTGCCCCAGTTCCTAACGGGCCACGGACCAGCACTGGTCTGCAGTCTGGGGGTTGGGGACCCCTGTGCTACACAACAGGGCTGAGTAGTTAGGACAGAGACTGTAAGGGATGACAACATAAAAATATTTACTCCCTAATCTCTAAAAGAAAAAGGTTGTGACCCCTGATTTATACCATTGAATTCTATGCAGCCATCAAAACAGAGAGAGAGAACTATATACTGACCTGGATGGCAGCCCACCATTTTCCACAACGAACAAAAAGTAAGTTGCAAAGCATTCAATATAGTATAAGCCTATTTTATTAAAGATGCATATACAGCTAGATAGAAAGATATTTACATATGTACCTAACAATCCTTACCAAACTTGGTGAGTGGAAAGGAATGGGAAGAAAGAGGAGGGCTCAGACATTTCACATTTTGTATTATTTTAAATTTTCCACAATGACCATTATTATTTTCATATATATGCAAAACAAAAAGATAAACATAACATGAACACAGTGATGGCTTAGGCTGCAAACAAGTCAAATGAGTGAAAACTTGGAAGTGACTGTGTGACAATCACAATATCTCAGGATTCAGAAGCACCCTGGTGTAAGAGTTCATTTGATGCTTGAATTGATTCTACAACCTGAGTTTGAATACCTCCAGCAGCAGGAAACTTGCTGTTACCCACAGCGACCCATTTCATCTCTGGATAATTCCAGTGATAGTAAAATTCATCCTGATTTGTATTAAAATTTTACCTCACTGTAGCTTTTACTTGTTGATTCAAATTCTCCATTTTAGGCTTATAAGAAAAGAAATCTGTCCCTCATCTGAGAGCCCTGTATGTGAACACAAGTTACATGGCAAACTTGAGTCCTTTCTCCAAACTAAATATTCCTCTGTCCTTCAACCATTCAACATGTGGGGTTAAAAGAATGGAAAGGGCTTAAAAGTCATAAATCATGAAATAGAAAGGATAAGTATAAAATATATCCTTTTTGAAAACTTTTAGCAGTCATTGTTAGTTCAGCTGCTATGAGTTCAAGCTGATATCTTGAGAAAGAGAACTAAAATTTCAAGAGGAAACAGATATTGTGACTAAAAGGATAAGTGAGCATACACCTCCCTAGAGGAAGTGATGTCAGTGGGAAAGGATTTGGGATAAGCAATGGAGGTGACCTCCAACCCAGGCAGAGGGAAGAGGAGAGATGCCGAATAGAAGAGTGAGAAGGCAGAAGACTATGAGGAGGAAATAAATAAGGTGATTTCAAACAAATCTTCCCAGGAAAACAGGTGAGCAGGTCATCTCCCATGAGAGAAGGAGGCCAGCAATGTGTGGGTGGAAGAAGGAACAAGAAAAAGCGAGGAGTACGTTGTTGAGTTGAAAACTCACGTATTACAGTGGCTGCCAAAGAAACAGAAGAAGGAATCAACAGGTGTTAAATAGAAAGAATACTTAGGGACTTCCCTGGTGGTCCAGTTGTTGAGACTTCGCCTTCCAATGCAGGGGGTGTGGGTTTGCTCCCTGTCGGGGAGCTAAGATCCCACATGCCTCGCGGCCGAAAAACCAAAACATAAAACAGAAGCAATATTGTAACAAATTCAATAAAGACCTTAAAACTGGTCCACATCAAAAAAAATCTTAAAATATATATATATACTTTAAAAAAAAAACATAGAAAGAATACTTAGCTTTGGTGAGGGCTGAGGGTAGGAAAGAGCAGACAGGTCTCAAGATTTAGTGAGTTTTTCCAACAGCATTTAACAACTCAAGGTTAATGAGTTAACCCACTTCATCCTCTCCCCCATCCACTCTCCCACCGCCCCCCCAAATGCAGGACCCAGAGTGATGCACTATTTATTGCCAGCAGGAGATTGGGAGGCCCATTGCAGGAAGACAGCAGTGGCTCTTTGTCCTCAGTTACAAGGGAGTGTGCCTTTGTGTGTGTAGACCCTCAAGTTTATGTCCCAGTAGAAACACTATATTCTATGGGCTTATTAAAGAATCTTAACACCTTTCAAAATTGCCCAAGCCATAATAAAAGCCCAGTAATCAACAATAGGAACTGCTTGACCTAATCAGTCAGAAATAATGGAAAATATATTAAAAGTGCTACCTTTTCATGCACTTAACATACTGCTTTTGAATTTCCCATGGCATCCCAGTGGATTACTATGAATTACTTTGCAGGCACAAAATTTTGTTTGTTTTCTCTCCCACCCTAGGCTATAATCTTTGAAAAACGTATTTATCAAGAGCCAAAGTGACTTGTTTCTCCACCCGCCTTCTCTGGAGGTGCACGTAACAGCATGTAGAAAGCCCAGTGTTTAAAGAGCTAGGACATTAGAAGGGCTCTTTCCATGTACACATCAGCGGTTATCCTGTTCCTTTCTGGTTGATTCCTTGGTCTATTCCCCATCCCCATCGTTGCCCTTCTAAAGTTCATCCAAGTTCACATCTCTCTCCATCCCCCTTACTCTCTAGGCTATCTTCTTATTACCTGTGCTAGGACACCCCCAAACCCCCAACCCTGCACCCTTTTCAATAATCATGACCTCTCAGAGTGCTGGACTCTGTAAAAGAAGACAGGGACTTGTCAGACTCAGAGATTTTACAGATATGATGGTGCCCACAGCTCCATAGGAACTATGCTAATAGCATCACCTGCCCAGCTATCAAAATAGACTTTCTCGTCAAGGTTTATGTATCATCTAATGGTGGCCTCTTTCAAGTGTTTTCTTGAGAGGCCTCCTGCCATTTCCTGCCTAAGAACTCTTAACATTTTCTGACATGCACCTCAACATCTTGCAACTTGGGTCCAAGAACAATAGACCAAAAATAACAAGTAAAGGAAACATGCATTCTTTGTCTTTTCCCCAGCCAAGTCCTTACTCACTTATAGCATTAACTATAAGTGCCAAGTATAGGTACCTCCAGCTGGGGAGGAAGGAACCACAGGGTAACCAGGATGGAATAAGAGTGAATTTGCTGTATGGAGAGTATCAGATTCTTGGTTTTAATGTGGAGAAGAGTGAAGAGTAGCTTTTCAGGTACTCTGCCTTCAAGCTGGGTAATCACATTTCACACCAGTTTTATCTGAACATAGCCTTTTAAGTCCACTAAGCCTCTTCTTCTATTTTATTGAGAAAATCAAGGCCATTTAATTAAAGCATCCCAAATTTCCCTTTTCTTTATCAGCCTTTTATAGGTAGGTTAGGGGCAAGTTCTCCAGGCACAGATAGACCTGAGTTTAAATTGAAGCTTTCTCTGACACTTAGTAGCTACTGGGCAAGTTCCTTGATCTTCCCATGTTTGTAAAAAGTTTCCTCATTATAAAAAGCTAAAAATAATGCTGATTTTGCATGATTGTTCTGAAGTTTTATTTAGATCGTGTATCAAAAGCTCCTGGTCTTTTTTTTTAGTATGAGTTTAAAATGATACATAAACTCCTGATTCTTAGTCTGTATTAAGTAATGCGGGCCAAATTATGTGTTTAATAATTGTTATTATTATAATTTCTTTGCTTCTTTGCTAGAAATATGGAAAACAATAAGAAAATTAGCAAATTACATTTGGTAGAAGCACTCTATCACCATACTACATATCCAAAACAATTATAACGTAACTAGATTATCCTATCTCTACCCAACTGAAGTTATCAAGAAGATTATCTGCAATATGGATTTATATGCACCCTCCTTGACAATGAAGGACACTCTAAGTGTATAATGAAATACTAGCTATAATTTTAGCAAGACCCTTAAAGATGAAGCAATCAGAACACGAATAGCATGGTTTTTAGTGACAGAAAACTTGAAAATCAACTTGAAATCTTTTAAATATAGTTTATCTTGTTCCTTTTAATATCTACTTTTATATTTTACACTATGCAGAAGTTGTTAGTACAGGAATGCATGGCAGCAACATGGATGGACCTAGAGATTACCATACTAAGTGAAGTCAGACAAAGACAAATGTTACATGATATCGCTTATATGGAATCTAAAAAATAATATAAAGCAATCTGGGACTTCCCTGACAGTCCAGTGGTTAAGACTTCGCCTTCCAGGGGCTTCCCTGGTGGCGTAGTGGTTGAGAGTCCGCCTGCCGATGCAGGGGACACAGGTTCGTGCCCCGGTCCGGGAAGATCCCACATGCCGTGGAGCGGCTGGGCCCGTGAGCCATGGCCGCTGAGCCTGCGCGTCCGGAGCCTGTGCTCTGCAACGGGAGAGGCCACAGCAGTGAGAGCCCCGCGTACCGCAAAAAAAAAAAAAAAAAAGACTTCGCCTTCCAATGCAGGGGGTACAGGTTCAATCCCTGGTTGGGGAGCTAAGATCCCACATGCCTCCTGGCCAAAAAACCAAAACATGAAACAGAAGCAATATTGTAACAAATTCAATAAAGACTTTGAAAAAGGTTCACATCAAAAAAATCTTAAAAAAAAATACACACACACACACACACACACACACACACAAAACAGAAACAGACTCACAGACGTAGAAAACAAACCTAAGGTTACCAAATGGGAAAGGGAGGCGGGATGGATAAATTAGGAGTATGGGATTAACAGACACAAACTACTATACATAAAATAGATAAACAACAAGGATTTACTGTATAGCACAGGGAACTACATTCAATATCCTATAATCACATTTAATGGAAAGTAATCTGAAACATATATACATATATTTAACTGAATCACTTTGCTGTACACCTGAAACTAACACAATATGGTAAATTAACTATATTTCAATAAAAAACAATGCATGGATATAACTTGCAAATAAACAGATATGCATGTGTTATGAGGACATGCTCATTGTTTTTTAATTATTATTATTTTATTTATTTATTTATTTTTGTCTGCATTGTGTCTTTGTTGCTGCGCACAGGCTTTCTCTACTTGCGGCGAGCGGGGGCTACTCTTCGTTGTGGTGCGCAGGCTTGTCACCGTGGTGGCTTCTCTTGTTGTGGAGCACAGGCTCTAGGTGCGCAGGCTTCAGAAGTTGTGGCATGCGGGCTCAGTAGCTGTGGCTCGTGGGCTTAGTTGCTCCGCAGCACGTAGGATCCTCCCAGACCAGAGTGGCTCGAACTCATGTCCCCTGCACTGGCAGGTGGATTCTTAACCACTGCGTCACCAGGGAAGTCCTCATTTTCAACAATGGAGTGCACTATCAAAAGTTTAAAGAATGTGATCTACACTGACCCCATGTGTTTACCCCACTCTTTGGGTTATGTCATACCCCTGCATAAATATCTATCTTTCACAGTTCTCCATTTCCAAATGAACATGGTCTGAGATCTTTACATGCATGCAAGGCCTTTCCTAACTTGGTCCCCAGCCCTCTCCTATCTCTCCAGATCCAGGCAGGAAACAGATTGGCATAGAAAAAGAGAGATTAATAGACTATCTACAAAGATGTAGGTGAAGTATAGAGAAACTACAAGGGATAGTGACAGAGGATCTGAAGTGATCATGCTTATGATGATCCAGGGACATACACCCCAATGTTAATTGCAGCACTATTTATAATAGCCTGGACATGGAAGCAACCTAAATGTCCATCGACAGAGGAATGGATAAAGAAGATATGGTGTAGATATACAGTGAGATATTACTCAGCCGTAAGAAAGAACAAAATAATGCCATTTGCAGCAACGTGAATGGACTTAGAGATTGTCATACTGAGTGAAGTAAGTCAGACACAGAAAGACAAATATCATATGATATCGCCTATATGTGGAATCTAAAAAAAAGCGTACAAATAAACTTATCTACAAAACAGAAATAGAGTTACAGATGTAGAAAACAAACTTATGCTTACCAGGGGGTAAGGGGGGGAGGGATAAATTGAGAGATTGGGATTGACACAGACACACTACTATATATAAAACAGGTAACTAGTGAGGACTTACTGTATAGCACAGGGAACTCTACTCAGTACTCTGTAATAGCCTATATGGGAAAAGAATCTAAAAAAGAGTGGATGTATGTATATGTATAACTGATTCACTTTGCTGTACACCTGAAACTAACACAACATTGTAAATCAACTATGCTCCAACAAAAATTAAAAAAACAAAGTGGGGGCTAGTGTGGTTAGTGGTTATGAAGCAAAAACAACTTGGGAAGGTGGGCACAGACTGCCTCACACCAGAGTCTGCCAGCTAAGCTAAAGAGCTTGGGCAACGATGTGTCATTGAAGTTGGTTAGTGCCCTAATATTGATTACTTTTGTTGTGAGTCTTGGCTCCGTGCCTTTGCACATGCAGTTTCCCCTGCCTGAAAACTCACCCTCTCTCTTCTATTCGACAGTGATTCATCCTTTGACCCACTTTGTATGTCATTTCCTGTCTAAAGCCTTCCTCAGTCCCTTAAGGCTGTCTTAGTCACTTCCTCTTCTGTGCCCCCTTAGCACTTTGCAGGGCTCTCACTGCTTTGTCACTACTTGTTTACGGATCATCTCTCTCAAGACAGTGAGCTCTTTGAAGGCAAGACCATTCTGTGTTTATTTTCACCCTCACTGTACCCCACCTCTCACCACCCAGCCCTCTGAGGGCTGAAACTATATCTCACTGAGGTTTTTGTCCTCCCCCCCCATCCCACTCTCCCCACAACCCCCGGTTCACCTGACTCAGGGTGTGCCACGTTAATCACACTCAAGAATGTACACCAAATGAATAAATTCACAGAAAACAGACCTTCCACCAACTCTGGTCTCAAATAAGCTAAGCCTACCCAGAAGACGCTACCAGTGCTTGGCAATGTCTAAAAGCTTCCTGATTATAGAAAGTGAGATGGAATCCACTAAAACAATTAGAAGAGGGTTTTTGTTTGTTTGTTTAACAGAGCAAAGATATTTAATTATATGTTTAATAAATTATTCAAATTAAACAGTTAACAAATCATAGTTTAAAATAAATTACTGAAGTTGAATAAACAGGTCTGCCACAAATTTTTCAAGCTTGTTTCTTCCAAGAAGGCAAGGACAGTGTCTTTTTTAAAACTTAACTTTTGTGTCCAAAAAGCCTAGCACAGAGTAAATCCATATTGAATAAGTACATGAAAAAACAAGAATTTGACATCAGACGTGCTCTGTCTAGACTATCTCCATATCAGTGGTGACTTTTTTTTTTTTTTTTTTTTTTTGCAGTACATGAGCCTCTCACTGTTGTGGCCTCTCCCGTTGCGGAGCACAGGCTCCGGACGCGCAGGCTCAGCGGCCATGGCTCACGGGCCCAGCCGCTCCGCGGCATGTGGGATCCTCCCAGACCGGGGCATGAACCCGTGTCCCCTGCATCGGCAGGCAGACTCTCAACCACTGCACCACCAGGGAAGCCCAGTGGTGACTTTTAATCATGGTTAGTGTGTGGTTATCTATGGCTGCATAACAAATTATTCCAAAATGTAGCTGCTTCAGACAACAAATACTTATCATATCCAGTGTCAAACAATTAGAAGTTTGATGTGTATCTGAGTTTAGAGGGTGCCTTAAATCCATATGATAGGTAATATTTATTAAGTGCTTACTACATGCCAGACTATTCTAGCAGCTGCATGTATTTACACATTTAATCTTCAGAACACTCTGAGGTGTTTACTCTTATTAACTTACTCTACAGAGGCAAAAAATTCAGCACAATGAGGTTAACTAAGTCAACGAAGGTCATACAGGCAGTAAAAAGCAGGCCTGGAATTCAGACCCAGGAAGTCTGGCTCCAGAGCCCAAACTCTTAAATCTCTAACAGACTGCTTTCAAAGATAGGAAAAATAACAATAATTTACTCTTTAAGGATGAAGCTAATACAATGGAAGCTCCTCCCTCTCATCATTGTCCTATATAGGTTATTTCATCTCTCCAAGAGAGATGATTAGACTTGTATAGATCTATTGTCCCGTATGTGCATGATGGCCGTCCATATTTGATGGTGAAATATGGGGCCATGGGTCTGGTCTTAGCAAATCAGCTCAAAGGAGTTCCAAACTATGGCCTTGACAGTATTTGAACCAATGAATCAACCTGTACCTTATTCAGTGTATAAGCAAGGATGCAGTCATTAATCTAAAAATTATATCCAGGACCACTGATCATGCCTAAACCCCTAGCATGAAACACTGTCTCTTCTCTCAGACAAAAAAAAAAAAAAAAGAACAAAGGGGCTGGCAAACAATGTTTTTAGAAAGCAGGTCTCCTGTAAATGAGGTAAAGACTTCAGCTCTTAGAGGGTCTTTATTGTCAACCCCTCCCCATAAAAGAAATAGGAAAATCTCTCTCACACACAGGTATTTTTCACTAGAGGACGCACAATGCATATTTTTACAATCAAATGTAACCAAAGAGTGGGATGAACAATGGGTCTTGAGCGAGGAGGACTGAGTTTACACCTCGAACTAGCTGACTCATCACAGACACAGTTCTTCACCACTCAGAGCATAAGCTTCCTTATTATAAGAGAAAAAAATGGATGACAGACTCTCTAAGATCATGTCTACCTCCAAAAATCGGTGATCCTTAGAAATACAATTGCATATAAAATTAACACTTCTTATTTTATTCAGGTGATAGATACTATTATGCTTTGTAACAGTCTTCCTATTAACTGCACATGATTAAAAATCTCACAAAACAGGACATGAGAATTTATCATTTATCAGAGGCTAGACACAATGTCAGTTCTGAGAAAGACAGCAGCATTCAAACAACCCAAGACCTGCAGAGAGTTTCTCATTACTCTACTCTGTCACATACCAGGGGAGTACAATACAAGATGACAAGACAGATTCCACTTCCCTGCCCCACCACCCAACCAGTATTGGTCATGGACTGGGACCCCTGCTCACAGGGCACGTTCGGGAGCAACAGCCGCTGAGGAAGTCATATCCGATGTTCCCTACTGCACCCTCATGGGCATGTGGAGTCAGATATGTTTTTCTGTAAGCTGTTATGAGAACTGCAGTGATGGGGATGAAGTCTATTAAATAACACGGGAAGAAGAAGATTATAAATAAAACCCTGTTGACAGGAGCAATACGAAGGGTTAGAGGGAAGCTCAGGGTCATCACTGACACGCCAAGTATGATGTAATAGAAAGATCATATTTACAGGGAGCTGGTCCACCCGGGAACTAATTGCATGGTTCTGGGTAAGTCATCTTATCCCCTGTTTATAAAATGAGGAGATTGCCTTTGATTAGTGGTTTTCAAACTGAGTCCTTAGAACAGTGGTGTCTCATGGAAAAACCAGGTGAGTGAGAAAGGCACAAACCCAAGTGGGTTATGCTCTCAACTCTCCACTCCATCTCCTACACACTGAGTTTTGCTTTTAACTGTTTTATTTTTTATTTAATTTTATTTATAGTTTTATACAGCAAGTTCTTATTAGTCATCAATTTTTTTTTTTTTTTTTTTTTTTTTTTTTTTTTTTTTTGCTGTACGCGGGCCTCTCACTGCTGTGGCCTCTCCCGTTGCAGAGCACAGGCTCCGGACGCACAGGCCCAGCGGCCACGGCTCACGGGCCCAGCCGCTCCGCGGCATACGGGATCCTCCCAGACCGGGGCACGAACCCGCATCCCCTGCATCGGCAGGCAGACTCTCAACCACTGCGCCACCAGGGAGGCCCAGTCATCAATTTTATACCCATCAGTGTATACATGTCAACCCCAATAGCCCAATTCATCACACCACCACCCCCAACCCCCCACCGCTTTCCCCCCTTGGTGTCCATATGTTTGTTCTCTACATCTGTGTCTCAACTTCTGCCCTGCCAACCGGTTCATCTGTACCATTTTCCTAGGTTCCACATATAGGCGTTAATATGCGACATTTGTTTTTCTCTTTCTGACTTACTTCACTCTGTATGACAGTCTCGAGATTCATGCACGTCTCTACAAACAACCCAATTTCGTTCCTTTTTATGGCTGAGTAATATTACATTGTATATATGTACCACATCTTCTTTATCCATTCGTCTGTCAGGCATTTAGGTTGCTTCCATGACCTGGCTATTGTAAATAGTGCTGCAGTGAACATTGGGGTGCATGTGTCTTTTTGAATTATGGTTTTCTCAGGGTATATGCCCAGTAGTGGGATTGCTGTGTCATATGGTAATTCTATTTTTAAGTTTCTAAGGAACCTCCATACTATTCTCCATAGTGGTTGTATCAATTTACATTCCCAGCAACAGTACAAGAGGGTCCCCTTTTCTCCACACCCTCTCCAGCATTTGTTGTTTGTAGATTTTCTGATGATGCCCATTCTAACTGGTGTGAGGTGATACCTCATTGTAGTTTTGATTTGCATTTCTCTTATAATTAGTGATGTTGAGCAGCTTTTCATGTGCTTCTTGATCACCTGTATGTCCTCTTTGGAGAAATGTATATTTAGGTCGTGTTTTCATTATCATTTGTCTCTAGGTATTTTCTGATTTCCTCTTTGACTTCTTCAGTGATCTCTTGGTTATTTAGTAACGTATTGTTTAGCCTCCATGTGTTTGGGTTTTTTACGTTTTTTTCCCTGTAACTGATGTCTAACCTCATAGTGTTGTGGTCAGAAAAGATGCTTGATATGATTTCAGTTTTCTTAAATTTCCTGAGGCTTGATTTGTGACCCAAGATGTGATCTATCCTGGAGAATGTTCCGTGCGCACTTGAGAAGAAAGTGTAATCTGCTGTTTTTGAATGGAATGTCCTGTAAATATCAATTAAATCTATCTGGTCTATTTTGTCATTTAAAGCTCGTGTTTCCTTATTAGTAATCTGTTTGCATGATCTGTCCATTGGTGTAAGTGAGGTGTTAAAGTCCCCCACTATTATTGTGTTACTGTCGATTTCCTTTTTTCGAGCTGTTAGCAGTTGCATTATGTATTGACGTGCTCCTATGTTAGGTGCATATATATTTATAATTGTTTTATCTTCTTCTGGATTGATCCCTTGATCATTATGTAGTGTCCTTCCTTGTCTCTTGTAACATTCTTTATTTTAAAGTCTATTTTATCTGATATGAGTATTGCTACTCCAGCTTTCTTTTGATTTCCATTTCCATGGAATATCTTTTTCCATCCCCTCACTTTCAGTCTGTATGTGTCCCTAGTGGGTCTCTTGTAGACAGCATATAGATGGGTCTTGTTTCTGTATCCATTCAGCAAGCGTGTGTCTTTTGGTTGGAGCATTTAATTCATTCATGTTTAAGGTAATTAATTATCGATATGTATGTTCCTATGACCATTTTCTTAATTGTTTTGGGTTTGTTTTTGTAGGTCCTTTTCTTCTCTTGTGATTCCCTCTTAGAGAAGTTCCTTTAGAATTTGTTGTAGATCTGGTTTGGTGGTGAATTCTTTTAGCTTTTGCTTGTCTGTAAAGCTTTTGATTTCTCCATAGAATCTGAATGAGATCCTTGCCGGGCAGAGTAATCTTGGTTGTAGGTTCTTCCTTTCAGCACTTTAAGCATATCATGCCACTCCCTTCTGGCTTGTAGAGTTTCTGCTGACAAATCAGCTGTTAACCTTATGGGAGTTCCCTTATATATTGTCATTTTTCCCTTGCTGCTTTCAATAATTTTTCTTTGTCTTTAATTTTTGCCAATGTGATTACTATGTGTCTCGGCATGTTTCTCCTTGGGTTTATCCTGTGTGGGACTCTCTGCGCTTCCTGGACTTGGGTGGCTATTTCTTTTCCCATGTTAGGGAAGTTTTCAATTATAATCTCTTCAAATATTTTCTCAGGTCCTTTCTCTCTCTCTTCTCCTTCTGGGCCCTGTAAAATGCTAATGTTGTTACGTTTAATGTTGTCCCAGAGGTCTCTTAGGCTGCCTTTATTTCTTTTCATTCTTTTTTCTTTATTCTGCTCTGCAGCAGTGAATTCTACCATTCTGTCTTCCAGGTCACTTATCTGTTCTGCCTCAGTTATTCTGTTACTAATTCCTTGTAGTGTATTTTTCATTTCAGTTATTGTATTGTTCATCTCTGTTTGTTTGTTCTTTAATTCTTCTAGGTCTTTGTTAAACACTTCTTGAATCTTCTTAATCTTTGCCTCCAGTCTTTTTCCAAGGTCCTGGATCATCTTCACTATCATTATTCTGAATTCTTTTTCTAGAAGGTTGCCTATCTCCACTTCACTTAGTTGTTTTTCTGGAGTTTTATCTTGTTCCTTCATCTGGTACATAGCCCTCTGCCTTTTCATCTTGTCTATCTTTCTGTGAATGTGGTTTTTGTTCCACAGGCTGCAGGATTGTAGTCCTTCTTGCTTCTGCTGTCTGCTCTCTGGTGGATGAGGCTATCCTAGATAGTACCCAGTTACAAAAGAGGTTGGATTCAAATTGGGTTTCTGGCAGATAGAACAAAACAACGTCCTTAACTGTTTTATTTTAAAGTTGAACAAAAAAGTTTGTTTAAAGTTGTGCTATTATAAAGAATAAAGTGTTTGAAACCATGTAGACTAGATGACCTCAAACATCTCCAAGTCTGTTTATGAGTCTACCCAAATATTAACAAATGAACAGGCATTCACTTGCTATCTCAATTCATTTTCACACCCACAGCAAACATCTCAGGGTAAATTAAAAGTAATTCTTTTGAACTTGACCTATTCTTTCTGTTGTTCAGCAGTGGATTTGGTAGCACCTTGACAAATGTATCTAAGTTATAAAAATCACCAGTGTCTTCTCTTCCACTAGAAAAGGAAGCTGTTCATGAATTCTGGCCATAAAACTGATGTGACTTGTTTTATCAGCTTCCTCAAATCATTATTCCCCTTCTGCTTCATTATCATTATTATTCATGAAATCACGGCAGACTCCTTGGATAGTCATCTCTAATACCATACATCAACCTTCTTGTCTCCACAGCCTTAGCAGAGGTTGGCAGCACCCTTCCCAATGTTCCGTCAAAATGTTGCCACTCTCTGGTGAATCCAAAGTAGTCTTCAGTTTCCTTGGCAACCCAAAATACTTTACACGGTCACCAGAATCTTCTTTTGGGTAGGGAAGAAAAGGCCTCCATTTGCTGGGAAAAGTTCAGAGGTAGTGGAAGGGATGACAGAGCCAAATTAAATTAAAATGAGTAAAGAGAAAGCGGAACAGTCTTTGTGCATATAATAAAATGGGTGAAATTGAGAACGGTCCACCATATCACCAGGTGCAGCCATATAATTGGATTCCACAGCAATTAGCCCAGGCAGACCTGTGGAATTTGCCCAGTCTTTATCATGCTGTTTTCCTATCCCTAATGGATCCCAGAGTAAAACTGCATCGACATCCCAGAGAGCATTTTTGTTATTAACAGCCAGCTTTGGTTCCAGTGTCATGGTCAAAGGAAGGAACAATTACAACATTGTACTCCGGCCCTTGGAATCCATTCCAAGTTTTAATCACACAGACCGTTCCCTTCAAAGTTTAGTGCTTGTTCCATTTTGCAGTTTTTGGAATGAGGTATCTAGTGTCACACATGTTGAGACATTTAACCAATTCATCTTCTATACCTGAAAGATGCAGAGGGTCAGCAAATACCTGGCCTGCTTGCTGCCACAGTTCCCCTTGTATCCAAGTTACACACTAAAAAATCGATGACAGCAAACTTTTCACTCAATCCAGATGTAGCCTCCAAAAGAGTTCTCTGAGCATCCACTAAAAATTAATCAGAGTTGACATTTCAGATGAAACTTGCTCCTCACCCTGGACGTACCCTTGGTATTTGTGTATATAACATTCATAATTTCAACTGTTCAGAAGCACTCTTCAAGATCATGATAGCTATATAACTTGGCTGAGTCATATACCTAAATCACTTCTGATGAAAAGATCCCTCAGCTCATGAATGAGTCTAACCCCTCCCAACATCTATACCTCAACACAACTTTTTATCTTTCTTTTCCTTGCTCTCAAAAGAAGCATGTTATGGGAATTCCCTGGCAATCCAGTGGTTAGGACTCCATGCTTTCACTGCCGAGGGCATAAAAACTCAAAAGAAGCATTTTATGAGAAAAATTATGGGCTGTGCTATTATTTATTAATTTGAAGATTTCATACAGGCTCCTGTTTTTTAAAAATCCACTATTATAACTACTATTATTAATATCCAGGCATACCACACCTCCCCAATTCTAAACTCATTCGTCCTCCACTGTTACCATCTCAATCAATGGCATGAATATTCAAAAGGTTGTTCACAACAGAAACCTGGAGATAGAGTGTGAATGGCCTCCTTAACTCCCCATCCCCCAATCCACAAGAAAATCCTATCCATTCTATCTCCAAAAAGATCATGATCTGCCCCACTAATCCTCCACCTCCATTGTGGCCATCTTGGTCCAGGCCATTGTCATCTCTTCCCTAGACTGCTGGTCCTGACTCATCTCTTCGCCTGCCTCCTCTCACTCCACACTCTATTCTGTAGTCACAGAAATCATTTTGAAAAGTGAATTCAATCACACCATAACATCCTCCCACCAGCTCCTTCATCACCAAATACACATTCACGTGCACTGAAAATCCTTCAGTGTTTGCCCATCGTATGCTCAAAGTGTTGGTCTGCAATAAGGTAAGAAATTTACATCAGGACGGCAATGTAAAACTTCCCACTCCTTCATCACTGAGAAAGCCTTTGCTACATGTACGTATGTAAGCATACCTAAAAGATGTTCTAGATGACATAGTTGATTTATGTCTGCACAAAGTTGTCTGACATGGTTGATTATGTCTTTTTCTTATCACAGACAGATAGCCAACAGTTTGCAGGCCACAAATGGAGTATCACTGGCTTCACAATCCCAAATAATGAGGCTCTCAAACTTAATTTTGAGTCCCTCCTTTGCATCCCCCATCTTCCAGCCACAGTGGACTCCTTTTGGGTCCTAGACATAACCATGCTGTCTTTGAGACAGAACCTTAATGGCCACCTGTCCTAGAGACTTTGAACTTGCTTTCCCCCAGTTGGCCCTCCCTTTTTACTTCAGTGATACATCCTCAGGTCCTCGTTCCCTGACCACGTTATGTAGAGCTCCCTCTTTATTCTCCATCACCATTTGGTCTCTGGTTTGAAACCACGTTTTCAATCTGCAAGTACGTATTTATGTATGTGTTTAGCTGCAGATTACCTGTCTTCCTTCCCAGACTGGAGGCTCCATGAAGGCACAGCCCCAACTGTTTTCTCTGGTTTTACTGCTCAGAGAACCACAGCTTTTGGCATGGCCTACCCCTCCAGTGCGTATGGTAGATGGAAGTTTAGAGAATCCATGGCCAGCTGTGCTGACACTCCAAGATGTTAACTGAGTTCTTCAAGGCTTCCTAGGATCATTTGCAAAATTTGAATGAGAACTGGGTTCTCAGAGCCAGGTTGCCCAAGGTCTAAAGCCACATCACCTCTTAACTTTGTAGTTATAATGAGTCTTAGCCAGTTTAAGGTTAGGCAACTTATAAAGGAGAAACAAAATTACTTCATGTGAGTAAACAATTACCCTTACACAGGATTTTCTCAGCCTGAATCCCTGCAATGTTTTCATGTGCATTTGCATTCCTGTCATTCTCCTTAGAGGCCCCATCACATAATAGCTAAAATTATAAACAGCCAAAAATTTAGATACCAAATGCTGGGACCCCTTCGGGGAACAAGACCACCCAGACCCGCCTTCACAGAGCTTATGGTTCACAGAGAAAAACAGATGTCAACAAGTAATAAAATAAACATGAAGAGTGGTGAGTGAGAAGAACACAGTACTACAGCAATACATTGCAGGACACACTAACATTTTTTAGTGGTCATGGAAGATTGTCCCCTGAGGATGAATAAGAGGCAAATAACAGGGATAGAAGAGTGACTCAGATAGCCAGAGGCTGGTGGAAAGGCCAGGGAAGAAGAGCAAGCTTGGTCAATTCTGGGATCTAAAATGAGTCAAGAAGGGCTAGAACGTAAAATAAGGGGAAGACGAAGACAAGGAATGAAGCTGGTGGGACAGCCGGGGGCCAGATCTACCACGACAAAGCAAGGAAACTGAACTGTGTCCTTTTACACCCCACCTCCCTTTCCCTAACTTCTTACCTATAAATCATTTACAACAATACTAGGCATGTAGCACTTGCCAAATATGTGTTAGGAACTACTAGAGGTTCATTAAAAAATAAACTGAGACAATATTAACATCAAGGGAAGAAAATTATAGAAGGAAATTAATCAGTACACTACATGGCTCAGCTATGAAGAATATTTACATGTGTATATATGTGTGATATAATTATATTTGAAAGATCTGTAGACAGTCAACGGATAATATCTAAAATTAAAAATCAAGAAATATCTGTAGCTATTATTTAGAAATAGAAAGTAAATACCAAATACAAAATTGAAAGATTTCTAAGTAGTTACTTCCGAGGTAAGGGATTAGAAAAGGCAGGTGGGATGGCGTGAGGTGGGATGGCGTAAAGTGGGGTTGGGCAGTGTCTTTATTTTATTATAATCCTTGTAAATGTATTATTTTGTTATCTTTTGTGATTATGAGCCATGTATATGGGTTTTTTTGTTTGTTTGTTTGTTTTTTTGCGGTATGCGGGCCTCTCACTGTTGTGGCCTCTCCCGTTGCGGAGCACAGGCTCCGGATGCACAGGCTCAGCGGCCATGGCTCACGGGCCCAGCCACTCCGCGGCATATGGGATCCTCCCGGACCGGGGCACGAACCCGTATCCCCTGCATCGGCAGGCGGACTCTCAACCACTGTGCCACCAGGGAGGCCCATATATGGGTTTTTTTGATAGAAGTATAAAAAGCCCTAGCAAATACTAAACAGAAGGGAATAGAGGGAGGCAGTTATGATGCCCCCTACTGGCCTTACTCCCCCATCCAGACTTGCCTGGGTTCCTAAACCACTCATGTCAGCGGCAGGAAAATAGCACCCTCTGCCCTTCTGTTTGTTGGAAGTGTCAAGAACAGGGCTGCCAGTGCTAGGGGGACCCCATAGTTATCTGCTTAGATCCCAGGTTGGCTCCATCTAATGGATCCAGAGTACAGTCCAGGGTCCCAGTGAAGCAGATCCACTGGGAGTTGCAGAGCTCTCAGGATCTTCAGAAGAAGCCAGGATATGAGGGAGCCATGAGCTCCAAGTACAGTGAAGCAAGATTCAGAGATAAATCACAGACTCTCTTTGATTTGGTTGACACATCCACTCATGGGAAGGACATACTGAAGTGTTACAGCAAAGTTCTTTAGGTGTTTCATATCTCATTTCTTCCTACCTCACTCGCTAGAAATCTGTGACTTAACAAGGACAGAACTCAAACTATCTTTTTACTACCTATGAAGGGAAAAATAGTGAGAGAAAGATTGTAATTGAAAAAATCTATTGAAGAGAGGAAGCTGTTTTTAAGTATTTTCAAGGACTTTAGAAGGACCTCTTTTACTGACAATGTTAATTAAAAATCTTTTTTATTTATTAAAGCAATTCCCTTAATTTTCTCTACCAGACAAAGTTTTATTAGACATTCAGTGACTAGATATATTTGAAAGCAAAAAAAGTATTAAAATGTTTTATAGATGAGAATTTTTACTTCTTCAGAGTAAGTGTTACATGTAATGAATCTTTTAAGTGAGTGTTATATATCCTAAGACAATTTCCCTCAACTTAAAGTCAATGAAGATATTTATCTCTTTTGAATGTAGGGTTTGTTTTTTTTTTACTGAAAACTAGATATTTTCTCAAAACATATGCCAACTATTTCATTATATCTTAAAAGAATAACTTCCATGTAAGTAAACATTCATGTTAAATGTTATTAAGTACAAACAGCATAATAACTAAAAATAGCTCAAATCTTCTAGCTACATTTTGTCAACAGTCTTGTTCTAGCCAAGTTCCCTATTAATTGCACAATCTATATTTGGGGAAAGACAGAACTTAACTGCTTCCACACGAAATTTCAAGCCTGCATACTGTTTCCTTCCTCTGGTTGGTTTCAGTTAAATGAATTAATCTTTTAAAAGGGAGAAGGCAGAAAGGGGGACTTCTTCAAAAAACTCATTCAACATGTGCATTTCATCAAGGACTTTAATTATAAAGTTGCAATGGATAATTTTTGTTGCAATCCTCTTTAGAGAGATTTCAGTTTTTTAGAGCATCACTTTCATCTTTTGCCTTACACTTTGTACAGACAAATAGCAAACAGCAAATGCCAACTTGAAGAAAAGATACTTACTGCTTAAGGACCTGAAAGCAAAGCCAAAAAAATTTCTAATACAGCCCAAGCAATGTTATATAAAAAAATTTTTATCAGCACATTCAATTGCTTCTTCCTAAAGTAAGAAAATACAAGCAACTCAGAATACTGAGTAAACTTTTTCTCAGTTGATGAATGTTACTTCATGGACTTTTCAATTACTCTTTCAAAAATCATCACATTTTTAACAGTCAACGCATAGTTTGTAGATACATGGGGAATATGAAGAAGTATAAGACACAGTTACTACTTCCAACCTGATTAAATCTTATTGGGAAAAATAATCTTACTGTAGGCACTTACAGTAGCTCAGCTGAGCTAGACTTTTCCATTTATAAATCACCTATAAGTCAGAGGAATTTCAACACTGGTCATGTGAAATATTAAATGCCTACAGAGAGAGAGAAGTACTGATAGTAATGGGAATAGATCCACACTAGATCCTGATGTTTTACCCTTAAAAGGCCTTTAAAATGGGATCCTTAAAAGATACCTCCTACACAGGGATTTCTATAATAAAGAGCACTATGCTTTACATAAATTCTTACTTAACCCTCACAACACTTTGGGGGACATCCTCTAGTTATTCTCCCTTTACAGATGAAGAAACCGACCCATAAAAGAGGTCAATAATTTTCCCAAGGTTACGTAGTCTACTGAGTGGAATTAAATCAGGGCAGTTTTGCCCCCGTGCATGTGCTTCTGACAAACATGTACAGCGTTTCTAATCCCACTTTGGTTTAAATGGGATTATTTATGCAAATAGAGGCACATATTTTCCTGGAGAAAAAAGTGTCTGTGTGTTGTTATCGTTGTTGTTGTCATTAGAAATGTCTCCTCTGGATGGTAAGGCTTTGATTTTCCTTCTTGGTTACGTGAAATTATAGTTTGTAATTATAATGTCTGCGGATCACTCATGTAATAAAATACATACAAAATGTTATTTCAAAAATAAAATTAAATGGTAACAATCCAAGTTGATCTATTTAATGACTAAATGAAGATGATAGGTTCCATTCTCCTGCTATTAATAATAAAAATAGCTGTTTGAGGGCACTTATTTCTGGAAGAACACGGTGCCAAGTCCTGTACCTGCATTATCTCATTTAATCCACACAATTTTCTCACAATGTAGAGGCTGTTATTTATTATTCTCTCTTTACAAAATGGTGAAAATGAGACAAAGTTTGTGTAATTTGCCCTAGGTCACATCACTATAAGTGGCAAAACTATAATCTGAAGCCAGTCTCCCGAGCTTAAACTCCTAACCAGCATGGCGGCAGTCTCCCCCGTGAAACAGGAGTTCTGGCTGCCAACAGAAGGCACGTCTGGGCATGGCAGCTCTCTGGGTTAGGAGACTGAGAGATGTGAAAGGAGAATTAATGTCAGTCTCAATTCAAGGCTAGACAGTTGGAGTCCCTCTCTCGACTCATGTCCTAAGTAGAAAAATGTAAAGCCGTTTCAGAGGTTTCTTTATGTAGGAATAGGGTTCTTACTAACCTCTAGTATTTTGTAGGCAGGAAACCCTTTTACAGTTAAAGGGTATGTTGTGATAAATTTTGTTTAATTTTCATATAATAAAATACAGAGTGTGAAGTTTTAAAAAATATTTCCATGATTTAAATTGTTCTAAATCCAAAATTACAAATGTTTGCATTTCAACCTGAAACCAAATTTAATATATGTTTACAATAAGATCTTATGCTTGAAGCTGTCATTTAAATTACCAAAGCATCCAATAAGAGGATGTTAGATTCTAAACAATCAAAGGGAAGAGCTCAACAGGAGCAAATTCTTTATTATTATCCCAGAAGAGATAATTATGGAAGTTTAGATGTGTGATTGCATATGGATTTTAAATAAATTATTATGACATTAAGTTATCTTGAAATCAAAGAAATTACTCCCAAGACCTGTTCATCTACTTTTGACAATATAAATATTAAAGTTTTGATATTTTGAAATTAACTTTATGCTAACAGATTCTGCAGATAATATTCTTCTTGGATATTGCTGTAAGGGCTCCTTAAATTGTAGGAGCAATGGCACACATGGTTATGGAATGAACATCAATATATTTTGTTTTGCTTACAGTGATGTTTAACTAAATATCTCCTGAAACTAATTGCTGGTAGGTGGCAAAAATCTGTGCAGGGCTCACCATCTAGTTCTTAAAACAGGATGGAAATGTGGCTTGAGACAATTCTTTCCATGTGAGTGTTTTGTGAATAATCTAATACATTTCCTCCTAAGAGCATCTGAAAATGTTTCAGAGCTTGCTTATGAAAAGAGAATCTCACTTTCTCTTGCAGAGACAATTTCATTAAGCACCTTATTTCATGTTTTTATCCCCCAGTGGGTTATCAGGCTGGTTTCTTTCCCAGCACACAGGGAGAATTGTTCATTTCATCTATACTTCTTTAGTATTGAACAGCACTGTGATACATGTCAGGCCGTAACCATACACGCATGTTAAAAATAATTACATACTGCCTATCACCACCATAACAGTACTGTCTGGTGGTCCCATTAAATTGTTACTAGGTCTTCCTGTGCCACAGAATCTATTGAGCTCTTTGATTGCCACTGGAAGGGTCTGAAAAGCCAAGTGACATTTTCCTCTCTTTTTCCTCTCCACACTCTCAATCATCTTTCCTACATTTAGCGGAGTTCTTAATCCCTTTCACTCCTCTAGGAGAAAAGGGAAAACATCTGTCACAGGCAGAAAAAGAAAATTTTTTTCTTGCCTTTTCATCTCCAGGCAGATGAATCAGTAAAATATGAAGACAAAAGTGCTCCATCTTCTGGCCAAGTATGAATGTTCACCAGCAGATATTCTCTGTTCTAAAAGGAAGCATTTCATCTCGGAGACAAGATCCTGAAGACCGCTACTGATGAATCCTCCGATACCGTCAAGAATAAAACATCCTTCTCTTCATCTCACAAACTTGAAATCGTTTGCTTCCCATCTTCTTCTCTTATTTTTTTCATTCACACCTTCATCTCTTCATCTTCATCTCACAAACTTGAAATCGTTTGCTTCCCATCTTCTTCTCTTATTTTTTTCATTCACACCTTCATCTCTTCATCTTCATCTCACAAACTTGAAATCGTTTGCTTCCCATCTTCTTCTCTTATTTTTTTCATTCACACCTTCATCTCTTCATCTTCATCTCACAAACTTGAAATCGTTTGCTTCCCATCTTCTTCTCTTATTTTTTTCATTCACACCTTCATCTCTTCATCTTCATCTCACAAACTTGAAATCGTTTGCTTCCCATCTTCTTCTCTTATTTTTTTCGTTCACACCTACCAACCCAAGTCTGCTAATGGTGCAGGATCTGGCTTGGCATCAGGCAAAGCTGTCTCCTCTCTGCCCCTTCATGTCCCCGCAGAAGGTACTTAATCTTTCGAATCCTCAGCACCCTCATCTGTAACATAAATATAATAATGCTTTCTATCTTCTACCTAACTGTGAGGACTAAATGAAATATAATTTGTAAAATACTTAACCTCACATCAGGCACATAGGAAGCAACCAATAAATGTAAGCTACTCTGATTACAAGTATTGCTATGACTATTTTTTTTTTTGCCGTTTCAATTCAATTCAATATATTTTTTTGCAATCTTAACTTTTTCAATCTTTACTGCTAAGCACGGTAGTAGGATTTTTTTTTTCAATGTAGCTTTTGCCTTCAACAAATTAATAGTCTCCCAGTAGTGACAAAAAACCTTTAATACAAAGCAGGATATGGTAGGTGACAAAGAGAGCTATAAAGTGTTCCAAGACAGTGCTTCTCAAACTGTAATGTGCATATCAACCACTTTGAGATCCTGTTAAAATGCATATTTTGATTCAGTAGGTCTGGGGTGGGGCCTGAGATTCTGCATTTCTTATAAGCGCCCAGGTGATGCTGATGCTGCTGGTCTGAGGTCTACCCTTTGTGTAACCAAGTTCTAGGACACTCAGGTATGATACAGACAGGGTTTGTATTTAGCTGATGTGCATTGCATAACTGAACTGGTTTCTTAAAGGCTGCAGACGTTCTGATTCGTCATTATCCATGACAATCTTATTGTTAAACCTATGGTTAAGTGTCACTCTAGATGTAAGTATTACAGTCGTCTGGTGCACAGCATAGATATTACATTTGATTTTAAAGCAAATGGGTCAAGAGTAAGTGGGGTTTAAGAATGGCCTTGAAAGATTAGCACAATTTTATTCATTTCCACTTGCTTGCCTAGTATGCTTCCCAAACACTGCAACTGCTGTTCATTTGGACTATAAAGTGCCTTCTTATGACTCCCCTCTAAAATAGCATTCCTTTGAACCTTTGAGAACAGGCAACTTCTTTGGAAGAATGATATCTCAACAGTTGTTCTCATGTTTTCAAGCCTTCATTGTTGTTGTTTCTGGCTTTGAAATAAAATTAAACCATAAAAAAGTGCAGAGGCATCCTTTATCTTAGAAGCTAAACCCAGGCCCTTCTGAAGCTAAGGCCAGCCCTTTGCTGCTGGTGCCAGATACCAACTATTGAATTGGATACCAATTTTTAATTGGGCTTCCACATAAAAATCTAGATATCCAGCTTGAAAATATGGGAAATCCAGCTGCCAAGGGCCCACATTGCACTTGGAAGCAATCAGCTGGAGCATCAGAGCCAGACCATGTTTAGCTGAGGCCTGCACGTCAAAGTCCCCACACTCCAGGCAATTCTCATTCTCTCTCACACTTGATCCACTTCACTCTCTCCTATAACTCGGCCTATGTAAGTATTCGAGTCTGTGATTCTATCTACCTAAAGCCCAGGAGTCATCGTCCTTTGGGGAAAAAAAACACTGTCTTAATGACATATAACTACTATACATGCTAGTTTTCAAAATACAAGGGCTTCCCTGGTGGCACAGTGGTTGAAAGCCCGCCTGCCGATGCAGGGGACACAGGTTCGTGCCCCGGTCTGGGAAGATCCCACATGCCGCGGAGCGGCTGGGCCCGTGAGCCATGGCCACTGAGCCTGCATGTCCGGAGCCTGTGCTCCGCAACGGGAGAGGCCACAACAGTGAGAGGCCCGCGTACCGCAAAAAAACAAACAAAATACGAGGCAACTTTTTTCTAAGAAAATAAGTCTTACTATAATAATCAAACCATATTTAAAGCTAGTTTACTTTAGCATTCTTGGTTTCCAGTCTTTGTTTTCATTATTTCAGTATTTAGTCCCAGTAATTCGTTTCTTCCCTTCCTTACTGTGGAACTGAAAAGGAATTTGGGTAAGGAGGAGAAAAAGGATAAACCAAGGAATCAATACCCCATTTCATGAGTAAGACATTTCTTAAGGCTATAATAGCAACTTTAGGAACCAGTATTCACATAAAGTAAAGAAACCAGAGAAAAGTGTGTTTTTCCCAACCTATGTTCTCTATGTCCAGAATTTTATTACCGACTCAGTAAAACCTGGGTAAATCACTTTGGTTTCTTATGCCTCATGAGACAGAGAGAAATAAAGAAAATAGTTTTGAGTCACTGCGTAAGCATCTTCAGGTTACTGCTAATAGATACGTATTTTTAAATTAAGGACTTTATTTACTTCCTTAAAACATACTTTATTTTAGATTTTTTTCCCTTCTATATTTAAAGATAGTCAAAACTACAAAACTACATTGATACCAAGAAAAAAGAGGCACTAATTGCCTTCTTTAAGATACAAAAACATTTTCTAACTTTTTTAAAGTTCCATAAATAGACGACCATTCTCTAGCATAACTTTTTGACAATTTGAAAAACTGAGAGGCTTCTAGAGGAAGACAGGATCACTTCTCTAAACATAGCTTCAAAATACACCCTGACCACACTATTTAACTGGGCAGCTGATGTGCTAGAGGAATCTGGCTTGTTTTCAAGTTAGAAAGTAACATAATACCTTGGCCAATATCTGGCCCCCATTTCAAACATATAGATTCACAAATTTGCTCAATATGAGGCATGAGCACTGGGGTTTAGAGACCACAGCCCTCTGAATATGAGGGGTTCTGCCCAGCTCACTGGCAGTGACCACACCCCTCACATATCTGAAGGCCAGAGGGAGTGAATACTATGTCCCAAGGTGGTTGTAAAAATCAAGTAGAGAGGGCTTCCCTGGTGGTGCAGTGGTTGAGAGTCCGCCTGCCGATGCAGGGGACACAGGTTCGTGCTCCGGTCCGGGAAGATCCCACATGCCGCTGAGCTTCTGGCTCTGTGAGCCATGGCCACTGAGCCTGTGTGTCCAGAGCCAGTGCTCCACAACGGGAGAGGCCACAACAGTGAGAGGCCCGCATACAGAAAAAAAAAAAAAAAAAAAAAAAAAATCAAGTAGAGAGATGGAATTATCTGAACACCGAAAAGAGTGCCACAAAGGCAAGACATCATTTGATATGTACAACGTTTAAAATAGTGCATGGTACATTGTAAATTCTACATACGTCCTGTTCATTTAAAAAAAAAAAAAAAAGTGTTCCTAAGATCCATGGTACTGAACTCTAGTATGAATTTCTTAGTAATTAGCTACACAGAATACTTCCGTGGTTGCCCTGCTCCCTACTCACTTTTTATCCCACTCTAATACTTCTGGAAATGGCTGAAATACAAACCAGATTTGGTCTTTCTAGCACTCTTACCAAAAGGTTATTCACAAAAGATGCTTAATTAATGGGAAATAGCCTTTAGTATTAAATGGTACATAAGCTAATTAATTCATTAAATTAGAGGGGTACCATATGGAAGCTGAAATTCAGTATGCTATTCAAAATCTCAGTCATTGGGGGTCCTTAGGCTCACTAATCAGGGTGAAAAGGAGGGACCTTTATTTACTAGGTTAGCATCACAAGTGACTCTTATTTTAGTCCCTCTGATGCAGCAACCTGCCTCTCCCCTACCTCCTTCCCAGAACACTCTCAGCTGTATGCTTGCCTCCTTTCACTTCTCTGACCCCCACCACTGAACATCTCCAGCCTTAGAAGATGGACTTGTGTGTCTCCATTGTCACTTCTCGCTCCCCATTTGATTGACAAGACACTCTTTCTCCACCTCTTGACATGACTTAGGTCACACAACATCAACATATATTCATGATGTTATGGATAAACTGTCAGCTTCCTGTGTGCCACCAATGTCATGTACACTGCACACTGACTAGGTACCTACTGTAAACAAGGCACTGGTGAATGTAAAAGCTAAATAACTTTCTGTCTGCAAGCAGCTCACAATAACTAAGGCACTTATGTCATTTTCTCATGTATAAAAAAGTACGTAATTTTTAAAGTATAATTATATCCTATAGGAGTACAAAAGGAAAAGTTATTGTATTCTCCTCACTGATCTTTCCCCGATCACTTTCTGGCCCCTTCCTCTCCTTTATTTTACCTATTACCTTACCTCCTCTACTTACCTGATAAATTACATATCTACTTTTTCGGTTACTTATCAATAGCTATCTCCAACTCCCAGAACGTAAATTGCATGTGAGCAGGGACTCTATCCTTATTCACTGATGTGTCCCCAGCCCTTAGAATACTACCTGGTCCAGAGAAGGCACTTGATAAATATTTGTTGAAAGCAGGCCTTCCAGAAGAAGTGGCATTTGCATTGAACTTTAACCAATAAGAAGGGTTTCAATAGTTGAGGAATGGGGGAAAGAATATTCTAGAAGGATGAATCAGCTCAGGCGGTACAGTATAACTGAGGTAATAAAGTGGCTCAAAGATGGAGAAATGAAAGGATTGGTGGAATTTAACTATTTTAAATTAACTTTATGCAAGAAAATAATTCTTGCATCAACAGTATTATATTTTAGATATTTCAGTGACATTTATGGGCCAATCTAAGTACTTTTAGTGTGATCCAGGTCCCAAATGGATAAGCCACAAAGTAAAGATGTATTTGTTAATATCATGGAGAACATATTGAATCCAGAAAGTAGGGAAGCTGGGGAATCACTTAATGGTGATCTATTTTTTAATGTTTAAAGCCTTTTAAATAGTATTTGTTTAAATGGTTTATATCCAAGTCATTCCTCTGGAATTAACTTGCTTGCAAGGAATTTTTGTCTGCCACACCATTTCTAACTGCCCTGAATAGGCTGTGACTTTATGTCTCTATCTTGCTTCAAGTCAAAGATAAGTCTCTCCCAGCACTACAGCTGACTGAATCAGCTCTGGGATGAATATCAAAAACTGGGATGTAGCCCAGGTGATGTGGGCCCAACCTTTGTTTTCGTCCAGCTTTCAGCCATGTCTTCCCAGTCCACTTCCTGGTATAAAATTTAAAACTTGGTGTGTCTCAAATGCCTCTGCAGGGAGGCTTCTATTGTCCTCACTGGGGGAGAGGGGAGGGGATTATGACTTGCATCACAGATGCCTCAAGTAGGGAGCTGTGCTGAGGAACAATTTATCCAAGCTCATCAGGTCTTAATTATTGAGAGTATAGAACAAAGAATTTGAAATTCACAGCCAACAAGAAATGCCCACTTGGCCTCTAAAACTCTGAAACAATAAAAGCCCTTGGGGAAGACTGTGTTGCTCCTTAGTTGCCTTAGAAAACAGATTAATATGACAATTCCAGTAACTTGGAAATGGAGCTTACCAACCAGCCACCCCTAGAGGATGCCAACCCAAAACACTGCCTGCAACCAACTGGGTGTTGTGGGTTAGACCAACACTGGGAACATTTTCAATTCTTATAAAGAGTCTAAGGACACCAAACAGAAAAAGTGGTAAAAAGGTCCAGTGGCTTTTTTTTTCTATCATCCTCTTGAAATAAAAATGGATTTTTTAAAAATGCAAGCTAGAGAATAACCACTTGCATTCTTGCAACCCAGCCAGGTTTGGGATGAAAGCAACTACTTCAGAAAAAGGATGAAACAGCAGCACACAAACCATGGAGGAGAGAAAGGGCTGGAAGATGAAAACTCTCTTAGTGTAGTCAAAACAAAAACTTGATCAAAGCACACACTTCCCAGTCTTGAAACATAGTATAAAGACTTTATTGTGGAGAACAAAAGACTCTGGAAGGAAGAATGAAAACAAAGGAATGGCCAAAAGAGAGAGGGGGAGAAGCAATGACATTCTTCCAAGACCAGGAACGAGATTCATCCTAGAAAGAAAGAGCACAAGAGAAAGGCAACTACAAAACAGAAATAGAAAATGACTATGACATGTTGGGCCAGGAAGACAATATGACAATATTTTCTCATAAAATGATATTCTATTTCATCACCATATGCTTTAGGAAAATCTAGTATGTTCCTGACAGACTTCTAACATTTTTTCCCAAGATGGTTAAAGCTTTAGGGAATGTGTCAAAGATACTTAGCACCCACTGCATTTTTGAATATTACACGTCGGTAACTCTCCGGTTCATGAATTTTAATAATACCACTGTAATTCAGTTTGCCAATCACTCTCCCCAGCACTAGCTGATAAAAACATGCAACAGCAGATTCTGTTTTGGTTTTGTTCCAGTATACTGTTGAATCTGCAAATGGAAATTATATATATGTATAAATATATATGTAAAAGTATATATATATTATATATATATTTATAACATTTTTTTAAAGAAAACGTATGCTAAGATGAGATACAAACATTATTTGAAAGAATTATTTCAAAACGCTGGTTGACTCACTGGCTATTGCAGAAAGAAGTGAACATTAAAGATTTAATCACTCAGTCATACATACACCGTTTCAAACTAAGTAACACAAATGAGAACTAAACAGGAGATTAAAATGAGGCATTTTGTGCCATTTGCTCTGCACACTTCCATGTGGAGGACCTTCTAAGCTATTCCTCAGCCTTTTACTGTCATTCCACCTGTATTTGCATATCTCCAACCACCTGTGCATTTCTAGTGGGTTACTGCATCATCACAAATGACATACCATCCCCGGAAAAGTGCCTGGCAAACTACAAGATATTATATAAATACTGAATGAGATGTTGTACCATTAATCATGATGTATTAGTGTAACAGTGAAATAATCTATCAATATTTTGCCTTCTGTCTGGCTTCCCTTTCTTTATTCTGCTATTTTATTTCTGTCAAAGGCTAACATTATCCTTCCAGCCACCTGAGCTTCAAATGTTATTATCCTTCATTCTTCCTTTCCCCACTTCACCTTCCCAAGGTTACCAAACTCTGTTAGTTCTCTATTAGTTCATTCACTAACACAGCCTTTTTCTCTTCCCTCTTCCCCAAACCAGACCCTCATCATCACATACCTAGACTCTGCTAAAAAAATCTCTTAAGAGCATCCTGCTTCCAGTTTGGGTCCCCTCTCATTCATTCCTTTTGTTGACACCTGGTAGAGCTTTCTAAAAATGCTAGTTTAATCTTGTCACTCCTCTGCACAAAAACAAAGGCAGCCGCTCTTTACAGGATAAAGAACAAAATCCCCATTCCATAGCCCAGGGCCAGGGTAGGCAGCCCAGACTCTTTGCAGCTGCACCTCCCATTATTTCTCTAAACAAGCTCCTTGCTGCACGTGGATGCTCCACGCCCACAAATTGCATGACTGCCAGTGGCTGCTTGCCCTGCCTGAAGCACCCTTCTTCTCTTCCCACCTGTTTGAATCATAGTTCCCTGTTAGGCCCATAAAGCCTCCTGAGCCACCTTTGCCCACAGGTTCTCTCTGTCTTGGCACTCATCTGGTGCTTGTTGAAGGTCTAATGTGTATCACATGGCTGCAGGACTGCCACACCACTGTAGAATCTGTAGCTGTGTCTTTTATTTTCCCCAAATAGATGTAAGCTTTGTGAGGGTAGGAACCCTCACATAACATTTATTGAGCACCTGCTGTGTGCAGAGCCCTGCTTGAGGTACCACAAAGATAGGAAGGTATCTTCGTCCATTCAGGCTGCTATAACAAACTATCACAGACTAGGTGGCTTATAAAAAATGGAAATTTATTTCTGTCTGGAAGCTGGAAGTCCTAGATCAGGGTACCAGCATGGCTGGGTTCTGATGAAGGCCTTCTTCCAGGTTGCAGACTGCAGAATTCTCAATTTGTTCTCATAAGATGGAAAGGGGGGAGGGATCTCTGGGGAGCCTCTTTTATAAGGGCACTAATCCCATTTGTGAGAGCTCTGCCCTCATGATCTAATAGCCTCCCAAACCCCCTGCAAATACCATCACCTTGGGGGTTAGAATTTCAACATATGAACTTGGGGGGACACATTCAGTCCACAGCAGGAGGGTTATACTTTTTTGGCATTTTACAAGAACAAATATGGCACCGTGCATATCATAGCTGTCCAATGCACATTTTGAGTGAACTGATTTCCATAATTTTTATATTTTAGAATTATTATTTTTAGAATTAATCTGTCAAAATTAAATCCCCTAAATGTCTTCTTCATTTTACAGTAGGGAAACTATGGTAAAGAAAGATAAAATGTCTTCTTAATCCAATGTATTGGTAACAAAATAATATCTCAATGCACATTTTTGTTTTCAGTTCTGCTACTCCAACTGCGAAGTCCTTCTCATCTCTTCAAGAAAAACACTGTGTCTGAGATTCAACTTTTCTTTCCATTGGTAATTAATGAATTGCTCTTCTGCCTGAGGCACTTTGTGGCTTTGGTCCCCTGGTCAAGAAGGCACTGAGTCTTGCTTTCTGATCTTTCATTTTTTCATATGATTCTCCTTATTTAGACCCAATCATAGGAAGCCCAAATCCTACGGGACTGGAGCCAAAGTCAAATAAATCAAAATAGATGCTTCTTATTCCTACCGTTCACAGTGCCAGATAGTTCACATTCACAGGTAATTCCTGAGTTTTCCTGATAACTACTGAAATTCCAAAAAATGTGCTTGATCACATGCCTCAGCTACTTTGCATTACACAAAAACAGACATATGTCCAGGAATATTTTATATTTATCATAAAGAGATTTTGGTGAAGGAGGGATTGATAAACCACATCATGTTATTTGGAGAATGAGAATACGCCAAATGATAAATCTTCACGCTTGTTTAGTAGAAAGAAGACTCAACACTTTGAAAATCAAATAGCCCAAATAAAAGGTGATTTTAAAATACATACAATATTATCAAAATGTATAAAACAAAAAAATACACAATAAAAGCACTAACACTAATATATTAACAAAGTTTTTTTTCTAGGTATATTCATTCATTTATCATTCACTGAGCATACACCCTTGGAGAATTTACTAAGTGCGAGGTACTGTGTTAGGTATTGAGTTGTGAAACTTTTTTACCAGTTCTCCAAGATTCTTAACTGCATGTATTAATTCTATGATGAAAAATAAGATTTTTAATTGTAATAGAGTTGTGACGGTTAATCTTATGTGTCAAGTTGACTGGGCCACAAGGTGCCCAGGTATTTGGTTAAACATTATTCTGGGTGTGTCTATGAGGGTGCTGTACGTATGTATATATATATGTAATATGTAATGTATGTAGGGAGGTAGGTACCTATTTTTCAACATTAAACATAAAACTTAAAGTTGATAATTGGGACTTCATTAAAATTAAGAAAGTTTATTAAAGGTCATTACTGACAAAGTGAAAATGCACTAAGACTTAAAGAAGATATCTGCAATATATATATCTGGGAAAGTACTTATATCCAGGATATATAAAGTATACCTATAAATCTGCATGTAAAAGACAGGCAACCTATTAAAAATGGGCAAAAGACTTGGTACAAGTAAAATATTCAAATATAACTAAACATCTGAAAAGGTGCTAAATATTATTAGTCATCGTGAAAATGCAAATTAAAATCATAACCACTTACCATTGTGCATACCAGAATGGCTTAATGGCTTAAAACTTATAAAACTTATAAAGCCTGACAATTCCAAGTGTTGGCAAGAATGTGAAGAACTGTAATTCTCATGCACTCTAGTGGTAGTTTAATGATGGTTGGTAAAAACATTTTGGAAAACTGTTTGGCATTACCTACAAAGGCTGAGCATTAACATTACCTGTATTCCAGCAATTCTGTTCTCAAGGAAATGCCCAAGAAAAATGCATGCGTTCACCAACAGACATGCACAGGAATGTTCATAGCAGCATAATATATATATAGCCAAAACTTGAAAACAACCCAAATGCTCATCAATAGATTTGAAAAATAAACTGTATTAATTACAGAAATGAAAAGTAACAAATTACTGTTACTCGCAACAATATACATAAACTTACAAACATAATGATTGAAAAAAGCTAGATACAAAAGAGTAACTTCCATTTACACAAAGTTTCATCAGACATAACTAATCTGTGGTGCTAGAAGTCACAACAGTGGTTTCCTTTGTGTGTAGGGATGGAATAGTGAGGCTTCTGGGGTGCTGCTTCTTTTCTGATTGAAGTGTTGGTTACACAGGTATTTGGGGGGTGGTAAAATTTCACTGAGCTGTATACTTAGGATTTGTGCATTTTTCAGTATGTACGTTATACAACTCCTTAAGAGAAAGTTTAGCAAATGGTACCACACAGCCTGCTGAATAGTTCTCCTCATATGGCATTTAAGGTTCCTTAGAGACAAGGATCTGGCAAAAACGTTCTTAATTCTCATTACTCGCCAATGATAGTCACTGATTTCTTAGTGCTTTCACTAATGACTACCTTTGAGCCTGGATTGTATTTCTCCACCCATTTCTTCCTGTCAAAATTTCTATCTTCCCTTTAAGACTGACTAAACAATTCCATCTTCTTTCTGAAGCATTCCTTGATTTCTTAAGGAAGCCTTTTGATCACATTCTACTGTATCACGTTCCACTGATCATGTTCATAATTCTCAGTAAGTTTATGGCCACTTTTTTTCTTTTACTTATTTGCGGAACTCTGTCCTCTTATTTTAATTTCTGTTTTCACTCTTTAAGGGGAAATATTGTAGCTCAATCATTTTTTAATAGCATCCTATTCCATAGGTAGTCCCTGGTACCTGCATATACTATTTATACTTTTACACTTTCCAAATTTACACCTTCAGCCCAGTCCTCTCCCTGCAACTCCAGTCCTGTATATCCATACGCCAACTCCTTATCGCCACTAAAATTTCTAACAGGCATCTTAAACATCACATTCCAGCCCCTAACTCCTAACCATTCCCTTCAAACCTGTGTCTTCCAGTCTCTGAATGAATGGCAACTCCATCAGTTTCTCTGGTCAAAAACCTTAGAGTCATCCTTAACTCACCTCTTTCACTCAACATCCTACACCTTATTCATCAGTAAATCCTGTCAATGGTACCCTCAAAAGAGAATCCAAGGCTGAACCCTTCCGGACTCCTCTACACTAGGACCCTGGTTCAAACCACCATCACCTCTTGCCTGGAACAGTGCAATGGCCTCCTGCCTTTGATTTTTCTCCTTAGTCTGTTCGCACCCTGGCCAGCATATCCTTTTAAAAATCTAAGTCAGATCACATCAGTCCTCCTGAAATGGCTTCCTGCACTCACAGGGCAGAAGTGCTATGCTACCAGACCCTTCTCTACCCAAAGCATCTCCTACTACTCCCCTCCCAGCTCCCTGCCGATGCCCTGCTGCCTGCCGTGCTGTTGCTCTGCTGCCCCAGGCGTACTCCTGACTCTGGAACTTCACGTTTGCCATCCCCTTAGCCAGGAATGTTCTTCCTTCTTTGAGTCAAGGAGCTCGGTCCCTCACCTCCTTCAAGTCCTTCCTCAAACACTGCCCTCTTCATGAGGGTGTCCCTGGCCAGCCTACCTTAAATTGCAATCCCACTCTCTCCCACACTCCTTTTCCTCCTTCCTTGCCTTATTTTTCTCCACAGCATTCAACACTGTCTATATCCTATACAGACATTCTGTATGTTTACTTAGTTTTTTTTCTATCACCTGCTTTCACCAACTAAAATGTGAGCAGCACAAGGACAGATACTTATATCTATTGTGTTCACTGGTGTATCCCTAGAACATAGAACAGTGCCTGACACGAAGTAGGTGCTTAATAAATATCTATTGGATTGGGCTTCCCTGGTGGCGCAGTGGTTGAGAGTCCACCTGCCGATGCAGGGGACACGGGTTCGTGCCCCGGTCCGAGAAGATCCCACATGCCGTGGAGTGGCTGGGCCCATGAGCCATGGCCACGGAGCCTGCGTGGCCCGAGCCTGTGCTCCGCAACGGGAGAGGCCACAGCAGTAAGGGGCCCACGTACCAAGAAAAAAAAAAATCTATTGGATTAATGAATAAACAGTAGGTGCTTGATATATCATCTAGGAATTAATGAATAAGTGAATAAATGAAATAGTTTACAGCATTTCATTTTCCAAAGATATAATGTGTCAGTTTTCATCCTCCCTTACAATTTATTTTGCCATATTGGATAGATATCTTTTTACGATACATGACCCATTAATCTGCCTTCTTAAATAGAAACTATAGATGCCATTTAACTCTTTCTTTCTGACTCTGGGTCACGGATATAAACCTAAATCCCTGCAAATGATATCTTCAGAGCTCATCAAAGCTTATGAAATTGGCTCTGCCTCCAGTAAGTTTTGTGCTGTTTTTGTCATTTATCTCTTACCTTCACTCACTGCTTTCTTTATACATATTTGGATCAAGCCTTTTCTAATTCGCAGGTTGAAAGTCAGGCTTATTAAGCTAATCAGAAATGAGTCTGTTGGCTCTGACAATGAAGGGATGTTCCTATGAGTTAAATTCTAATACTTCAGTACTCAAGTGGTACTCAGCATCCATTTTTGCTTCTCAGAAGTTGACCTGCTTACTTCCAAGTTTCACTATGCTGGCAATTACAGTGACAAGATAAATGACTTCTAAACACTTGGGAAAATGAGCTACTAATGAAAATGTTGGGATACATGTATATATGTGAATATATATTCCTTGGTGTATATATATGTGTGCAAAAATATGCATTGTGATAAAACATGAAGTTGACAATTTTCTTACATATTGTATTACTGCAAATTATCAAATTTTAAAAACTTAACTGTATCATCACATATTTTATAAGTGAGACTCCGTGTTCCATGTGCTATAAGAAATATAAAATTCTTAATTACATTCCATTTTAAACATTATCTTTGACTATGGGTTTCTAGAATTTTGCATGTCTGTAATTTTCTTCTTTCCTCTGACAACTGAACCACAGTTGACAGGCATAAAATCAATAAATGTCCAATTAAGGATAAACTGTCTCAGCTTCTGGCATCTCGATAATTTCCATCTTTTTCTAAATTGAATTAAATTTATGGGATCAAATTATTTATCATTAAAATCAGCTCTCTTATACTTTCATTTTTCCATTGCCTGCATTTTTCTAAATAAGTGCAAAAGTATAATAAAATTCAAATTATTGCATAAGCCACTGCTATGAAGATTAAGATGGAGGATGCTGCCGGAACTGAACTATCAGCTGAGAGGCAGCTCTACCAGGCTGAAAGCATCAATTTGTCATTCCAGATCCAAAGGTCCAAATTTGGCCTGGAAAAGACAATAAAAGGGGTAAAATGTATAATGGTCCCGAAGTGGTTTGTGTGCACGTAATAACCTTCTGTTGGCGAGTGCTTTGTTCTCAGCAAGCAATCACTATTATTGTTATTGTTGTGGTCATCATTCTCGTTATAATTTTTGGTGTTATTACATAAACATACTCTATTTGTGTCATACACCTAAATAGATTGCAAGGGCCCCCAGTCTTCCAACAAACATTTGCGGAGCACTGATTCCAGGCCAGGCACAGATCTTCTCACTTCCTTCCAGAAGGTCATCAGATGTCTAGCCCAGGGTACTTTTCTACTATCTATCATGCCCTGTATCGTGGTGAAGCCACTGTGATGCAGATAAAAAGCTTTGATGCAGATCACAACAGTCACTGCTTACTCAAATTATCCATACTGCCCAAACAATTCACATTAATCATAGGCTCATACAACAGAATGATAAGGGGAATCCGAAAAAACATCCAGTTCAGCTCTTCACATTTGACTGATAAGGAAACCAAGGCCGAAGAATAAATAACATACCCAAGGTCACATAGGAAATAAGCTGGAGAGTTAAGACCACAAACTAGTCTTCATTCATCTGTCCTACTGATAACTCAGTAACTATTTAACCAGACATTTGAGGGGTGACACATGTGGCAATTTAAAGGAATGAATCCACAGCCAGAGACTCCTGGATTGGAATGTGCGCTCCAGGATACACACCAACTGTCACTTAAACTTTCAGAACCTCAATTCCTCTTCTGTAAAATGGGAATGATAATAATACCAACTCAGATTTAAATGAGATAATATAGGTGAAGGACTTTGAGTAGTACTAAACACAGTAAGTACTCAATGAGGGGAAGATGATATGTTCGCCTTTATTACATGTTATATAGATACGATGTAGAAACTATAGTAAATATTGTGTTAACTTCACAGTGCTGGAAATGTTGGTTTGCCAGTCCCAAAGCAGAATTGTGTAATAGAGTTTCACAGGCCACAAAGAACTGCCCTCAGTGGCTGCCTCTGGGGTTACTATTCCAAGTTTAGAAAATGTAAAGATAGAAAATTGCTGAACCCAGTGAAATGCCAGATGTTCAAAACAGAATGGCCTTCCAGTCAAGTCAATATCACTTCTGGATGGATACTGATCATTAAAACCTTTCTCAATAATATGCACAGATTACTAAATCTAAATATTCTTAACAGAGATAAATACCCTGGATTTCTGTGTATAATTCCACTCAGCCTTTACCAGTTATAACGCTTCGTGCTAGAGACATTTTTGCTAGTGTGTTATAACCACACAATTAGTACCCTTTTCTCCTGGTGAAAGAGTCTACATTTCTGACACAGCCAGAGGAAACAAAGCAATTTTATTTTTAAACTACCATTGTTTTTAGTTCCTTTATCCCCCAAACCATAATGAGATACGTACAGAGTATCCAATTTTAGATTTGGTGGGCTACCAGGATATTTTCTTTCAGGAGAAAAAAATTAGAGGAAATCACTGTACAAATAATCATGTCTCTCTGGACTGTGCTGGTAACCAGTGGGCAATATACTTTGTCACTCCCAAAGCTTTGTCATAGAAACCACCATAACTGAGGTGGCTCCTATAGAAACTGCACATTCCTCATGACCTTCCCAAATGGAAAAATCTGGTTTGAATAAGTTAGAAAGGCAAGAAGAATTTACTCAGGGTTCACAGGCTTCATAATCTAATCGAGTTCTTTTTTTTTTTTTGTACAGAAATTTAGCAAAAGAGATCAAATAAACATTCTGAGAATTTTAAAGAAAGAGAAATCTCTGGCAGTGATTCAGTTCTGCCAAGTCAGAGTCCAATTTTTCAGTAAAAAGGTGGTGAAAGTGGGGAACCCCAATTAAAGCTCAATTGTTAAGTCATTCCTGACCCTTGGCCATGAAAACAGCTGGTCCCACAACTTCCTGTTTTGTCTTGACTTGCATGTAACACTGATGCAATGTCTTATTATTTTGCAGAAATAGGGATTTTAAAAAATATATTACACATATACTTCTAAAGATTAGAGGCTATGAATCCATTCTTTGTTGTCTTGCTTTAGGTAAAAATTAAGTGAAAATATATAAAAAGTAACAATCAGGGGAAGAGACAAAGTAAACAGAAATAAGTGCAATTCTTCCCTTGCTGTTTGTTAAGCTAGAAGAGTGGGCCTCTCCTCTCCTTGGGCCTCTAGAATATACACACGCTCACACTCATACTAAAGTTTTTCAAATACACATATCTCCATGGATCTTTATGCCAGTTCTGAGAGGGAGGAAAAAACATGTAAGAGAGAACACTTATGGTACATGGGCTCAGCCATGCACAGCCCCAGGTGTTCTCTCATTCAGCTTCTCAGCTGCCCTTTGAAGGAGGCATCAGCAACCCCTGTAGACATAAAAACTGGAGGCATCAGCAACCCCTGTAGACATAAAAACTGAGCCGCAGGGAGATGAAGTGATTCAGTCCAGGTGAGTGTGGAGTGAGTGCTGCAGCTGGGCTGTCGGACTGTTTTCACTACACACACCACCGGATTAGGACCTGCCAGATTCAGACATTGCCCCACTACTGCCCAAGCTCTGGGAAAAACCACATTATTTGAAGTTTATTGTTTAATTGCAGTGAGATAGAAATTTCAGGAGACAAAAGGAGGAAACATGGGGAGGGGAGGGGAGAGGAGGGAAGAGTAGAAAAGAGGAGGGGAGAGTTGGGGAGAGGAGATCTGGGAACAGAACCTCTGACCTTCTAATGCTGCAGGTTTTGGAAAGCTGCCAAGCTGCTCAAGGAGCCATGGAGAAAATAAGTTCTCTCCCTTCAAAGAAAATTTTTTTCCGGGAAAAAAAAAGGGCCATGAACAGCTTTCTTTTTCCCAGAAGACTAGAGTGTTTTTCCCTCAGGTCAATGACCATCACATAACAGATCATATTTTCATTTTTGTTTTGGCCCCTGGCAAGCTTAGAATCACATTTACAGCTCAATTTTACTAACCCTATTGGACCTTATAGTCTAAATATTTATTGTATCTTTTTACCTGACCTTGCCTTTGTATATTTATATATTCTCAGGTACCAATTTTTAATTATTTTATGTTAGCTTGTAATATATATACTTGTAGACAAACCCAATTACTATATAACCAATAGATAAATTACTTTATGCATTTGACCACTCTCTCTACTACCTGAGACAGCTGTTAGTATATATTAATTTTCTTTGACTAAGTAAATACGCTTAGTCCCACTGCAACTGTCCCACTAATAAATCTACAGTGAAGAGTATAAGGAAGAAGTATACAGTTGGTAGAAGCACCCGTAACAGTGGACTTGAGCTAATCCAGCAATTGGCAAGAATTGCCCCAGACATGTGACATGTGAACTGAGACTTATAAGCATTAACTAAGAGAGGAGAGAAGTGGAGAAAGACTGCAATTGGGGAGCACTTCAAACAGAGAAACAACACATGCAAGGCTCTCAGGTACAAAGGAAGGGGCTTCCTTCCAACCTGTGAGAAGGCCAGTATGACTACAGCTTTGACAGTGAGGGAAGGAAGTGGTATTGAGGTGGAGAGACAAGCCATGCTAAAGACTTTGGTCTTTGTCCAAAGAACAATGATGAGAATATTAAATGACTTGCTCAAAGTCACCCAGTCAGTAAATAAAGATGTGTATAGCAAATATTAATAATGCAGCTTGTAGCCAATAATCAGCATTAAGGGGAAATCTGGAACAATCATAATCATTACGTTAATGCTTTCACATATAGATCATTATCAAAATTGCTGTTAAGTCAAAAACAAAATTTAACAAAAATCATGTTAAATAGTTATTACTAAATTTACTATTACGTACCCCAGTTCACATATGAGAAAACTGCTGCTCAGAGGAATTAAGTGATTTGCTTGAGATCACTACAGAAAAGTGGTAAAACTGGGACTAGAAATCTGCACTATTGAATCAAAATCTTGTGTTCTCTCCATAAAGTATGCCCCCTAGGATGCATAGCTGATCCTTTAAATACATGTTCAAGACTGGGTACCAGGGAGCAAACCGGAGGATGTAAACTTTTATATAAAACTGGCCTTGAGCTCCATTCTTGAAGCATATAAATGACAGTGCAGGAGAATATGTGACATAATTTTATAAATTATTCTAATAAATAAAAAGTCATTATCTAGATTATTCATGCAAATCTATGATCAATCTTGAATTCTTACAAAAGAAAGAAAACAAAATATCTTTCACTATTGAAAGGTAATTTAAAATTTGTTACACTTAAGATGTTAAGAAATCTAGGCGAATCTTAGCTTTCTGTGCTTTGATTTTAAAAAGCTATCACTCTCAGGTAGAACTGACTATTCTTATTCCTATCCCTAATGAGGGAAACAGGAAAGTTTGAAGGGGGTATAAAGAAATTGTTTCCCCTTTTCACATAAATAGTGTTCTTTGCCATTGAGTTGTTCTTGTCAAAAAAAAAAAAAAGCTTCAAGCAATGTCAAGAAATGGAAATGGGGTTTTATCAAACGGTACTCTTGTCAATAAAGGAGAAGGAAATCTCATGAGAAAAAAGGAGGCAAAGAAGAGAGAGAAGTGTCCCCTGAAAGTCATTCAGTTGCAGAGGCTAAGAAATCTCAGCTTCTCAGCAGCAAGAGTTCTTGCATTGCCGTCCAGTGTGCTGCCACCAGCAGGACCCAGCCACCCTCCTATGAGTCGTCTTCCTTCCCTATTCGACCCACCAGCATTTGCTGAGCATCAGGGAATATGGACAGGACCCTGGAGGCAGTCTCTGTCTTCTTGACCATCGGGGTTCACTGAAGCTCTCTGTCACGTCATAATCTCTCTCCTCCAGGACTATACGTTTTGTCCTCTACTCTGCCTCTGTTCCCTACCTCACACCTCTGCTTACTAATACCTTTGCCTGATCTCTGCTTTGGTCCATTCACAACTTCTCTAGACCTCTAGGCCTTATGGCCTCAGTTATATGAGTTCTCGCCATAGCTGTTTTTGGTGTCGGCCTCTTCCTTCTAGAATACTCTACTATATTCCTCAGTCCATATTCACAAGAAGAAACCTGACTGGCCTAGTGAACAACCCCTGTTCCAATTTTGACACAGCTGTTTCTACCAGGCCCCACCACTGACTGCTCACCAGGCTATGGATTTGCTACCCTTGCTTCAGGCAATCAATGCTTTCCCAGCAAGCTGCAGCTGAGGGAAAAAAGCAGCATGGAGAGTAGCATGGCACAGAATATAAGGGCAAGCTCTGACCTGACATCTGGATTCACATCCCAGCTATGCCATTTACCAGCTGTGGGACTTCAAGCAAATTCCTTAAGGCATCCTCTATAAAAGGAGGGTGATTATAACATCTATCTCCTTGGGTTGTTGTGAGGATTAAATTAAATAACACATGAAAAAAACTTAGCACCGTATTTAATGCCTAGGAAGGGCTCCATAAGCCATTATGACTGTGTATATCTATGATTGATCCTCAGCAGATGGCCATGGGCAGGCCAACTGCCCTTGACTGGAAAATGTAGGCCCAGAGAAACTCATTGATGACCTGTTCAATCACAAGTGTGCAATTTCTTCAACCTCAGTTATGCCTGTCAAAGCTCACTAAGAGGTCTTTTTAAATGTTAGAGAGGATTTTGGATTTTTTTCTGTCTACATTATTTTCACATGACATGTTTAAATTTGAAAAATTAATATACAAGTACCTTCTGGAATAGGCTGTCAAAAGTGCCCTCCTTCATTTGAACATTCTATGAAATATTAATGCTTGAGCGTAGGGAAGTTTTTGTGGTTGTTTAGGCATTTGTGTGTGTGTCTGTGTCTGTGTGTATCTATGTGCGTTTTAATAAGAACTCCTTCGTCATTATGTGACCCATTAAGACCCAGAGGAGAATCCGTGCCTGTGTGCACCTCAGCCATGGAAGCGCGCACTCGGCTTCCTGAGGCACTCCCTTCCCTTCGCGAGTAGAGCCTGGGTACAGAATGTCACCATCTTTTGCCTCATTTCATCAAACAAGCCTTCTGACAGGTCTCCCATCCTCTAGCTTTCTCCCAGCTTTAGTCCATCTTCTCCAGGATGACCCAGCCGTGTGGCTGACAGGGTCTTGGTGCTCCAGTGAGGTGTCAGGCCTGAGCCTCTGAGGTGGGAGAGCCAAGTTCAGGGCACTGGTCCACCAGAGACCTCCCGGTCCGTTGTAATATCAATTGGCGAGAGCTCTCCCAGAGACCTCTATCTCAACGCTAAGACCCAGCTCCACTTAACGACCAGCAAGCTCCAGTGCTGGACATCCCATGCCAAATAACTAGCAAAACAGGAACACAACCTGACCCATTAGCAAAGAGGCTGCCTAAAATCATAGTAAGTTCACAGACACCCCAAAACACACCACCGGACAGGGTTCAGCCCACCAGAAAGACAAGATCCAGCCTCATACATCAGGACACAGGAATGAGTCCCCTCCACAAGGAAGCCTACACAACCCACTGAACCAACCTTACCCACTGGAGGCCAACAGCAAAAACAACAGGAATTAGGAACCTACAGCCAGTGAAAAGGAGACCCCAAACACAGTAAGTTAAGCAAAATGAGAAGACAGAGAAATGCACAGCAGATGAAGGAGCAAGGTAAAAACCCACCAGACCAAACAAATGAAGAGGAAGTAGGCAGTCTACCTGAAAAAGAAATCAGAGTAATGATAGTAAAGATGATCCAAAATCTTGGAAACAAAATGGAGAAAATACAATAAACGTTTAACACGGACCAAGGAGAACTAAAAAGAAAACAGTGATGAACAACACAATAAATGAAAAGAAAATTCTCTAGAAGGAATCAATAGCAGAATAACTGAGGCAGAAGAAAGGATAGTGCCCTGGAAGATAAAAGAGTGGAAATAACTACCACAGAACAGAATAAAGAATAAAGAATGAAAAGAATTGAGGAGAGTCTCAGAGACGTCTGGGACACCATTAAATGCACCAACATTCGAATTATAGGGGTCCCAGAAGAAAAAGACAAAAAGAAAGGGACTGAAAAAATATTTGAAGAGACTATAGTTGAAAACTTCCCTAATACGGGAAAGGAAATAGTCAATCAAGTCCAGGAAGCACAGAGAGTCCCATACAGGATAAATCCAAGGAGAAACATGCCAAGACACATATTAATCAAACTATAAAAAATTAAATACAAAGAAAAAATAATAAAAGCAGCAAGGGAAAAGCAAAAAATAACATACAACGGAATCCACATAAAGTTAACAGCTGATCTTTCAGCAGAAACTCTGCAAGCCAGAAGGGTGTGGCAGGACATATTTAAACCCATGAAAGGGAAAAACCTACAACCAAGATTGCTCTACCCAGCAACGATCTCATTCAGATTCAACGGAAAATTCAAAACCTTTGCAGACAAGCAAAAGTTAAGAGAATTCAGCACCACCAAACCAACTTTACAGCAAATGCTAAAGGAACTTCTCTAGGCAGGAACACAACAGAAGGAAAAGCCCTACAATAACAAATCCAAAACAATTAAGAAAATGGTAATAGAAACATACATATCAATAACTACCTTAAATGTAAATGGATTAAATGCTCCAACCAAAAGACATACACTGGTTGAACAGATACAAAAACAAGAACTGTATATATGCTGCCAACAAGAGACCCACTTCAGATCTAGGGACACATACAGACTGAAAGTGCGGGGATAGAAAAACATATTCCATGCAAATGGAAATCAAAAGAAAGCTGGAGTAGCAATTCTCATATCACACAGAATAGATTTAAAAATAAAGACTATTATAAGAGACAAAGAAAGACACTACATAATGATCAAGGGATCAATCCAAGAAGAAGATATAACAATTGTAAATATTTATGCACCCAACATAGGAGCACCTCAACACATAAGGCAAATGCTAACAGACATAAAAGGGGAAATTGACAGTAACACAATCATAGTAGGGGACTTTTACACCCCGCTTTCACCAATGGACAGATCATCCAAAATGAAAATAAATGAAGAAACACAAGCTTTAAATGATACATTAAGCAAAATGGACTTAATTGATATTTATAGCATGTTCCATCCAAAAGCAACAGAATACACTTTCTTCTCAAGTGCGCATGGAACATTCTCCAGGATACATCATACACTGGGTCACAAATCAAGCCTTGGTAAATTTAAGAAAATTGAAATCATATCAAGTATCTTTTCGGACCAAAACACTATAAGACTCGATATCAATTACAGGAAAAAAATCTGTAAAAAATACAAACACATGGAGGGTAAACAATATACTACTAAATAACCAAGAGATCACTGAAAAAATCAAAGAGGAAATTTAAAAACACGTAGAAACAAATGACAATGAAAACAGGATGACCCGAAACCTATGCAATGCAGCAAAAGTAGTTCTAAGAGGGAAGTTTATAGCAATACAATCCTACCTCAAGAAACAAGAAAAATCTCAAACAACCTAACCTTAAACCTAAAGCAATTAGAGAAAGAAGAACAAAAAAACCCAAAGTTAGCAGAAGGAAAGAAATCATAAAGATTAGAGCAGAAATAAATGCACTACAAACAAAGAAAACAATAGCAAATATCAATAAAACTAAAAGCTGGTTCTTTAAGAAGATAAACAAAATTGATAAACCATTAGTCAGACTCATCAAGAAAAAAAGGGAAAAGACTCAAATCAATAGAATTAGAAATGAAAACGGAGAAGTGACAACTGACACTGCAGAAACACAAAGGATCATGAGAGATTAGTACAAGAAACTATACGCCAATAAAATGGACAATCTGGAAGAAATGGACAAATTCTTAGAAATGTACAACTTTCCAAGACTGAACCAGGTAGAAATAGAAAATACAAACAGACCAATCACAAAGCACTGAAATTGAAACTGTGATTTAAAATCTTCCAACAAACAAAAGGCCAGGACCAGATGGCTTCACAGGCAAATTCTATCAACCATTTAGAGAAGAGCTAACACCTATCCTTCTCAAACTCTTCCAAAATATAGCAGAGGGAGGAACACGCCCAAACTCATTCTATGAGGCCACCATCACCCTGATACCAAAACCAGACAAAGATGCCACAAAAAAGGAAACTAGAGGCCAATATCACTGATGAACACAGATGCAAAAATCCTCAACAAAATACTAGCAAACAGAATCCAACAGCACATTAAAAGGATCATACACCATGATCAAGTGGTGTTATCCCAGGAATGCAAAGATTCTTCAATACATGCACATCAGTCAATGTGATACACCATACTAACAAATTGAAGGATAAAAACCATATGATCATCTCAACAGATGCAGAAAAAGCTTTCGACAAAATTCAACATCCATTTATGATAAAAATCCTCCAGAAAGTAGGCATAGAGGGAACTTACCTCAACATAATAAAGGCCATATATGACAAACCCACAGCCAACATTGTTCTCAATGGTGAAAAACTGAAAGCATTTCCTCTAAGATCAGGAACAAGACAAGGTTGCCCATTCTGATCACTATTGTTCAACATAGTTTTGGAAGTTTCAGCCATAGCAATCAGAGAAGAGAAAGAAATAAAAGGAGCACAATTCGGAAAAGAAGAAGTAAAACTGTCACTGTTTGCAGATGACATGATACCATATGTAGAGAATCCTAAAGATGCCACCAGAAAACTACTAGAGCTAATCAATGAATTTGGTAAAGTAGCAGGATACAAAATTAATCCACAGAAATCTCTTGCATTCCTATACACGAATGATGAAAAATCTGAAAGAGAAATTAAGAAAATTTACCACTCCCATTTACCACTGCAACAAAAAGAATAAAATACCCAGGAATAAACCTACCTAAGGAGACAAAAGACATTTATGCAGAAACCTGTAAGACACTGATGAAAGAAATTAGATGGGGCTTCCCTGGTGGCGCAGTGGTTGAGAGTCCGCCTGCCGATGCAGGGGACACAGGTTCGTGCCCCGGTCCGGGAAGATCCCACATGCCGCAGAGCGGCTGGGCCCGTGAGCCATGGCCGCTGAGCCTGCGCATCCGGAGCCTGTGCTCCGCAACGGGAGAGGCCACAGCAGTGAGAGGCCCGCATACCGCAAAAAAAAAAAAAAAAGAAATTAGATGATACAAACAGATGGAGAGATATACCATGTTCTTGGATTGGAAGAATCAACATTGTGAAAATGACTACCCTACTCAAAGCAATCTATAGATTCAATGCAATCCCTATCAAACTACCAATGGCGGGGCTTCCCTGGTGGCGCAGTGGTTGAGAGTCCGCCTGCCGATGCAGGGGACACCGGTTCGTGACCCAGTCCGGGAAGATTCCACATGCTGCGGAGTGGCTGGGCCCGTGAGCCATGGCTACTGAGCCTGTGCGTCTGGAGCCTGTGCTCCGCAATGGGAGAGGCCACAACAGTGAGAGGCCCGCGACCATTAAAAAAAAAAAAAAAACAACTACCAATGGCATTTTTCACAGAGTTAGAACAAAAAATTCCACAACTTGTATGGAAACACAAAAGACCCCAAATAGCCAAAGCAATCTTGAGAAAGAAAAACGGAGCTGGAGGAATCAGACTCCCTGACTTCAGACTATTCTACACAGCTACAGTAATCAAGACAGTATGGTGCTGGCACAAAAAAAGAAATATAGATCAATGGAACAGGAGAGAAAGCCCAGAGGTAAACCCATGCACTTATGGTCACCTTGTCTTTGATAAAGGAGGCAAGAATATACAATGGAGAAAAGACAGCCTCTTCAATAAGTGGTGCTGGGAAAACTGGAGAGCTGCATGTAAAACAATGAAATTAGAACACTTCCTAACACCATACACAAAACTAAACTCAAAATGGATTAAAGACCTACATGTAAGCCAGACACTATAAAACTCTTAGAGGAAAACATAGGCAGAACACTCTATGACATAAATCCCAGCAAGATCCTTTTTGACCCACCTCCTAGAGAAATGGAAATAAAAACAAAAATAAACAAATGGGACCTAATGAAACTTCAAAGCTTTTTCACAGCAAAGGAAAACACAAACAAGATGAAAAGACAACCCTCAGAATGGGAGAAAATATTTGCAAATGAAGCAACTGACAAAGGATTCATCTCCAAAACTGATAAGCAGCTCATGCAGCTCAATATCAAAAAAGCAAACAACCCAATCCAAAAATGGGCAGAAGACCTAAATAGACATTTCTCCAAAGAAGATATACAGATTGCCAACAAACACATGAAAAAATGCTCAACTTCACTAATCATTAGAGAAATCCAAGTTAAAACTACAATGTGGTATCACCTCACACCAGTCAGAATGGCCATCATCAAAATATCTGCAAACAATAAATGCTGGAGAGGGTGTGAAGAAAAGGGAACCATCTTGCACTGTTGGTGGGAATGTAAATTGATACAGCCACTATGGAGAACAGTATGGAGGTTCCTTAAAAAACTAAACATAGAACTGCCATATGACCCAGCAATCCCTCTACCGGGCGTATACCCTGAGAAAACCATAATTCAAAAAGAGTCATGTACCACAGTGTTCTTTGCAGCTCTATTTACAATAGCCAGGACATGGAAGTAACCTAAGTGTTCATCAACAGATGGATGGATAAAGAAGATGTAGCTCATATATACAATGGAATATTACTCAGCCATAAAAAGAAATGAAATTGAGTTATTTGTAGTGAGGTGGATGGACCTAGAGTCTGTCATACAGAGTGAAGTAAGTCAGAAAGAGAAAAACGAATATCGCATGCTAACACATATATAGGGAATCTAAAAAAAAAAAAAAAAGCATCTTCTTCTTATGAAGAACCTAGGGGCAGGACAGGAATAAAGACGCAGATGTAGAGAATGGACTTGAGGACACAGGGAGGGGGAAGGGTAAGCTGGGACGAAGTGAAACAGTGTCATAGACATATATACACTACCAAATGTAAAATAGATGGCTAGTGGGAAGCAGCCGCATAGCACAGGGAGATGAGCTCCGTGCTTTGTGACCACCTAGAGGGAAGATAGGGAGGGTGGGAGGAAAACGCAAGAGGGAGGAGATATGGGGACATATGTATATGTATAGCTGATTCACTTTGTTATAAAGCAGAATCTAACACACCATTGTAAAGCAATGATACTCCAATAAAGATGTTTTAAAAAAACAAAAGAATATATATGATACAGACTAGTTACTTAACCTTTGTAAGACTGTTTTCCCACTTGTACAATGGGAACAGGAATATCTACTACCTCACTGGGCTGTTTCATGGGTCAAATAAAACAGGACATACCTATCACAGTACCTGGCACATAGATATTGAATAGCACTCAGTATGCTTTAGCTGTTATTGTTATTCCAAGAGAAAGTTCTGTTTAAAATGTATGGCTGGTTCACTTTGCTGTACACCTGAGACTGGCACAGCATTGTAGATCAACTATACTCCAACAAAAATTTTTAAAAAATCATATGGTGCTCCCCTCAAAAAAATCATATGATGTTCAATGATGAAAGTGTAACCCCCGAAGCTCAGTTTCTCCCATTTTTAAAATAAAAACAGTACCTACAGCACAGTAAGCATTAAATAAGAAAATACACGTAACAGTACTTTGTAAATTATATGGGCGGATTAGCCTTATTTAATAGATTAGTTTTGGCACTGGTGTTATTAGTATCACAATACTTGAAGCAATCGTAACTGCTCTCCTATACATACCCATGCAAAATCCACAACCAGTTCTCAAGTTTCAGCCTCAGGATTAAAGATGACCAAGATACACTGTTTTGTTTCCTGAAGAGAAAAAAGCACACACACAAAAGAAAAGAACCATTAGGGAATGAAATAGTCTGTTACCGTAAATTTTTTAAAAGGGCAAATTCAGTTAAAATTTTCAACCTTGCAGTTTGCAATAATGAGTAATACAAGGAAATAAGTCAAATATATTTATGCATATGCAGGCTGAGTAAGACAGCTGCATTTGGTCGTTAGGATTCCAAATCCTGTTGGTTTCTCTACAGGAAATATAAGAGATAATATGATAAAATAAAGATAAGACCATCAAGAACAACATCATGCATCTAACCTCAACAGCCAGGTGCTTGGAAACAAGCACCAAAGCATCTCCATGGTAGAGGGGTGACCTATCTTGGAGGCTCGAGGAAGGACTTCTCAAACTTGAGCAAGCATCAGAATCATGTGGAGGGCTTGTTAAAACACAGATTGCTGGGCCTTACCACCTCAGAGTTTCTGAACTCATAGGCTGGATGGAGCCCAAGATTTTGCATTTCTGACAAGCTCCCAGGTGATGTTGATGCTGCTGGTCTAGGGACCATACTTTGAAAACACCTAATCCACATAACTGATATCTCTGTAGAAATGCTCAACTCCTGGAGGATGGTTGGAAGAGAACATAATAGTGTTGGGGCTTTTTTGTTTCATTTTTAACTTTATTGAGGAATAATTGACCAATATAATTGTGTATATTTAAAGTGTATAACATGACGACTTGATATACATATACATTGTGGAATGATTAACAAGATCAAGATAATTAACACATCCATCACTTCACATAAACTCCTTTTTTGTTGTTGTTGTGAGAATGTTAAGACCTACTCTAGGCAACTTTCAAGTACACAACACCTAATGTATTATTAACTATAGTCACCATGCTACACATTAAGGCTGCAGAACTCATTCTTCTTATAACTGAAAATGTGTTCCTTTTGACCTGTATCACCCCATTTCTCCTCCCCACCCCCAGCCCATGGCAAACAACATTCTACTATTTCTAGGAAGGTGACTTTTTTACATTCCACATATAAGTGATATCATACACTATTTGCCTTTCTGTGTCTGGCTTATTTCACTTAGCAAAATGCCCTCCAGTTTCATCCATATTGTCACAAATGGCAGGATTTCCTTCTTTTTTATGGCTGGATAATATTTCATTGTATATATATGTTTCACTTTTTTTTTTTTTATCCATTCATCCATTGACGGACACTCAGGTAGTTTCCATATCTTAGCTACTGTGAATAATGCTGCAATACACATGGATGTGCAGATCTCTCTCAAGATACTGATTTCAATTTCTTTAGAAATATATCCAGGAGTTGGATTGCTAGATCATCTCGTAGTTCACTTTTTAATTTTTTGAGGAACCACCATACTGTTTTCCATAATGGCTGTACCAATTTACATTTCCATCAACTGCGTAGGAGGGTTCCCTTTTTTCCATATCCTTGGCAACAACATCTGTTCTCTCTTATCTTTTTGATAATAGCTATCCTGACGGCTAAGAAGTGATATCTCATTAAGGGTTTGATTTGCATTTCCTTGTTGATTAGTGATGTTGAGCACTTTTTCACATACCTATTGGCCATTTGCATGTCTTCTTTGGAAAAATGTCTATTCAGATTCTTTGCCCATTTTTTAATTCCCAACACTATTTATTTAAGAGACTATCCTATCCCCATTGTATCTTCTTGTTGCCATTGTCAAAAATTAGTTGACCATATATGCATGTGTTTATGCCTGGGTACTCTATTCTGTTCCAATGGTCTATGTGCTTCTTTTTATGCCAGTACCATACTGTTTTCAATACTATACTTTGTAATATAGCTTGAAATCAAGAAGTGTGATGCCTCCAGCTTTGTTCATCTTTGTCAGGATTGCTTTGGCTATTCAGGGTCTTTTGTGGTTCCATACAAATTTAGGATAGTGTTTTCTATTTCTGTGAAAAATGCCATTGGTATCTTGATAGGAATTGCATTGAACATGTAGATCATTTGGGGTAATATGGACATTTTCACAATATTAATACTTCAAATCTAAGAACACAGGATAGATTTCCATTTATTTGTATATTCTTCAATCTCTTTCATCAATGTCTTATATTTTCAGTGTACAGATCTCTCATCTCCTTGGTTAAATTTATTCTGAAGTATTTTATTGTTTTTGATGCTACTGTAAATGAGATTATTTTCTTAATATCTCTTTCAGACAGTCCTTTTTTAGTATATAGAAACACAACCGATTATGTTGATTTTGTATCCTGCAACTTTACTGAATTCATTTATTAGTTCTAATAGTTTTTTTAGTGGAGTTTTTAGGATTTTCTCTATATATAAGGGTACGTCATCTGCAAACAGAGATACTTTTACTTCTTCCTTCTAATTTGGGTGCCTTTTAGTTCTTTCCTTTTCCTAACTGCTATGGCTAGGACTTCCAGTACTATGTTGAGTAGAAATGGTGAGAGTGAGCATTCCTGTTTTGTTCCTGAACTTAGAGGGAAGGTTTTTAACTTTTCACCACTGAGTATGATGTTAGCTGTGGGCTTGTCATATAGGACCTTTATTATATTGAGAAACAGTTCTTCTATAATTAATTTGCTGATAGCTGTTAATCATTAAAGGGTGTTAGATTTTGTCAAATGCTTTTTCTGCACCTTTTGAAATGGGCATGCAATTTTTATCCTTCATTCTGTTAATGTGATGTGTCAGATTTATTGATTTGTATATGTTGTACCATCCTTGCATCCCAGGGATGAACTCCCATTGATGGTGGTGACTGATCCTTTTAATATGTTCTTGAATCCAGTTTGCTGGTATTCTGTTGAGAATTTCTGCATCTATGTTATTCAGGGATATTGGCCTGTAATTTTCTTTTCTTATAGTGTCCTTGTCTGGCTTTAGTACCTCGGAAATGCTAGCCTCGTAAAATTAATTTGGAAATGTTCCTTCCTCTTCAAGTTTTTAGAATAGTTTGAGGATGATTGGAATTAATTCTTTAAATGTTTGACAGAATTCATCTTGAAGCCATATGTTCCCAGGCTTTTATTTGATGGGAGATTTCTGATGACTGAACATAACAGTGCTTGATTTCAAATGGAAGCATCTCTGTAAAAGGTGAGGAATGGGAATTAAAGGGACTGAAATTATGGTCGAAAGTGCTGTTATTTGTGGCGACATCTGTTCTGTGAATCATTGGAAACCAGAGATTCCTCTGACCCTACTGGCTTGCTGGAGTCTCCAGTTCAAAGCATTAGTGGGTTCCCAACTGGTCCCCAAGAATGCAATTTAAGTGCAAAGGGAAGTCAGTTTGGCCGGAGAAGACACCACAATCCTTGCACTGCTGCAAGTACCCTGAAGGAATATAAAAGGAGATAAGGAAGTCTTCCAGCAGAGATCTGCAAGGAGGAGCCTAGGTTTTTGTTCTCTTTATTGTTTGCTAAGCAATTTCAGATATTACCAGATTCCCAGCTGTGACTGAATTCCTGGCCCATGAAAATCGCTATTATTATTGTAACTGTGCAAAGTTATCAATAATAATGATCAGCGTTTATCTAGGGCTTACTATGTGTTGAGCACTTTACATGCATTATCTTATAGAATCCTTATATCACCCTTTAAAGTAGGAGCTACTATAATTTTGAGGTTAAGCAACTGGCCCTAAATCATAAAGCCAGTAAAGAACAGAGCTGGGTGTGAAACAGAGCTCAATGCTCCTGACCCTGGTCTATATTCAGATAACCCTGGCACGTGTGAAGAATGATCTGAGATACGCATCTATAAAACTTAACTGGTGCCTAAGAGCCTTTAGAAATCAAACATATTTCTATATGCATATCTTCCCACTCCTCTTGAAAAACATGGTAATTTCTTGTTGCCACTATATTATGACAAACTACAAAATGGTACAGAGAGAAGCAAACAGAATTCCTTTTGTTCTGTCAGCCTGGTAAATATTTTTTGTTATTAGCTCAACAGGAATTCTCTTTGTTCATACACTGTGTATTGATTTCTACCCCAGCTACGTCATCCCCTTCCCTTTTTAATAGGAATCTTGGTCTTTCTCTTAGTTGCCGTAAGTCTCTAAGCTAAGGAAACAAACATTTGAAGAAAGCACATATTTTCCATGATTAAGCACCTAAACATATTTCATGACTTAGCCTTATTTAACATTCCCAACAGTCTGCATGGCAGACACTATCCTCCCACTTCATGCATGAGGAAATGAGTCCAAGGGTATTGGATAGCGAGGTTAAAATCACCTAGAAAGGAACCTAGGAGCTCTGAGTCCTTGTCCTTTGACAACAAAGCCTGGCTCTCTGCCTTTCTCCTATTCTCCTTGCTCTTTCCACAACTTCTATACTTTTGAAATATAAATTCCATAAAAACTAAATAGGGAGGGGGAGTGGAGGGTCAGGATGCAAAGTATTTTTTAAATAAAAATTAAAAAATAGCCTTTCCTGGTTTTTTGAGGTCTTGGTGGAGCATTTATTCCTGCTACCCCACTGTCACTCAGCTGAGGTCTCTGGGATCCTTGCCCCTAGGATTAGCTAGTGGGGAATTAATTCCATGTGTTTGCATGTAGAACAGGACGAACTATGAAGGCCAGTCTTGCTGACAATGTCGTGTCTGTCTGAGATTTAAGTCTGACCTGGTTAATGCAGTTGGGAAGATGCACAGCCCTTTCCCCCACGTTGGAACTGTGTAATGTTATAGTGACACCTTGTGGTTCCTTCATGTGTTCTCAGAAACAAAGCATGGGCTTGACAAAACCGGTCACGTAAACCACAGGGGGCTTGGAGCAGGGGCTGAAGGCGAAACGGAGGTTTGGGAGAGAATTTAGAAGAGATGTCCTAACTTATCAGGAAAAACATAATTCCATTTGTCACGAAATAATTTACTGGTCATGAGCACAGGACTTGAAGTCAGACCACCGTTTATACTTACCAACTAAATGACTACTTTGGGCCTCAGTTTCCTTGTCTGTATAACGGGAATAGTGATAACTTCTCAGGACTATTGTAAAAATTAAACGAGACAATGCGTGCAAAGTACCTGGCCTTGAACCTGCCACATAATAAACCCTGCTATTATCGTGGGGCCAAGACAAGAACCATGCTCTCAGGCTTCCCTGGTGGTGCAGTGGTTAAGAATCCACCTGCCATGGACAATATACACTACCAAACGTAAAACAGATAGCTAGTGGGAAGCAGCCACATAGCACAGGGAGATCAGCTCAGTGCTTTGTGACCACCTAGAGGGGTGGGATTGGGACTGTGGGAGGGAGATGCAAGAGGGAAGAGATATGGGGATATATGTATATGTATAACTGATTCACTTTGTTATACAGCAGAAACTAACACACCACTGTAAAGCAATTATACTCCAATAAAGATGTTTAAAAAATTGGGTTAAAAATCTCAATCTTTATCTTTTATTTGGAATAAAAAATGATTAGGAATCCTAAAAAAAAAAAAAAAAAGAATCCGCCTGCCAATGCAGGGGACACGGGTTCGAGCCCTGGTCCTGTAAGATCCCACATGCCGCTGAGCAGCTAAGCCCATGCACCACAGCTACTGAGCCTGCATTCTAGAGCCCGCGAGCCACAAGAACTGAAGCCCACACGCCTAGAGCCCATGCTCCACATCAAGAGAAGCCACCACAATGAGAAGACTGAGCACCACAATGAAGAGTAGCCCCTGCTCGCTGCAACTAGAGAAAGCCCATGTGCAGCAACAAAGACCCAACTCAGCCAAAATAAATAAATAAATTAATTAATTTAAAAAAAAAAAAAAAAAGAACCATGCTCTCCTCTCCAAAGTCACAAAGAGTACCCTAGAAACTTGGCTTTGGGGACACCAAGCAGAGCACATTTCCAATCACATCCTAACCCTCTAGCAGTTCTGTGACCTTTTGCCAAGTCATGTAAACTTCCTGAGCCTTAGTTTTCTCACCTGTAAAATAGGGTGACTAATAACCATGTCCCCAGATTACAGAAAAAATGGGAAACAGTATAGACAAAGCATCTGGCTGTCTTGCACACAGTCATTATTCCATGTGGTAGTCATTATTATTGCTGTGATTACATTTATTCATTCCAATTTTCCAATCCTTCAAGAAGCAACAAAACCTTTCAGCTCACCTTAACCATCAAAGATTCATTGGGCACTTGGAAGAGAAAGAGACAGTTCATCTAGCATCTAATTATGCAGTTCCAATATAACATTATTTCCCCATGATTTCATAATACACTTATTTTCTCAAGGCTAAAATGCAATTTTTCACATTTTGATGTTTCTGAAATTGAAGTATATTTTTTAATCAACATGTATGTTTCTGTTTCTTCCCTCCAGCCCCCAACTCCCTCCAAAAAAAGATGTTATTAAATCAGGGTATATCTGATACTCGATGGCAGTTTAAGACTACGGAATATAAGCGGATTCTACTATTATCTACTGTTATCCTCCCCAGTATCTGAAACTCTAGATTTACAGTGACTCCCTGAACATTCCTAGCCATAAGAACATGAATTCCCAAAACCACAGTCTTAGTATATGGAGCAATCACTGTGAGGACCCATCCAAGGGTCCTACCCACCTGGCTACATGACACTTCCCTTCCCTTGTAACACAGGATGAGATTGGAACTCTTGTATTTCCCATTTGTCCATATCCCAGAAACAAATGACAAGCCCTGAGCGCTCTAAATTCAAGTGGGAAAGATTCAGCTTTCTTTCCTGAATATGCAAACATTTCATTGCTCCCAGGATACCTGATCTAGCAGCATGGATGCTGCGCACTGAAACTGCTCAACCTTGGGTCAGAGAGGGAGCTGCATTTTCAAAGCCACTGAAATACAGCTGGGATCACTGCCTTGCATTTCTAATGAATGGGGACTTGTTGCATAATTGAACATGAGTCTTAACACGCTTCATTCATTATTGTCAGAAGAAAGAAAAAAACAGAGAAAAAGTCCTGACGCCAACTTTTTAAAAGTCCCTCTGATCCATTTGCCTGCATAAAAACTAGCCCATAATCCCCAGCCACTCCAAATCTTGGCAGTGCCTTCTCTGGTCCACCCCTTAGCACTGCAGATAAAATGATCTTTGAGGCTGCTTCTTTGGAAAGGTAACTTCAGGGCAGTGGAATAACTAATAGGGTGGAGGAATAACTAACCATTTTACTCTGACCTAAACAGGCTGTTTCAGCCACAGGGTGCAGCCGGTAGGTCAACCAATACCTTTGCTAATTCTTCCAAAGAAAAACAAAGTGAACATGGACACTGCAGGGCCCTAGAGAATGTGCTGGCAGCCAAGCTAAGCTAACGCCTGTAACTCTGATATCTGGAAAGCTGATAGCTGCTCACTCCTTCCTTTCTCCTCTCAGTGCATTTCTCCTGATGTTCATTCTTATGGTCAATTGCCCAGGACACTTGAGAGGGTGAGGCACCTATTAAGACACAGGTGGAAGTCACCAAATAAATTGCCATTAGCTTCCATCTTTACCTGAGCTAAATGGAAACTTTGACACCAACACACAGATTTTGTGCACAAGTCCCCTTCTCAAGATAAGCCATTAAGAGGCAATTACAGTGAGTGATCACAGTTGAGTTATGCCCAGGTGCCACTTCTGTTTTGTTGCAAAATAAAAGCTGAAGAGGGCTTGACTTAAACTGAATAAAGATTCTTCTGAGATGCTACTGTGGGGATGCCTTCAAATCAACTTCCAGATCTGTGAAACGAGATCTATCTCCATAACTAAAGTCAATCCCCATAGAACAAAAGCTTATAAACGAGCTGGTTTTAAAAATGGCCTGCATTCTGGGCTATTCAAAGACAGGAAGACCAAAAAGATCTTAAATCTAAACAAGCGAAGACACTCTGGCTGAGGAGTACTAAACTGGAAAGGAATAGCAAAAGGATCATGTTAGGCTTATGGAGATGAAAATAGTAAACGATTTATCTTCCAGGAACTAACCTCTCTTCCTGAAGAAGAGACTCTCACATCTTTCAGCTCCATTTCACTCCCTAAAAGCATCAAGGAGTAAATCAACTTAAGACATTGTATATGTCACCTATTTCATTTATTCAACAAATATTTCTTGAGGGCCTACTGCAGGCCAAGCATTCTACAACAGCGAAGTAAACCTAATTCCAGTCTTCGCAGACTTTAGAGTCTACTGGAGCTGACTGCCCCTCCAGCTGTGTCAGGCAGCACTAATGTACACAGGAAGGAGCACTGGACTCAGAGTCAAGAACACTGAGGTCAAGACTGGGCTCTGCCATTGACCTTATATGTGACCATAAGTGTCTCCCCAAGCTTCAGTAAGATGAGGGATGTTTGTGAGCTGCCACCTAGTTTACTTGCTGCTTATGTTCCTCAGAGCTCTGAGCATCTTGAAGGCAAGATGGAGGTTCATGGGACCAGGCTGGCCACAGACCTTCCATCTCTCTGCTTCAACTTCAGAAGTTCTGCTTGCTTCTGTTTTACTGCATCAGAGTTCAGAGTAAGATTACTTGGAGGAAAAAGAAAAAAACTTCAACAGCTACAATAAAGTTTGAAAACTACTGCTCTAAATGAATTTAAAGTCCATTCCTGTCCTGTGGTTTGTTTTCCCAAACTTCATTGTTTCTGCCTCTTGCAGAACACATCAGTCTTTCATCTCTGGCAAATAAATTACAAGGGGAAAAGTCTCTGAGAAAAGTTCCCCTCCTGGTGAGATGGACTTCTCTCAGGAATATTATACTACCACAACTTCATATAGCTTCTCCATCTGTCTTCTTATTCCCAGATTTCCTCTTCTCATCCCGCATATATAAGGTCATCAATATAAGGTCATCACTAGTATGAATATCTCATTTCCTCTCTATGTTACCATACTTGACACATTTTTCCTGAATAAACCATTGTTTCCTATTTTAGCCACAATCATAGGTTACTTGTTCTCCCTGGAGAAGGTTTTTGGTTTTGCATAGTTGTTTATATTCCATCTTCTTCTCAGAAAGGATCTAAGGTGGTTTACAGGAATGCATAAAATACAAGATTGCATGAAATCATTAAATGATATCAAAGTTACATATGCACATATTTTTAAAAAATAGTCCAATGATCACTTTGCCAGCACATACCCTAAAACTGGAACCACAGAGAGAAGATTAGCATGGCCCCTGGACAAGGATGACACACAAATTCGTGAAGCATTCCATATTTTTAGCTACATGTAAAAGAATGCAATTAGAACACTCCCTATCACCATACACAAAAAATAAACTCAAAGTGGATTAAAGACCTAAATGTAAGGCCAGACACTATAAAACTCTTAGAGGAAAACATAGGCAGAACACTCTATGACATAAATCACAGCAAGATCCTTTTTGACCCAACTCCTAGAGAAATGGAAATAAAAACAAAAATAAACAAATGGGACCTAATGAAACTTAGAAGCTTCTGCACAGCAAAGTAAAACACAAACAAGACGAAAAGACAACCCTCAGAATGGGAGAAAATATTTGCAAATGAAGCAACTGACAAAGGATTCATCTCCAAAATTGACAAGCAGCTCACGCAGCTCAATATCAAAAAAAAAAAAAAAAAAAAAACCAATCCAAAAATGGGTAGAACACCTAAATAGACATTTCTCCAAAGAAGATATACAGATTGCGAACAAACACATGAAAGGATGCTCAACATCATTAATCATCAGAGAAATGTAAATCAAAACTACAATGAGGTACCACCTCACACCAGTTAGAATGGCCATCATCAAAAAATCTACAAACAATAAATGCTGGAGAGGGTGTGGAGAAAAGGGAACCAATCCTCTTGCACTGTTGGTGGGAATGTAAATTGATACAGCCACTATGGAGAACAGTATGGAGGTTCCTTAAAAAACTAAACATAGAACTACCATACGACCCACCAATCCCACTACCGGGCATACACCCTGACAAAACCATAATTCAAAAAGAGTCATGTACCACAATGTTCACTGCAGCTCTATTTACAACAGTCAGGACATGGAAACAGCCTAAGTGTCCATTGACGGATGGGTAAAGAAGATGTGGCACATATATACAATGGAATATTACTCAGCCATAAAAAGAAAGGAAGTTGAGTTATTTGTAGTGAGGTGGATGGACCTAGAGTCTGTCATACAGAGTGAAGTAAGTCAGAAAGAGAAAAACAAATACCATATGCTAAAACATATGTATGGAATTCAAAAAAAAAAAAAAAAAAGGTCTGAAGAACCTAGCGGCAGGACAGGAATAAAGATGCAGAGGCAGATGGGCTTCCCTGGTGGCACAGTGGTTGAGAGTCCGCCTGCCGATGCAGGGGACACGGGTTCGTGCCCCGGTCCAGGAGGATCCCACATGCTGCGGAGCGGCTGGGCCCGTGAGCCATGGCCACTGAGTCTGTGTGTCCGGAGCCTGTGCTCCACAACGGGAGAGGCCACAACAGTGAGAGGCCCGCGTACTACAAAAAAAAAAACAAAAAACAAGATGCAGAGGTAGAGAATGGACTTGAGGACACCGGGAGAGGGAGGGTAAACTGGGATGAAGTGAGAGAGTGGCATGGACATATATACACTACCAAATGTAAAACAGATAGCTAGTGGGAAGCAGCCACATAGCACAGGGAGATCAGCTCGGTGCTTTGTAACCACCTTGAAGGGTGGGATAGGGAGGGTGGGAGGGAGATGCAAGAGGGAGGAGATATGGGGATATATGTATACATATAGCTGATTCACTTTGTTATACAGCAGAAACTAACACACCACTGTAAAGCAATTATACTCCAATAAAGATGTTAAAAAAATAAAAACTAAAAATAGAGGAGATTGGTTCAAGACGGCAGACTGGAAGGATGTGTGTTCACTCCCTCTTGCGAGAGCACCAGAATCACAACCAACTGAGGAATAATCATCGACAGGAAGACACTGGAAATCACCAAAAAAGATACACCACATCCAAAACAAAGAAGAAGCCACAATGAGATGGTAGGATGGGCACAATCACAATAAGATCAATTCCCATAACTGGTGGGTGGGTGACTCACAAAGTGCAGAACACTTATACCACAGAAGTCCACCCACTGGAGTGACGGTTCTGAGCCCCACGTCAGGCTTCCAAACCTGACGGTCCGGCAATAGGAGAAGGAATTCCTAGAGAATCAGACTTTCAAGGCTAGTGGGGTTTGATTGCAGGACTTCGACAGGACTGGGGGAAACAAAGACTCCACTCTTGGAGGGCACACATGTGTGCATCGGGACCCAGGGGAAGGAGCAGTAACCCCACAGGAGACTGAACCAGGCCTACCTGATAGTGTTGGAGGGTCTCCTGCAGAGGCAGGGGGTGGCTGTGGCTCACCGTGAGGACAAGAACACTAGCAGCAGAAGTTCCGGGAAGTACTCCTTGGCTTGAGCCCTCCCAGAGTCTGCCATTAGCCCCACCAAAGAGCCAGGTAGGCCCCAATGTTGGGTCACCTTATGCCAAACAACCAACAGAGAGAGAACCCAGCCCCACCCATCAGCAGACAAGCGAATTAAAGTTTTACTGAGCTCTGCCCAACAGAGCAACAACCAGCTCTATGCACCACCAGTCCCTCTCATCAGGAAACTTGTACAAGCCTCTTAGAAAGCCTCATCCATGAGAAGACAAACAGCAGAATCAAGAAGAACTACAATCCTGCAGCCTGTAGACCAAAAACTACATTCACAGAAAGATAGACAAGATGAAAAGGCAGAGAGCTATGTACCAGATGAAGGAAAAAGATAAAACTGCAGAAAAACAACTAAATGAAATGGAGATAGGAAACCTTCCAGAAAAAGAATTCAGAATAATGATAGCAAAGATGAGCCAGGACCTCAGAAAAAGAATGGAGGCAAAGATCAAGAAGATGTAAGAAATGTTTAACAAAGACTGAGAAGAATTAAAGAACAACACGTAGAAGGTTTAAAGAACAAACAAACAGACATGAACAGTACAATAACTGAAATGAAAAATGCACTAGAAGGAATCAGTAGCAGAATAACTGAGGCAGAAGGACTGGTAAGTGACATGGAAGACAGAATGGTGGAATTCACTGCTGCAGAACAGAATAAAGAAAAAGGAATGAAAAGAAATGAAGACAGCCTAAGAGACCTCTAGGACAACATTAAACGCAACAACATTTGCATTACAGGGGTCTCAGAAGGAGAAGAGAGAAAGGACCCGAGAGAATATTTGAAGAGATTACAGTCAAAGATTACAGTCAAAAACTTCCCTAACATGGGAAAGGAAATAGCCACCCAAGTCCAGGCAGTGCAGAGAGTCTCATACAGGATAAACCAAAGGAGAAACACACCGAGACACATAGTAATCAAACTGGCAAAAATTAAAGACAAAGAAAAAGTGTTGAAAGCTGCAAGGGAAAAACAACAAATAACATACAAGGGAACTCCCATAAGGTTAACAGCTGATTTCTCAGCAGAAACTCTACAAGCCAGAAGGGAGCGGCATGATATACTTAAAGTGATGAAAGGGAACAACCTACAACCAAGATTACTCTACCCAGCAAAGATCTCATTCAGATTCAACAGAGGAAGCAAATGCTTTACAGACAAGCAAAAGCTAAGAGAATTCAGTACCACCAAACCAGTCCTACAATAAATGCTAAAGGAACTTCTCTAAGCGGGAAACATAAGAAAAGAAAAGGACCTACAAAAACAAACCCAAAACAATTAAGAAAATGGTAATCCGCACATACGTATCGATAATTACCTTAAACATGAATGGATTAAATGCTCCAACCAAAAGACACAGGCTCGCTGAATGGATACAAAAACAAGACCCATATATATGCTGTCTACAAGAGACCCACTTCAGACCTAGGGACACATACAGACTGAAAGTGAGAGGATGGAAAAAGATATTCCATGCAAATGGAAATCAAAGGAAAGCTGGAGTAGCAATACTCATATCAGATAAAACAGACTTTAAAATAAAGAATTTTTCAAGAGACAAGGAAGGACACTACATAATGATCAAGGGATCAATCCAGAAGAAGATATAACAGTTGTAAATATATATGCACCTAACATAGGAGCACCTCAATACATAATGCAACTTCTAACAGCTATAAAAGAGGAAATCGACAGTAACACAACAAGCGGGGGACATTAACACCTCACTTACACCAATGGACAGATCATCCAAACAGAAATGTAATAAGGAAACACAAGCTTTAAATGACACAATAGACCAGATAGAGTCAATTGATGTTTACAGGACATTCCATCCAAAAAACAGCAGATTACACTTTCTTCTCAAGTGCATACGGTACTTTCTTAAGGATAGATCACATCTTTGGTCACAAAGCAAGCCTCAGGAAATTTAAGAAAACTGAAATCATATCAAGCATCTTTTCTGACCACAGTGCTATGAGATTAGAAATCAATTATAGGGAAAAAACGTAAAAAACACAAACACATGGAGGCTAAACAACACGTTGCTAAATAACCAAGAGATCACTGAAGAAATCAAAGAGGAAATCAGAAAATACCTAGAGACAAATTACAACGAAAACACCATGATCCAAAACATATGGGATGCAGCAAAAGCAGTTCTAAGAGGGAAGTTTCTACCAATGCAAGCCTAACTCAAGAAACAAGAAATATCTCAAATAAACTATCTAACCATACACCTAAAGGAACCAGAGAAAGAAGAACAAACAAAAACCAAGGTTGTAGAAGGAAAGAAATCAAAGAGATGAAAGAAGAAATAAATGAAATAGAAACAAAGAAAACAATAGCAAAGATCAATAAAACTAAAAACTGGTTCTTTGAGAAGATAAACAAAATTGATAAACCATTAGCCAGACTCATCAAGAAAAAGAGGGAGAGGACTCAAATCAATAAAATTAGAAATGAAATAGAAGTTACAACAGACACCACAGAAATACAAAGCATCCTAAGAGACTACTACAAGCAACTCTATGCCAATAAAATGGACAACCTGGAAGAAATGAACAAATTCTTAGAAAGGTATATAACCTTCCAAGACTGAACCAGAAAGAAATAGAGAATATGAACAGACCAATCACAAGTAATGAAATTGGAACTGTGATTAAAATCTTCCAACAAACAAAAGTCCAGGACCAGATGGCTTCACAGGTGAATTCTATTAAACATTTATAGAAGAGCTAACACCCATCCTTCTCAAACTCTTCCAAAAAACTGCAGATGAAGGAACACTCCCAAACTCATTCTATGAGGCCACCATCACTCTGATACCAAAACCAAAGATACTACAAAAAAAGAAAATTACAGACCAATATCACTGATGAACATAGATGCAAAAATCCTCAACAAAACAGTAGCAAACAGAATCCAACAACACATTAAAAGGATCATACACCATGATCAAGTGGGATTTTCCCCAGAGATGCAAGGATTCTTCAATATATGGAAATCAATCAATGTGAAACACCATATTAATAAACTGAAGAAGAAAAACCATAAGATAATCTCAATAGATGCAAAAAAAGCTTTTGACAAAATTCAACACCCATTTATGATAAAAGCTCTCCAAAAAGTGGACATAGAGGGAACCTACCTCAACATAATAAAGGCCATATACAACAAACTCACAGCAAACATTCTCAGTGGTGAAAACTGAAACTATTTCCTCTAAGATTAGGAACAAGACAAGGATGTCCACTTTCACCATTATTCAACATAGTTTTGGAAGTCCTAGTCACGGCAATCAAAGAAGAAAAAGAAATAAGAGGTATACAGATTGGAAAAGAAGAAGTAAAGCTGTCACTGTTTGCAGATGACATGATACTATACATAGAGAATCCTAAAGATGTCACCAGAAAACTACTCAAGCTAATCAATGAATATGGTAAAGTTGCAGGATACAAAATTAATGCACAGAAATCTCTTGCATTCCTATACACTAATGATGAAAAATCTGAAAGAGAAATTAGGGAAACACTCCCATTGACCACTGCAACAAAAAGAATAAAATACTAGGAATAAACCTACCTAGGGAGACAAAAGACCTGTATGCAGAAAATTATAAGACACTGATGGAAGAAATTAAAGATGATACCAACAGATGGAGAGATATAGCATGTTCTTGGATTGGAAGAATCAATATTGTGAAAATGACTATACTACCCAAAGCAATCTACAGATTCAGTGCAATCTCTATCAAATTACCAATGGCATTTTTTACGGAACTAGAACAAAAACTCTCAAAATTTGTATGGAGACACAAAAGACCCCGAGTAGCCAAAGCAGTCTTGAGGGAAAAAAACAGAGCTGGAGGAATCAGACTCCCTGACTTCAGATTATACTACCAAGCTACAGTAATCAAGACAACATGGTCTGGCACAAAAACAGAAATATAGATCAAGGGAACAGGGTACAAAGCCCAGAGATAAACCCACACACATATGGTCACCTTATTTTTGATAAAGGAGGCAAGAATATATAATGGAGAAAAGACAGCCTCTTCAATAAGTGGTGCTGGGAAAACTGGAGAGCTACATGTAAAAGAATGAAATTAGAACACTCCCTAACACCATACACAAAAATAAACTCAAAATGGATTTGGGACATAAATGTAAGACCGGACACCATAAAACTCTTAGCGGAAAACATAGGAAGAACACTCTTTGACATAAATCACAGCAAGATCTTTTTTGATCCACCTCCTAGAGTAATGGAAATAAAAACAAAAATAAACAAATGGGACCTAATGAAACTTAAAAGGTTTTGCAAAGCAAAAGAAACTACAAACAAGATGAAAAGACAACCCTCAGAATGGGAGAAAATATTTGCAAATGAATCAATGGACAAAGGATTAATCTCCAAAATATATAAACAACTCATGCAGCTCAATATTAAAAAAACAAATAACCCAATCAAAAAATGGGCAATAGACCTAAATAGACATTTCTCCAAAGAAGACATACAGATGGCCAAGAAGCACATAAAAAGCTGCTCAACATCACTAATTATTAGAGAAATGCAAATCAAAATTACAATGAGGTATCACCTCACACCAATTAGAATGGGCATCATCAGAAAATATACAAACAAAAAATGCTGGAAAGGGTGTGGAGAAAAGGGAACCCTCTTGCACTGTTGGTGGGAATGTAAATTGATACAGCCACTATGGAGAACAGTATGGAGTTTCCTTAAAAAACTAAAAATAGAATTACCATATGACCCAGCAATCCCACTACTGGTCATATACCTAGAGAAAACCATAATTCAAAAAGACACATGCACCCCAATGTTCATTCCAGCACTATTTACAATAGCCAGGTCATGGAAGCAACCTAAATGCCCATCAACAGACAAATGGATAAAGAAGATGTGATATGTATATACAATAGAATATTACTCAGCCATAAAAAGGAATGAAATTGGGTCATTTGTAGTGACATGGATGGATCTAGAGACTGTCATACAGAGTGAAGTAAGTCAGAAAGAGAAAAACAAATATCGTATATTAACGCATATATGTGGAACCTAGAAAAATGGTAGAGATGAACCGGTTTGCAGTGCAGAAATTGAGACACAGATGCAGAGAACAAACGTATGGACACCAACGGGGTAAAGTGGTGGGGGGTTGGTGGTGGTGGGATGAACTGGGAGATTGGGATTGACATATAAACACTAATATGTATAAAATGGATAACTAATAAGAGCCTACTGTATTGAAAAAATAAAATTCTTATATTAAAAAAAATTTTTTTAAGAAAAAAATAATCCAGTCATAATTTTTTTTAAGATTAACCCCACTTTCCAGAGCCAACTGCTTTAAATCATTTAGCCATTTTCTTTTTAATCCTGATTGCTGCTTTTCATATTTCTTAACAATATCCTGATATTGATATTTTTTCCAGTTTTATTGAGAAATAATTGACAGAGCACTGTATACATTTAAGGTGTGCAGCATGATGGTTTGACTTACATATATTGTGAAATGATTATCACAATAGGCTTGGTTAACATCCATCCTCGCATATAAATACAATAAAAAGAAAGCTATTTCTTGATCTTTCCATTTTTATACCTGATCTATTGATTTCTCCTGTTATGGATGAGGAGTTAACACTCACCATCCCCATCCTTCCACTATTTTAGGTAAATCAATATACATTTTCTACTATGATGACTATGTAAATGTTTTCCCTGGAAAGGCCAAGCCGTTTGCTAAGCATGAAGCTTAAATGGGAACCAAAGTGGAAAAACAAAGACTAAGAAATAAAAAGGAGCTAGCAATAAGATCAAAATGCACTCTGTAAGACAGCATATAGGTGTTTCTCTCGGGCCATGAATAAACCACCACTTAAATCACTCTCAAACTATAATGTGCATAAAAATCACCTGAGAGCTTGTTAAAATGCAGATTCTGATTCTGAAGTCTGGATGGGATTTTTGCATTTTTGACAAGCTCCCAGGGGATGCCAATACTGCTGGCACATGAACTTTCAACTGATGACTTTCAACTTTTAACTGATGACTTCCAACTCTTTCTCCAGAGAGCTCTGACTCTTCTCAACAATCTCATCCTATTCCATTTCTTACCCTAAAGTGTGAGGCAACGTGGCATTAACCATAACTACTTGCACAGTGGGGAGGAACAGGTGTCCTGTCTCTGTTTCACAGATGGGAAACTGTGGCAGGTAAGAGAGTCACACAGGGTTGAATGGCAGAATCCTCTAATGTAGAAAGTGTTGCTTTAATCTCTGCCTTTCTTCCCTAAGACTCAGGGGATGTTTAAGCACATCTAGCTTTAGTCTGATGACAGTCTGAGTTGATAGGATAAGCAAAGAACCAAGCACAATTCCTGATCCTTTCTCTTGTCTCTGCTTTTTTTCATTTCTCAAAGGTGCTCTTTCTTTACCCATATCAAACTGGGCTACCAGCAATCTAGAGACACAGGTTGATGGAAAAGATGCCAAGGGAAGCCCTCCTCTGCTGTACTATGGCTGTCCTCCACTGCAGGAGAAACTTCCTTTGAATATTCCTAGGCAGTGGCACCTGTCTTTTATTTTTTATGTGGTTAATGGCCAGTGGTATGCTGTAAATGTTTAACAATTGGCTGTCCAATCCCCAAGGTGTAAATACTCCCACCCTGGCCAATTTCAAGCTAACAATGTGACTTCATTGAACATGGAATTAGAAAGAGATAAATACAATTGGCTCTCACCAGCTGGTACAAACTGGCTCCAGGACATCACAAGTAAAGTCTGTAAGTTTAACGCCAGACAATTAAAGCTGTATATTCGGTAAAGATTTATAGCTGTTTTATCAACCTTCTCATCACCTCCCTTTACTACCAAATTAAGCTGACCTGGCAAGGTCTTTAACAGTTGATAATTTTTCTTTATTACAAATTATTTGGCAGAAATGTTCCCACCACATAAATTAGGCCCTTGGTCTACAGAAAGTTTCTATAAATAGCTTTTTTTGTCTCCTATTGAATTACTGCCTTGGACCAGAGAATCAGAATTCCCTTCCTGATGGTTCCCATGCATTTGGTAACCCTCTAGGAAGAGGAAAAAAATAATCTGCTACACATATGCTGAAATTAAAATTATTCAAAACCTTTTATTATGCTCTAGCTATGTATCTTAAGGAATTTTTTCAGACATTGTAAAGGTGTGTTTGAAATAAATACATCCATTAATTGAACTTGCTATGTGAAGGAAATGAGATAAAATTTTTATATAGGAACAAAAATATCTTATGTTTCCTAATCCAGTGTTCCTCAAAACTTAGTAAGTGATCAATTTCTACTAGTTCAAGAATAGTTTGCACTTAAAATGTAAACTTAGGTACACCTGAAACTAATTGTTAAATAAATAATGAAATATATATTTTATTCAATAAAAAATATATATACATATATATATATATATATATAAACTTTAGGAAATAAGTATTCTTTGACAGCTTTTAAGGGTTATAGAAGTCCAAATATATTTGCCTGGGAAGAAATAGAAGGTGTCTATAAGTGGGTTCTTCTTATGTAGCCATGTCCTTTGTAATGTGACTTTGCAACTTCTCACATTAAAAGGTAAGGTTTCCTTCTCTACACCTTGAATGTGAGCTGCGCTTCTGACCTCTTTGGCCAGTTAGAATGTGACAAGGCAGTATGTTCAGTGCAAGCTGAGGCTCCAAGCAGCTGTGGAGTTCCCACGTACTGTGTAGGGAAACCTGGCACCACGTGAACAAACCTAGGTCAGCCTCCTGGGGATGAGAGACCACACAGGGCAAAGATGAACCATTCAGTGAGCCCCCTACCTCCACCCAGCCAGACTTCCCCTGACCCACACGGAATCACACCTGAGCCCAGCTCAAACTGTCAAACCACAGAACCTTGTGCTAAATAAAAGACTGTTTATTTAAGCCACCAAGTTTTGCAGTGGTTCAGCAGCTAAAGGTAACTGTTACAGTCACCTACAGATTAAACTCAAAAGATGCACCAACCTTATGCAATATGTGGATCTTTCCTTTTTTTGAATGCTGATTGAAGTGAAACCAATTGTAAAAGGATTACTAAGATAACTGGGGAAATTTTAAATGAAATCAGATGTCACTGAGGAATCACTGCCAATTTTGTGAGATATAAAGGCACTGTGCTTAGGTTCGGGACACAAATATATATATTTATATATTTTAACATATATTCATACAGATATAAATGTATATATAATACACATACATATACAGACATACATGTACACATGCAGCCAGAAACATTTAGGCATGATATAATATTATGCTTGGAATTTGCTTTAACATACTATAGCAATGGGAAAAAAAGGGGACGACAGGGAATAGAAAATAGGCAAAATATTGTGGTGATAATATTTGAAGGCTGATAATGGCTACATGGCAGTTTGTCATGCTATTCTCTCTACTTTTATGTATGTTTGAAATTTTCCAAAATAATTTTTTAAAATATTTCATAAAGGAAGAAGTTCTTAAGATTATTTCTGGGATTTTTTTTCCAAGTACATGAAAAGAAAGCAATCACAAAATAGAAAGACTGTACAATCACTGGCCTGATTGCCTGCTCAAATAACCAGTAAATTTCACTGTGCCACTGTGGAAGCAGAGGGAATCAAGTAATGGAGGTGGAGATTAGATTAGCTAAATCATCACAGTAAAGTCAAACCCAAGAAATTAAATCAGTTTACAAATGTAAACCCCAAATGCACTTAATGAAAATTACAAAGTGAACAGATCAAGGACAAGGAACTTGAGCATTCAAGTGGCCAAACGTTATCAGGGCCCTTCTGGTTTCAAGTGACAGAAACGTAGCCTAAATTAGCTTAAGCAATGAAAGGTTAATTTCTACATGGATTAGTTAAGGTATTAATCACTAGTTGCTTAAAAAGTTAAACCCCCAAATCTCAGTGTCTTCACATAATGAACATCTATTTTTTGCTCATGTCACTGTTCCATGGTGGTATCCTGGTCAGATAGCCACAGGATCCACCCTCCTCCAAGACTTCAGCCTCCTACCCAATGGATAAGAAAAGGAAATGAAAGATCCCTCGTGGGATGTGTTAATGGTTTAAGCCTGGAAATAGGTTGTGTGTGTCAGCACATTTGGTGAGAATTCAAGCCCGTATCCAAGTACGAGGGAAGCTGGGAACTGTAGCCTAGCTGTGTGCACCAGAGGAGGAGGAAATGAGTATTGATAAACACATTGCAATTTCTGCACAATTAGACTTTATGCCAGGGAAGGCAGAAGTGGCATACCAGGCACCACTGGGTCCAAGGTTCCATCCTGATGTGAGATCTCTTCCACACGCTCTCACCTGTCTCCACCATATTCCATCTCAGCACTGCCTTATTCTGTCTGCTGGCTCTTTTCTGCCTACTGCAGGATGTTCAGGCACCATACTGTTTGGAAATGCAGTTAGTGTTTATGATGTAGATACTGACTTTTCCTATATATCCCAATATTCAGTTTCAACCATTCACTGAAACATCATGGTTGCAAAAACTGCAAAGGGGGTATGTATGCTAAATACTGACATTTAGCAAAAGCTGGAATAACATAGTCCCTCTGTCTTACCACTCAGTTTTGTGGGCAGGAAGGACATACAAAGAAACAGAAAACAACAGGACAAGGTAGAGTGTGCTATGCTTGAATTATGAGCAAAGTGCTTCAAGAATCCAGCGGAAAGTGGATATATGGCCCCAGAGTTGGAAGAACTTGGCAGAGAAGCGATTTCACTTTCCTCTGCTGAAGGAGGGATTTCAGGAAGAGGAATCACTACATTTGAAAGTACCGGTCTGAGAGAGTGCATGCATTTGAAGGAGAAAATCAATATGGTCGGAACATAAAGATCATGGGGTGAGTGGGCACTAATAAGACATAAGGAAGTCTAAATACACAAGGTCTTAACTGCCAAGCCCAAGATTTTGCATTTGTTTTCACAGATATTCTCTCCTTGACCAAATTCTAGCCAGCTCCTCTAAGGCCTCTGCTTGACTAGGCCTCAACTCTGGCTTACAAAAGACTTGAACAAACACTAACTAATTTCTAACAACTCAAGGATGCATCCCTAGGATGACCCTAGTTCCCCTTAAAACGTCTGCCTGAGGAAATTCAAGGCTGCCAGAAGAATTTACTGTTTGTTCTAACCAGCAGGTGGAGATAAGGCCCCTGTTGCCAAGCCTCTGTGGGAAGGTAGGGGCCTAACTTTAATAAGGGCCAGTTAGTAAACCCAGGTGGGTTTCACATGGACCAATTCCCACTTGTCACTTCCTATGACTTTTCACTTCCCTGTCTCTACTGAGCCCCTGCTCACCACCTCCCTATTCCCTCATTCTTCCTTTAAAATGTTCAGTCTTCTCTCTACAAATTAAAATTGAGTTCAGTTCATGCTGGACTCTTTTCCTTATGGCAACAGTACATTACTGATTAAAATCTGCCCTTTCCAATTTAACTGGTAGCCAGCTTTGTTTATCTTTGACAGTTTCCATATAGGTAATGGAGACTTTTGAATCAGAAAATAACCAAATGTGAGGTTGTTTGCCTGTTTTGGTTTTTGTCATTGTTGTTCTTATTGTTTTATGCCTAGGGGTAAATCATCTGATGGGGTGTAGCAGATGATTTGGAGCAAGGTGATACCAGACACCAGAGAGTGTCCAGAGATGAAGCTGATAGGAATAGAGCAGGCAGGAGACAGTGAGGCTTGAGCTGAGCCCTTGGCGGTGAAGAAAGAAGGGGAATCTTCACCTTGAATTAGAATTTGCAAGATTTGGCTACTGACTGGATGAAGGTAGTGAGAGACACAGAGGAGCAGGAAAACACCTGAAGCTTCCAGATGAGGATGTGGATGGATGACGCCATTGATTTGTTGCTTCAAAAAGAAATATAATTCATTTGAACCATATTTTCACAGGTTTAAGCTACAGGAAGAAAATTACCAGAGGAAAGTTCTCTGGGAAGACATTTGGGTATCAGAGGTTTTCAAAGCAATTATAGAACACAGGGCTTGAATTAAAATAGCAGAAGTTACACCATATAAAGTTTGATTGATAAATAGTACATTTGGTGTTTCCAAGTGAAAACCAGGGTCATAAACCAAAGTCAACAACTTTGATCTTGCTAAATCTTCTAAGTTTGAAGAGCTGAACACACACACACACACACACACACACACACACACACACAGTGTTGTACTCTTGAAAATATCCATTTCCTTTTTGCATTTAAAATTCAGATTAAAAATTAGGGGAGTTGGTCCAGAAAGTTATGTTACTCCCTGCAGTAGTTTTAGTTTGTAAATGGTTAGCTGGAAACAAATCACAAGGCTAAACATTTCAATAGTGAATTTCTAAATGACATTACCTGGAATAATGCACAAAAACTGGCCAGTGGTGTTTTAAGAGACTCATAGCAAGGTTTTAGAAACATAAGAACAGAGATTGAATCTCTACTACAAATGTTAGGAATTAGAATTGAGAAAAGTATCCAATAACACCTTCATCCTTAAAAACCTTTGGAAAAAGGACATAAAATGTCTGATGTTCCCCCAGAGCCAACTTAATATAGCAGAATAGAATAAAGAAAAGAGAGTTGGAGAGACACTAGAATACTTCTTTAAGATTATCCAGAAAAAGTAATTATGTCCTCATTTGTTCTGAATAGATAACAATTTATAAGATTTTAATAAGAACAGGATACTTACACCATTAACAGATTTCACTTAGTTACCAATGCCAAATATTAAATGCTAAAAACATAACAGCAAAATCCCCATCCTGGGGAGCTCCCCATCCCCTGTGTGGCCAACACTGCATCCTTCACGAAAGATGATGAGGGGAGAACCAAATGTTTTTCCTGCCAGCTTTGAAAAGTTATCGTACACCACAGGCAAAACCCAAGGACAGAGTTGCTCAGGGGAACTGCAGGGCAGCAATGAGAGGCAAGGGGGTCCCAGGAAAGCATTGGATCTGCCCTCCTAGGACAAAGATGGATGATCCCACCTCTGCCACCTACTGTCTACGGGACACAGAGCAAGTCTTTGAAACCCTCTGCACCTCTAAATGGAGAATCATTAAAGTTTGTCTTTATTAGCTCTTTAGTTTTATATGCATGTGTGAGGACAAAATGAGATAATCAATGGAAAAGCATTTTATAAAATAGGAAGAACAACATAGAAGCAGAATGGATTCGTCAGTTGATGTCCTAGTACTATGTATAATATTAAAAAGCTTGGAGACAGGTTGAGGGTGTGACATTGAAGCAACTTAATGTCTGCCACCTGAGTCTTTTGTAAGCTCCAGAATTACACAGGTTATACCTCTCGATGTGGTGTGCTTATCCACTTACAAGATAAATATCACCAGAAGATTATTTTAGGATTTCTCTTTTTTCTTCCCCAAATGGGTTCCTTTCAAGTAATGCTGGTTCAAGATCTCCATCATACAAAACATATAGGCCTGTGGCTGTAACCTACTGAATTAAGGGAAGAGTTAAGAGAATCAGTATTTTCAGTATCCCCTCTACTGAGAAGGAAAGGCATGCAGTGAAAAGAGCAGGGCATTTGGATTCAGGCCTGGTTTAAATTCGTATTACCCACTTGCTAACTGTGCACCCTTACAGCAGTGACATCTCTCTGGGCTTCAGTTTCCCCATCTGTAAAATGGGGGGCAGAGGGGAATAGTATTACCTTGCTAAACTGTTATGAGTACTCAAGGCAAGGTGTAAAAATATTCCTCCGATCACCTAATAGCAGACATATTGCTCCTGAGCCTGCAGAGATTTCTAGTTTGGACAACAATGTCAGTTTTCTCTTCCAATGTAGGAAATTCTTAATAGTTTCCTTGTTATGTTGACTAATTGTTATATTTTGTATACATTTTATTCATACTGCACATGAGAATGAATTGAGAATAAACAAAATATATCTTATGCAGCCCTTGAAATTAGCATATTATGTAAGTTTTGATCATCTAGCTCTGTTAGCAGTAGAAAATCAAAAAAAGAACTCATGAAACTTTATTGAGAATAATCTAGAAGATAATATGCTTGACAACTCACAGAACACAAGGAATCACTATACTTTTATTAATTGAAGCATAATATCTATATAACATGACATTCAATTCCCTCCCCTTCCATCTAAATTTGCATACATAATATCCTACATAACTAACGGGATTTTAATAATATATTTTAAGTTGTCACCTTTACAGTTGCAAAAAATGCTTCTTCATTTGTTTTTCGTAAGAGAACATGGAAAGTGCATACGGGAAGTGGATTCAACATAGATTTGTTATACCAAACAAGTTTTGTCTCAATCCTAGCTAGGAGACAAAATCGTTGGAACAATACAGGCATTTGCAAAACCTCTTTAGTTTCTGTTGACCAGGCCCTCGCAGGGGTGCTAACAGACTGCAGCAGGTACCAGCAGAGCACCTGTATTTGTGGGTCTTGAGTAATGCCGTTTGCTTGGGATTTTAGTGATCAAAGGTGTGATCCTGAAACGCTTCACTGCTCTACAACTCATCAAACCTGGCCAAAATGACAATCAGGGGACAATAACAATAAGACAACATAACTGTCCATCCCGCCTGGCCTATGAATCTCTCAGATCACTGCCTTCCTCCTGTCCCCTTTCCAGCCCCTCCCTTCTCACAGAGGGTGACTCCATATGCAGGTCTAAGCACTATATTTACTGATTTCTACCTCTTTTTTTTCTTGTGAAAGCTGTATCTCCAATCCTCTACCTTCCATTACTAGCTCTCTATTTTCTCTCTCCCCTGAACAGACTTGAACCCGGTAACCATCTGCTTGCCAGAAACTCCTAGACTGGTAAGTTTTGCTCTCCTCAGCGACGTGGAATTTTGTGTCACAGGCCCTCCTAGTTGAAGGAAGGTCACTGTCTCGTCACAGCTGTCCACTCCCAGGCTGACCTTCTGTTTACATTTGATGCAGAAGCAAGAATGGAACTGTAGGGCTTCCCTGGGGGCACAGTGGGTGAGAGTCCGCCTGCCGATGCAGGGGACACGGGTTCATGCCCCGGTCCGGGAAGATCCCACATGCCACAGAGCAGCTGGGCCCATGAGCCATGGCCGCTGGGCCTGCGCGTCCGGAGCCTGTGCTCCGCAATGGGAAAGGCCACAACAGTGAGAGGCCCGCGTACTGAAAAAAAAAAAAAAAAAAAAAAAAAAGAATTCAACTGTAGTGACAAAGCTGGAGGGAGGGTTGGTTTGGAGCTGCTGGACTTGAGCACATTCTCCAAAATGATGCCTTTTCAAAAAATTTTAACCAAATATGTTGACATAATGATTGCTAAGTTGTATTAAATATCCTCACAGAAAGGAATGTAAAAAGAGTGCCACAGATAGATGATAGTTAACCTTCCATCTAAAAGTTTGGGTGGGAGGGGAGCTCTTTGGGTGTTGCTTCTCTGTCAGTCATGGATCATCCTCAGAGTCCTCTCCCACACATCCCCCATCTTCCCTCCCAGGCCGGACCCTCAAGGCTGAGAGACGATGTATTTTCTGTGTATTTCCTCCCCAGCCATGAGAACATAACTCTGCTTGTGTTTGATACTGGAATGATTTTTTTTTAACTAAAAAACATTCTCGGGGGGTGGGGGGGGCAGGAGTGGTGAAGGGAGAGGGAATTGGAGGAAGGTGTTCAAAAAGTACAAACTTCCACTTAAAAGGAAGAAAGTAATGTACAACATGATGACTACAGTCAACACTGCTGTACGATAGGAAAGTCATTAAGAGAGTAGATCCTAAGACTTCTCATCATAAGGAGAAAAATTGTTTTTGCTTTTCCTTTCTATTGTATCTACGTGAGATAATGGATGCTAACTAAACTGACTGCGGTAATCATTTCACAATATATGTAAGTGAAACCATTATGCTTTACACCTTAAACTCATACTGTGAGGTATGTCAATTATATTTCAATAAAACTGGGGGAAAATTCTGAAAATAAGAAAGGACAACAACAATCCAATGCACTTACACACAGTTTTTATACTTGCCAAAGTTCTTTTACTGCCAATACCTTGTGCAGTAGGTATGGGAGATAATATGTCTGCTATATTGATGAGGAAACTGAGATACATTGTGATGAATAAATTTATCGTAGGTCACACCATCGTTAGAATCCCATCCCTGGACTTCAATTCTAGGTCTCTCGCAAATACAAGAAGTTGGTTCCCAACTTACGCCGGAATTAACATAAGTTAATGGGTCTTAAATTATGAAAGATATTAAAAGAGTCTAAAAGAAACCAGACTAAAAGTGAATGAATATTTTAGTACTTTTCTATTATTATTTTCATTATTATTAATGACCCCCTAGTGGTATATTTTAGGATATTGATGAGCCTTGACCTTGGATGCCACACCACCATGCAATTATTAAGTGTCAGAAGAATTGATAGCTTTTAGAAAGTAACAGCAAGGCTGAAATTAACTCCCAGCCAGTATGCTGTTGACAGCAGCTGATGGATGAGAGTGAGTTCAGGAAAGATATGGTTGCAAAGGAAATCACAAGTTCCTGCCCCTGAATCTCCCAAATCAACTTAACTTGGCTCAGATGAGCATCTGTGTTTTCCCCGCTATCACTCTGAATTCTGTTGGTAGAAGGAAGTGGAGGCCTTTCCTTTTTCTTCCATTGACCACCAAGCTGGGGGATACCGATCTGTGGATTCCCTTGTTATATGGAAAGCAATCCTTTGACCGTAGCAGAGATTTTATAGCCAGTTGGAGCTTCAGAAGGCTCTGCTGTTTTCTGGTTTTGTCAACATGATCTGAATGTAGGTTAGAAACACAGTAGTTCAGCTAATAAAATAATAATCTGGAAAGGGAAAATATAGGCCAGGAAAAACATGTCCTTTAACACATAGGGATTTTTTTTAAGTCAAGAAGACAAGTAATTCCTGGAAGAGTGATTTTTCTGTATCAAAATTAGCTCTGACCTTTGGCTTGAGTGCCATATTCCTCTGAGGGCTCTTTTAAATGGAACCACTACCACCCTTGGGTGATTCTGAGTCTGAGTCCTTGGATAGAAATCGGGAACTCTGGTCTCTGAGTGCTTGGGTTGGCACTCCATTCCCATCTGTGACGGCAGTTCTTAGCTGGATCTAACCTCTTTTATAAAAAACAAAGACCCCAGAGAGGTTTCAGGAGAACTTGCAGATCAGTCTTGCAAAGGGCACTGTGGTGCTAGAAGCACTGGCCAGGACACAGGAGAGCCTGAATACATTTAGCCAGAAAACCTCAACCACATAATCATGAAGATGATTATGACCTTGTTGGCAGACCACACATTTCTTCTTCTTTGGAGACACCCTCTGAAAACTGTGAAGGTGTGCAGAACTTTTAAAGTCTGAGTCATCAATACACTTTTCCTCCACAGGAGCCGGGGGAGAGAGGGGAAGACAGAGGGAAGGGAAGAGTGGGGGAAGAGGGAGGAGGCAAGAAAGAAGAAGAGCAACAAGGTTTTCAGATGAGCAGAGTCACCCATTGGCAACTCTGTAAGAAAATCATCTTGCAGTTTAGTGACTTGGCCTCTATTTCTTTTTTACTGAGATACAATTGACAGAGAGCATTATATTGGTTCCAGGGGTCATGGCTTCTTGATGAAGTACTAGATGTGACTGCCACCCACTAAAAGAGAAAGCAGTGCTGCAAGCCAGACACAAAATAAGAATTAAAAGATGAAAATCAATGCAATTCAAGGGCTGCTGCTCCCCTAAGTGCCCTGACCCTGTTTTCCATGGGGGAATCATTATCATCTCCACTCTCAACAGCTCCCCCTGGTGCACTGTGGTCAGAATCACAGACTCGAGAGAAACTTCCAAGCCCTAAGGAGGAAGCCTGGGTTCCATCCAGAGAGAGTTTGGGGAATGTAAGAAAGAAACTGAGAGGGCTTCCCTGGCCGATGCAGGGGACATGGGTTCGTGCCCCGGTCCGGGAAGATCCCACATGCCGTGAAGCGGCTGGGACCGTGAGCCATGGCCGCTAAGCCTGCGCATCCGGAGCCTGTGCTCCGCAACGGGAGAGGCCAGAACAGTGAGAGGCCCGCGTACCGCAAAAAAAAAAAAGAAAAGAAAAAGAAACTGAGAGCATTTCCAGAGCTAGGGAGAAAAAGTGGCAGTGACAGAGGTGATCGACAGGAGCTTTCCGGAAGTTTAGCTCTTTCCCTACCCTAGCCCCACCCAGAAGCCCACTTAAGAGCTTCTCCATGTTCTACTCTTGCTCCTATTTTTTTCTACCATATTTTCAGCAACCCCAGCAAACCCTCTTCTCCCCCTTTCCCTTTATCATTTATCTCTTCTCTCTAGTTTAAATGGTTTGGATTTTATTCATCATTTTAAACCACCCTAAACCCATTTTCTAAGTAGTAGGAGTAAATAAATAAATACACACATAAATAAATAGGGTTGGCCTTCATCTCAGCCACTCTCCTGGCTTTAACTATTCCTGTGAAAAGGACCCCTGAACCTGAGTCTTCAGTCCTGAGACTCTGGCCCCACAGCCCAGGTTCACTGGCTCGGCAATCTGGTCAACAATCTCCACCCGATTCCCCTTTGAGCAACTCACATGCAGAGACCAGAGCCATTCTTCACCCATCCTTCCAAATCTGCTCCCGTCCCTGTGCTCCTGACTTAGACTATGATGATTACCATCCATCCAGTAAGCCACACAAAAACTCCAAATCACCTGTGATCCTTCGGTCTCTCTTGCCCCTAAATATCCACACATTTGTGAAATACCATCACCCTGTCGCTACCAAAGCTCTTGAATCCATCTCCTTCTCTCTCTTTCTACAAGCCCTCCCTTAATCTCAAAACTCCCTACCTTGCTCTTGGGTGTTTCAATAACCTCCCTTCCCAGCCTAGAGTCTTTTCCCACCTCCAGCCCTGCCTCCCTGGGGTGACCACTCAAGCCAGGACACTTTGAAGAGTGAAAGGGGGCACTATTCATAACTACCTCAGGACAACAGGTATAACCCAGGCCTATCCTGAATATATGCTCACACTGATCCTATGTCTTCTGACAGACTGACCTCCCTAAAGCTGAGCTCTGATATTGTGTGACCCTGAGTGAAAACCTTCTTGAACTCCTTGCTTCTTATTCAGTAGATTCAGAGTTTTAACACAGCACTCAAGAACACAGCACTCGGGCTTCCCTGGTGGCGCAGTGGTTGAGAGTCCGCCTGCCGATGCAGGGGACACGGGTTCGTGCCCCGGTCCGGGAGGATGCCACATGCCGTGGAGCGGCTGGGCCCGTGAGCCATGGCCGTTGAGCCTACGCGTCCGGAGCCTGTGCTCCGCAACGGAAGAGGCCACAACAGCAAGAGGCCCACATACCGCAAAAAAAGAAAAGAACACAGCACTCAAGGCTCTGGCTCCAGCCTACCATCCCAACACGATCTCTCTCTCTCCTTCCTTACCCTCCACTCCAGCCAAGCTCAGGAACCTATGCCCCACCTCTCCCCACCCCTTTTGTCTTTGTCTTCACCTGTAATATCCTCCCCTCCCAACTACCACCAGTCTCCCGAAATCCAAATCTTATCTAATTTTCAAGATTCATCTTAAAGGCCACCTTTTCTGAGAAGACATTCCTACTATCAACATGGCAGGTTCTGGATTCAAGCAGCCTGGGTTAAGACCATAGCTTTTCCATTTACAAGAAGCATGTCAGGTAAGAAGACATCTTACCTCTGTCTTGGTTCTCCTCATTTGTAAAATCTCTTAGAGTTGCTCTGAGGATTATCTGAGTAAATACTGAAAAGTGCTTAGAGCAGAATACTGATGAGTGTGGGTTATCAGGATTACCTTCCAATATAGCGCTCTTGCCTATATATATCCAAAGCCCTGCTTCCCACCCCTCCCAACCCTGCCCCCAGGCAGAGCTGTGAGGCATACAGGATCTTAGTTCCCCTGACCAGGGATTGAACCCGTGCCCCCCCTTGTAGTGGAAGCGCAGAGTCTTAACCACTGGACTGCCAGGGAAGTCCCGAAAGAGCTGCTTTTTTATAAAGCTCCTATAGGACCCTCACCATATTTGACTTTGTACTCCAATGTTTCCCAGGATGAAAAAATAGTAAGAGCCTTAATAAGAGTAAACAAAACTAACAGAAACAGTACTTCACTAGTCCACCCCACCAGATATGAAGGCCCTCTAGGCAAGTCATATCACTCCCAAATTGTAGGCAGAATTTCAGAGGAAGGGTCCCCTCATCCACTGTACAGTCTTGCAGGGAGGGGGAAGTAGGTAAATAACCCCTCAGTGACACACACACCATGAGTGCTGGGAAAGACCCACATGGTTGAGACCAGAGGTTTGAGAAAGTGACCACAGAGCAGAAGGAAGGTGAGGAAGGGGATGATGAGATAAGTCAATATGCACAGGACTCTTATTTGAGAAGCAGGAGCTAGAAGATTTAATGATCAAGTACTAAAACCCCCTTTGGCCACCTGCCCAGCTTTCCAGCCTCAACATCAGGCAAGCTCACTCCCACACATCTGCCCTGGGAGGTGGGGGATTCTGTGGGAAGGCCCCCAGGCTTTCAGTAACACCATGTGCCTTCAGGAGTCAGACGTGCTGCATACACACCAAACAGAACCAGAGAAAAGCATGGGGGATAATTTAATCCCCAAATCTGGCCCACATCGCCCCACAAAGGTGCAAGAGGTCTCCAGAGAAACAAAGGAAGATGCAGCGGGGGATGTTCTCACCTTTGTTTTTGCCTTCATGTATATCTGGGGCAGTTTGCACAGCTGACTCAACACTAATAATGATCATTGAGGGGGGCTGGGGGAGCTGAGGAGTGACACTACTCCTGCCTGTGTGAAATTAATTTTAAAATACAGATAGTTAAGATCAAACTCACGACTGATAACAGCTGGATGGGACCACATTAGATTTCCTGAATATCCCCCTCCATAAAAAAGAACTTACCCCCCAAAACTGTATGGCTCCCCTCTGACAGGGCAGAATCTGCCTAGATAAGCTTTCAGTAGAGCGAAGAGCAAATGAAAAAGTCCTTCCTCTGCAGAAAGGCCAACAAACGGGAGCTGAGTGTGCTCCTTTCTTCTCCCCAGTCTCAGTCAGGATGCCATGCCTCCTTTTCCAGGAGGGAGGTAGTGCAGGGACAGAGAGAGAGTGGGAAGAAGCCTTCTAGCTTCTATTTCTGGGAATTGGAGTAAAAATCCCAGCCCTTCTACCAAAACATGAAGGGTTGAGGAATACATTTCCCACAGAGGTCATCATCGTTATTATAACCACAGTCATAAGGACTAACCCCTCCCACAGACGATGCCCAGTCCCATCAACCCAGGTAGGGCAGCACTAATGTCACCCCCACTTTACAGGTGAGAAAAGGGGGACTATGTGAGGTTCACTGACTTGTCCACATTTACCCACTTAATAAGCCAGCATTCAAATTCAACTCTGACCCTGAAAACCATTTCAACCACTTTGCTGTGCTGCCTTAAAATGGTGCCACTAAGTAAACCCAAAGGTCTGATCTCTGTAAGAATTAGTCCTAAAAGAAATACTTTTTGGTCTGCAATTATAGGCTCTAAGATAGTTATCTACAAGTTAGTGCTTCTGATTCCCAGGGACCAGGAAAGCCTTTCAGTGGCTTGGCCCTGTGTTAGGAGACGTTTCCAAGATGTCTGGTGGTTTTCCAGCTGCTACCACTGGGAGTGGAATGCTCCACTGCCTGATGCCATGCTGGGCCAGCTGCCCCCAACCACCGCCGATGTGACCTTCAGAGTTGGAAAAAGAACCAAGGGCTGGAGACATTACCTGCAGTAGTAATGATATAAATCCTGTGTTCGCTATACTTGGAATGTCTCAAGAGGCCAATACAATAAGGAGCCCACAAAGCAGGAGCCACTGATGGTTCTCGGCTCCTGTTCCCTCCTTGGGCTCTCTTGCTATGTGATTTTGGGGGACCAATTCCCTATTCCATCACATTAAGCAAGAGGTACAGTAAGTAGCCTCTGAGGTGTCCCCAAGGATCCCCACCTCCTAGTTTTCATGCCTAGTGTAATTCCCTCCTCTGGAGTGTTGGCTGGACCTAGTAACTCACTTCTAAGAATACAATATAGCAAAAGTGATGAGATGTCATACCCAAGATTAGGTCACAAAAAGACTGTGCCTTCTGTCTTGGACACACACCCTCTCCTGGCTCGCTGGCTCTAGATGAAGTCAGCTGCCATGTTGTGAGCTGCCCCATGGAAAGGTCTGCTTAACAGGTCTTCAGCCAGCAGCCCAGTAAGGAACTGAGGCCATCAACAGCCACATAAGTGAGCATGGAAGCAGATGCTCTTCCAATGGAGCTCTGAGATGACACAGCCCTGCCAACCCCTTGATTGCAACCTTGTGAGAGGTCTGAGTCAGAGGCTCCCAGCTAAGCCACCCTTGAGTTTTGGACCCACGGAAACCATGAGATAATAAACATTTGTTGTTTTAACTCACAAACTTATAGGATGATTTGTTCTGCAGTAACAGAGAGCGAATACAATAAGAGACAAGTTCATGGTTGAGCACCAAATGGTGACCTCAAATTCTTCTGGCAGATTCTCCTTTTAATGTTCTTGTCCCTGTAATTATTTGTGGAGGAACAGGAGAATTCTGTGGGGCCCTGATATGATGGTGAGCAAGGCTTTCTGAGCTGAGCACTTGGGATTTTCTTTTTTTTTTAATTTTCTTTTATTTATTTACTTATTTATTTATTTTTATTTTGCGGTACGCGGGCCTCTCACTGTTGTGGCCTCTCCCGTTGCGGAGCACAGGCTCCAGATGCGCAGGCTCAGCGGTCATGGTTCACAGGCCCAGCCGCTCCGCGGCATGTGGGATCTTCCCGGACCGGGGCACAAACCCCTGTCCCCTGCATTGGCAGGCAGACTCTCAACCACTGCGCCACCAGAGAAGCCCTATTTTTTTTTTATAGAGCAGATTCTTATTAGTCATCAATTTAATACACATCACTGTATACATGTCAATCCCAATCGCCCAATTCATCACACCACCACCCGCAACCCCCACTGCTTTCCCACTTTGGTGTCCATACGTTTGTTCTCTACATCTGTGTCTCAATTTCTGCCCTGCAAACCAGTTCATCTGTACCATTTTTCTACGTTCCACATACATGCGTTAATACACAAAATTTGTTTTTCTCTTTCTGACTTACTTCACTCTGTACGACAGTCTCTAGATCCATCCACGTCTCAACAAATGACCCAATTTCATCCCTTTTTATGGCTGATTAATATTCCATTGTATATATGTACCAAAACTTCTTTATACATTCGTCTGTCAATGAGCATTTAGGTTGCTTCCATGACCTGGCTATTGTAAACAGTGCTGCAATAAACATTGGGGTGCATGTGTCTTTTTGAATTATGGTTTTCTCTGGGTATATGCCCAGTAGTGGGATTGCTGGATCATATGGTAATTCTATTTTTAGTTCTTTAAGGAACCTCCATACTGTTCTCCATAGTGGCTGTATCAATATACATTCCCACCAACAGTGCAAGAGGGTTCCCTTTTCTCCACACCCTCTCCAGCATTTGTTGTTTGTAGATTTTCTAATGATGCCCATTCTAACTGGTGTGAGGTGATACTTTATGGTAGTTTTCATTTGCATTTCTCTAATAATTAATGATGTTGAGCAGCTTTTCATGTGCTTCTTGGCCATCTGTATGTCTTCTTTGGAGAAATGTCTATTTAGGTCTTCTGCCCATTTTTGGACTGGGTTGTTTGTTTTCTTAATATTGAGTTGCATACACTTTTTATATATTTTGGAGATTAATCCTTTGTCCAGTGATTCATTTGTAAATATTTTCTCCCATTCTGAGGGTTGTCTTTTCATCTCGTTTATGGTTTCCTTTGCTGTGCAAAAGCTTTGAAGTTTCATTACATCCCATTTGTTTATTTTTATTTCCATTACTCTAGGAGGTGTATCAAAAAAGATCTTGCTGTAATGTATGTCAAAGAGTGTTCTTCCGGGCTTCCCTGGTGGCTCAGTGGTTGGGAGTCCACCTGCCGATGCAGGGGACACGGGTTCGTGCCCTGGTCCGGGAGGATCCCGCATGCCGCGGAGCGGCTGGGCCCGTGAGCCATGGCTGCTGAGCCTGCACGTCTGGAGCCTGTGCTCCGCAATAGGAGAGGCCACAACGGTGAGAGGCCTGCGTACCACAAAAAAAAAAAAAAAAAGAGTGTTCTTCCTATGTTTTCCTCTAAGAGTTTTATAGTGTCCGCTCTTACATTTAGGTCTCTAATCCATTTTGAGTTTATTTTTGTGCATGGTGTTAGGGAGTGTTTTAATTTCATTCTTTTACATGTGGCTCTCCAGTTTTCCCAGTATCACTTATTGAAGAGGCTGTCTTTTCTCCATTGTATATCCTTGCCTCCTATGTCATAGATTAGTTGACCATAGGTGCATGGGTTTATCTCTGGGCTTTCTATCTTGTTCCATTGATCCATGTTTCTGTTTTTTTGCCAGTACCATATTGTCTTGATTACTGTACCTTTGCAGTATAGTCTGAAGTCAGGGAGTCTGATTCCTCCAGCCCCGTTTTTTTCCCTCACAATTGCTTTGGCTATTCGGGGTCTTTTGTGTCTCCATACAAATTTTAAGATTTTTTGTTCTAGTCCTATAAAAAAATGCCATTGGTAATTTGATAGGGATTGCATTCAATCTGTAGATTGCTTTGGGTAGTATAGTCATTTTCACAATACTGATTCTTCCAATCCAAGAACATGCTATATCTCTCCATCTGTTGGTATCATGTTTAATTTCTTCCAACAGTGTCTTACAGTTTTCTGCATACAGGTCTTTTGTCTCCCTAGGTGGGTTTATTCCTAGGTGTTTTATTCCTTTTGTTGCAATTGTAAATGGGAGTGTTCCCCTAATTTCTCTTATTGATTTTTCATCATTAGTGTATAGGAATGGAAGAGATTTCTGTGCATTAATTTTGTATCCTGCAACTTTACCAAATTCATTGATTAGCTCTAGTACATTTCTGGTGGCATCTTTAGGATTCTCTATGTATAGTATCATGTCATCTGCAAACAGTGACAGTTTTACTTCTTCTTTTCCAACTGGTATTCCTTTTATTTCTTTTTCTTCTCTGATTGCCGTGGCTAGGACTTCCAAAACTGTGTTGAATAATAGTGGTGAGAGTGGACATCCTTGTCTTGTTCCTGATCTTAAAGGAAATGCTTTCAGTTTTTCACCATTGAGAATGATGTTTGCTGTGGGTTTGTCGTATATGGCCTTTATTATGTTGAAGTAGGTTCCCTCTATGCCCACTTTCTGGAGAGTTTTTATCATAAATGGGAGTTGAATTTTGTCAAAAGCTTTTTTTTGCATCTATTGTGATGATCATATGGTTTTTATTCTTCAATTTGTTAACATGGTGTATCACATTGATTGATTTGCATATATTGAAGAATCCTTGCATCCCTGGGATAAATCCCACTTGATCATGGTGTATGAACCTTTTAATGTGTTGTTGGATTCTGTTTGCTAGTATTTTGTTGAGGATTTTTGCATTTGTATTCATCAGTGATATTGGTCTGTAATTTTCTTTTTCTGTAGTATCTTTGCCTGATTTTGGTATCAGAGTGATGGTGGCCTCATAGAGTGCGTTTGGGAGTGTTCCTTCCTACACAAATTTTTGGAAGAGTTTGAGAAGTATGGGTGTTAGCTCTTCTCTAAATGTTTGATAGAATTCACCTGTGAAGCCATCTGGTCCTGGACTTTTGTTTCTTGAAGATTTTTAATCACAGTTTCAATTTCATTACTTGTGATTGTTCTGTTCATATTTTCTACTTCTTCCTGGTTCAGTCTTGGAAGGTTATACCTTTCTAAGAATTTGTCCATTTCTTCCAGGTTGTCAATTTTATTGGCATACAGTTGCTTGTATTAGTCTCTTAGGATGCTTTTATTTCTGTGGTGTCTGTTGTAACTTCTCCTTTTTTATTTCTAATTTTATTGATTTGAGTCCTCTCCCTCTTTCTCTTGATGAGTCTGGTTAATGGTTTATCCATTTTGTTTATCTTCTCAAAGAACCAGCTTTTAGTTTTATTGATCTTTGCTATTGTTTTCTTTGTTTCTATTTCATTTATTTCTGCTCTGATCTTTATGATTTCTTTCCTTCTGCTAATTTTGGGGTTTGTTTGTTCTTCTTTCTCTAGTTCCTTTAGGTGTAAGCTTAGATTGTTTCTTTGAGATTTATCTTGTTTTTTGAGGTAGGCTTGTATAGCTATAGACTTCCCTCTTAGAACTGCTTTTGCTGCATCCCATAGGTTTTGGATCGTCGTGTTTTCATTGTCATTTGTCTCTAGGTATTTTTTGATTTCCTCTTTGATTTCTTCAGTGATCTCTTGGTTATTTAGTAATGTACTGTTTAGCCTCCATGTGTTTGTGTTTTTTACGTTTCTTTCCCTGTAATTCATTTCTAATCTCATAGCACTGTGGTCAGAAAAGATGCTTGATATGATTTCAATTTTCTTCAATTTACTGAGGCTTGATTTGTGACCCAAGATGTGATCTATCCTGGAGAACGTTCCATGCACACTTGAGAAGAAAGTGTAATCTGCTGTTTTTGGATGGAATGTCCTATAAATATCAATTAAATCTATCTGGTCTGTTGTGTCATTTAAAGCTCTGTTTCCTTAATTTATTTTCATTTTCGATGATCTACCCATTGGTGTAAGTAAGGTGTTAAAGCCCCCCACTATTATTGTGTAACTATCGATTTCCTCTTTTATAGCTGTTAGCAGTTGCCTTATATATTGAGGTGCTCCTATGTTGGGTGCGTATATATTTATAATTGTTATATCTTCTTCTTTGATTGGTCCCTTGATCATTATGTAGTGGCCTTCCTTGTCTCTTGTAACATCCTTTATTTTAAAGTCTGTTTTATCTGATGTGAGTATTGCTACTCCAGCTTTCTTTTGATTTCCATTTGCATGGAATATCTTTTTCCATCCCCTCACTTTCAGTCTGTATGTGTCCCTAGGTCTGAAATGGGTCTCTTGTAGATAGCATATATATGGGTCTTGTTTTTTTTGTATCCATTCAGCGAGCCTGTGTCTTTTGGTTGGAGCATTTAATCCATTCACATTTAAGGTAATTATCGATATGTATGTTCCTATGACCATTTTCTTAATTGTTTTGGGTTTGTTTTTGTAGGTCCTTTTCTTTTCATGTGTTTCCCACTTAGAGAAGTTCCTTTAGCATTTGTTGTAGAGATAGTTTGGTGGTGCTGAATTCTCTTAGCTTTTGCTTGTCTGTAAAGGTTTTGATTTCTCCATCGTATCTGAATGAGATCCTGGCCGGGTAGAGTAATCTTGGTTGTAGGTTCTTCCCTTTCATCACTTAAAGTATATCATGCCACTCCCTTCTGGCTTGTAGAGTTTCTGCTGAGAAATCAGCTGTTAACCTTATGGGAGTTCCCTCGTATGTTGTCATTTTTCCCTTGCTGCCTTCAATAATTTTTCTTTGTCTTTAATTTTTGCCAGTTTGATTACCATGTGTCTCAGCGTGTTTCTCCTTGGGTTTATCCTGTGTGGGACTCTCTGCACTTCCTGGACTTGGGTGGCTATTTCTTTTCCCATGTTAGGGAAGTTTTCGACTATAACCTCTTCAAATATTTTCTCTGGTGCTTTCTCTCTCTCTTCTCCTTCTGGGACCCCTATAATGCGAATGTTGTTGTGTTTAATGTTGTCCCAGAGGTCTCTTAGGCTGTCTTCATTTCTTTTCATTCTTTTATCTTTATTCTGTTCCGCAGCAGTGAATTCCACCATTCTGTCTTCCAGGTCACTTATCCGTTCCTCTGCCTCAGTTATTCTGCTATTGATTCCTTCTAGTGTAGTTTTCATTTCAGTTATTGTATCATTCATCTCTGTTTGTTTGTTCTTTAATTCTTCTGAGTCTTTGTTAAACATTTCTTGCATCTTCTCAATCTTTGCCTCCATTCTTTTTCCGAGGTCCTGGATCACCTTCACTGTCATTATTCTGAATTCTTTTTCTGGAAGGTTGCTTATCTCCACTTCATTTAGTTGTTTTTCTGGGGTTTTATCTTGTTCCTTCATCTGGTACATAGCCCTCTGCCTTTTCATCTTGTCTATCTTTCTGTGAATGTAGTTTTTGTTTCATAGGCTGCAGGATTGTAGTTCTTCTTGCTTCTGCTGTCTGCCCTCTCGTGGATGAGGCTATCTATGAGGCTTGTGCAAGTTTCCTGATGGGATGGACTGGTGGTGGGTAGAGCTTGGTAAAACTTTAATCCATTTGACTGCTGATGGGTGGGGCTGGGTACCCTCCCTGTTGGTTGTTTGGCCTGAGGCAACCCAACACTGGAGCCTACCTGGGCTCTTTGGTGGGGCTAATGGCAGACTCTGGGAGGGCTCATGCCAAGGAGTACTTCCCAGAACTTCTGCTGCCAGTGTCCTTGTCCCCAGGGTGAGCTACAGCCACCCCCTGCCTCTGCAGGAGACCCTCCAACACTAGCATGTAGGTCTGCATCAGTTTCCCCTGGGGTCACTGCTCCTTCCCCTGGGCCCCCGATGCACACACTACTTTGTGTGTGCCCTCCAAGCATGGAGTCTCTGTTTCCCCCAGTGCTTTTGAAGTCCTGCAATCAAATCCCACTAGGCTTCAAAGTCTGATTCTCTAGGAATTCCTCCTCCCGTTGCCAGACCCCCAGGTTGGGAAGCCTGACATGGGGCTCAGAACCTTCACTCCAGTGGGTGGACTTCTGTGGTATAAGTGTTCTCCAGTCTGTGAGTCACCCACCCACCAGTTATGGGATTTGATTTTACTGTGATTGCACCCCTCCTACCGTCTCATTGTGGCTTCTCCTTTGTCTTTGGATTTGGGGTAGGGTATCTTTTTTGGTGAGTTCCAGTGTCTTCCTGTCGATGATTGTCCAGCAGCTAGCTGTGATTCTGGTGTTCTCACAAGAGGGAGTGAGAGCACGTCCTTCTACTCCGCCATCTTGGTTCCCATTCAAGATTTTTAAATATAAAGGGTTCTCCTTTCACTGCCCTTAATGCCCAGCACCTGCCTCTTTAAGAAGAGCAAATTAATGTCTTATACCATCATCTGCATATCTGAGGACCTCTATTAAATTATTATCTTTTGTGTGTGTGTGTGTTTCTGTTCTTCTTTAAACCTGTAAATCTACACAGAAACGTATATGTGATATATTTTCCTTATATATTGACACAAACTGTCAGCTCAATGATATGAATAAACAAACAGAATTGCATTAAAATGTACTGTATACTTAATAAAGATGTGTCTTTATTCACAGACTACAGAATTATTGTGCTAAATGGTAAGTGCTCTAGCAGAAGAGGAATGAAAACTGGCGTTGCTTTACTAAATAGCAATGGAGCCAGTTTGGAGCACATATAACAATTTATTTCCTGACAGAATATGAAAGTAGAAATCACTGAGTTATTTTATCATTAAACAGTTAATCATTAAGAGTTATTTTCAGCATCTGTCACTACCACATTATAATCACCTCTCTATGTATTTTATTTTCTTCACATAAAAAATACTCTTTGCAGATAAATACTCCCTCTCTCCCATTTATTCAAACTCAACTCTCAAATTCTGAAAAGCTCATGACTACGTTTGGCACTGGAAAAGAGAGAATAAGAATCCTCTGTAAATTAAGCCCACTATAAAAAGGCAATTAAGGGCTTCCCTGGTGGCACAGTGGTTGAGAGTCTGCCTGCTGATGCAGGGGACACGGGTTCGTGCCCCGTTCCGGGAAGATCCCACATGCCACAGAGTGGCTAGGCCCATGAGCCATGGCCGCTGAGGCTGTGCGTCCAGAGCCTGTGCTCCGCAACAGGAGAGGCCACAACAGTGTAAGGCCCACATACCGCAAAAAAAAAAAAAAAAAAAAAAAAAGGCAATTAACTGGTCTTCCATGGTGGGTCAGAGGGATGACCACCACTATGAATATAGTATATTCCTGTTCACACACACACAAACACACACACACTCAAACCCTTCCCCAAAAGGGACTATATTTTTCTCAATTAATATATGAACAGTGATAAGGATCTGGATCTCAGGGCATGCTTGATTACTATGGTGATGCTTAAGACCTCCTGAAATGCAAATGATTTTCCAAAGCTGGACAAACTGTAATGCCAAGAGTAGCACATTAACTTCCCCAGAGGAGAAAGCAGGTATAATACCCAGATTCATAAGGAAAATGACGCACTGACTTTCATGCTTTAGGGATCACATTTGCACATTCCAGAAACAAGCAGTGTGTACGAAACTGTGGCCAGATTGACCCTTTCCTCACAATGTTTCCACATGGTACAATTTCAGTCTAATTAGAGCCATCTATGCAAATGAGATGGAAAAACAGACAGCCAGGTTACGTTTAAAAAGGAGGCAACGCAGTGCTGAGGCATGTTGTGCTTGCTTATGCACAGCTGCTGAATGAGGGGACTGGGACCAGGTGATCTATGAGGGTTTGTCACCTCGGCAATTCCTCTGTTGCACACCAAGAACAACAAAATAGCAAAGCCTGGCCATCTCCAGGAGGACTTCGTAACCCCACAGAACTGGAACCCCTCACCGTTAGGCTGGCCTTGTCCATTTCGCTGCAGGCTCAAAGGGCTTACTAAAACCTAGGACCCAGTCCCTACATTCAAAGCACATGAACTGGGGATCAAGAAGCTCACGAAGTCAGAGGGTGCGTGTTATAAGGGCCTACTTGGATTGTCCCAAAATCTCCACAGAAGTTCCTGATTTTGTCCTGATCCTCTGCAACACTCCTTGGTTCAGAATGGAATCTCTGGACAAGCCTAGGATAATATTATCATCACGTTGATGCGCTTGAATCCTATCACTCCACATCCAGCCCTATTGGAAAGTTGTGGATAAAGGCCCAGAGCCCAGAGCCACATGCAGAAGAGCAAAATGGTTAAAGGGCTCTAGAGTCAGAGGACCTGGGTTCAAATCCAAATCCACTCTTTGCTGTGTGACCTTGGGCAAGTAACTTAACTCCTCTAGGCTTTGGTTACCCCCAGTAAAATGGGGACACCAAGAGTACTTATTTCACAGGGTTTATACAGAATTAAGATAATGCTTCTGCAACACTTAGTAACATGTCCAGGACAAAATAAGTGTTCAACAAATGTTTGCTAAGGAAAACAGAGACCCACCTGGAAATTATCTCTGCTCTCTGACAATGGATATTACTTTGATTGAAGAGAGAAGAAATACCCAGGTGTTACAAGTTCCTAAAAAGAAACCTGTTCTCAGTGTCTGCTCTGGAATCAGGCATGTCAAGGATTGTTCTGAACGCAAGAACAGTGGCAGATTATAGTTGACAGTCAGCCTCTAAGACTGACTCCCAAGCAAGAAAAGAACAAAGACCCCAACCTGTAAGCTCTGGGCACTAGACCAGGCAGGGAAGGCATACATCCTTGGAGAAAGGAGAACCAGAGCAGTACCAGGGACACAGGATGGTGATGGAGCTTTGAGTTCGATACCACAGTGTCACTGAACTTCTCTCTCCTCCCAGCTTAGCCTGACTTTGTATCAAGCATTAATTGTGGGTAAAATGCAAAGAGCATAACTTTAAGAGCACAGGATGAAATTAAGAGTGTGCTGACCAGGTTTGGAGGCTTAAGAAAAAACATTTCAATACTTTTTAAATGAAAGCCCTTATCCCTGCCATCGTGGGACAACCACTGGATAGAAAGCAGTCAGGACCAAGCTAAGACAACCAAGTCATCCAGGGTGATGTCAAGAGGGATGACAGCATGCCCCCACGATTAGGGAAAAAACAGCAGGGAGACTGCAGTGGAGGAGATGGGACACACTGAGGAGGGAAACCTCTGCAAGTAGAAGGTCACAGTAATACTTGAGTGAACAGTTAAACTTGATGTTCACAACAAGCTATGAGTTAGAGCTGGTGTTTTTCCATTTTGCAGATGTGAAATCAGAGACTCATGGGGAAAAAATGCCTAAAGTTACATCACTAGAAAATAGAAAACCTGGAAATCAAATCTAGATCTTTTGAGTCCATGCCTCTTTCTGTCATTTGCAAGTGCTCAGTAGATGGAATCTAATATACCTACAATGTGTCTACAATGATGCAATGGTATCGTCTTCATTATTTTTACTATTATCACGAATATTACATCATAAGATCTTTTAGATGAACGAAATATGTATGAGCTCTGTCTTCCAGGAGCGTGTCATTTAGTAAATAAGGTAAGTACACAAATAACTCTCTCCTGGAACCTAACTGAGGTTGGCTTGAGCCACCTTCCAAGGTTTAACGCTGCACCCAAGATTTCTGTCACTTTCAGTGGGTCATTGATGTGGTCATGCCTGGCTCCAGGCTCTTGTTTTGCCTCCTAAGCTGGCTCAGTTTGGTACCACTGCAACAGAGACATGAAACTCAGCCCTCTCTGATATTTTCACACAAATGTACATGACCACACACCAAAAAGATTTCTGGTTATAGTTTAATTTACCGTGGGTTTACAAAGGAGAGGTTAACATCTTGTGGTGCATTCCACTTCAAACTAAATTGTAGGTTCAGGTTAGACATTAGATTTCTCTATTAATATACCTTTAGCTAACCAAGCATCTAGGAACTTCAACTAGCCACTTCACCCCTGAGTAAAACCAGCCACAGTACATGTCTGCTTGGCTTCTAACTGCACACAAAACCCCTCTCACTTCTCTGTCCTCTCTCTCCTTCCATTTTTCTTCTCAAAAGCTCAGAGACGTTCATCTCATTGTCTCCTTCAAAAGAGTATACCCATCACCTTTGTTCTCCTGGCTCCCGCTGAAGCCAGCACCATTTTCTTCCTACATGTACCTTATCTATATATCAGTGTGTTTACCTTCCTAAGGGTTATTTCAGTGCCAGCCAGTTAAAGTAATCCACTAAATACCTTGCTACAGCTGTATTATTACAAGGTTGTTGTGATAAGCCCAAGAAGATAAAATAGAGTTTTTAGATAGAAAGAACAGGATTACTTCCAGTTACAGATACTGATGAAATCTTAAGTGAGGAGGTTGGATTTAAAAAGGGCATTCCAGGCAAAGGGGACAGCATGGGCAAAGAAGAGGTACAGGTATATGTCAGGGGAAAATGCTTGTTTCAGACCCAGAACTAAAGGGATAGAAATGAGAAAAAAGATTGGGAAAGCACACTGGAGCCAGAATGTGGAGGATGGAAGAGATCTTGGATCCATTCTATAGGAAACGAGAAGCTATCTTTGAGCAGGAAATTATTTTACAACCTCAGTGCAGAGACAAGAAATATAGAAGATCATTTATCAACACATAAATAACTCTCCACACTAGCAACAAATGTGTATTCAGAACAAAAGAAGACCGCAGAGTTCAGGTTCAACATTTCTCCAGACCATTTCCTTGACCCTTTAGGAAGCTCCTTAACTGTGATGTGACCAGGAGGTGTGAAGCAGGGGTAAGAGGATGGCTCTCTTGTGTCTGCTGTGTTGTCTGTCAATAATTTTGATTATCTGCTAATTAAGATTTTGCAGTTGATAGTTTTCCTCTGTTTTAAAATAGAATAGGGGATCTCACCCCTGTGACACTCCCAACTGTGAATAGACTTTGACCAAGAACAGCCAATTGTGAAGGTGTCTTAGGAAGAATATTTAGGGAGGGAGGGCAGTCTGGCTATCTGTACACAGACTAGATCGGACATATTTGGGATTAAACCTGGTTCTGCTATTTACTAGCCATGTGACCTCGAGCAAGTCAATTAAACTAGCCATGTGACCTCGAGCAAGTCAATTAAACTCAAACAAAATAAACTTGCAGCCCAGATTAAGTGTGTGAGCCTCTGGCAAACAGATTCAAAGAGATTATGTATGGAAAGTAGCTGGTGCATATTAAATGATCAATAAATAAAAGCTATCATCATCACCATCCTCATTTTATTCTTCTTACTCCAGGATGCTGGGGAGTTGTGCTAAAATGCAGTGTCTGGCTCTCTCCGATGTCCTCTCCTGGGCACCAGGGTCCCTACATAAACCACCTTAGGGCGCTGCCTCATCCTGGCCTTGTCAATGAAGAGATATGGCTGACCCCGCCTCTGCTGAACTTTCCCTGGCAGCGTAACCCTTCTGTCTGGCCGCCACTTCATGCCCACCTCCTTCCTCTACAAGCCCTCCTCATACTCAACTGCAAATTTTACTGAAAAGGCCTCTGCCTCCTCTCTGCTTAGCCAAACCCAATTCTGCTGCAAACATGAACAGGGCCAGGTGCTGGAAGGAAGAGTTAAATAAATGGGACCCAGGCCTGTCTTCAAGGGGCCTGCAAATTGGCAATGACAGTGTCTTATTCATCTTTTTGTCTCTAAATCCTGACACAAAGTAAGAACCTATGATTGTTGTTATTACTGTTGCTGGCTGTTTTTGTCACTGTTTTTGTTATTATTTAAATGCTTGTTAAATGTAACTAGTAAATTAGCATGTTAACTTCAGTACAACTTTACCTCCAATATGGAACTTTTATAACACTGGATCATAATAAAAAGGGTAAAGAAGATAAGCAAAGTATAAACTAAACATGCCTTTGAATAGACTTCTACTGGTATATTTTAGAGGCACTATTTGATTAGGAAGTACTGTGGCTAATGAACCAACTATTAGAATCAGTACAGTAAGCTTATGGGAGCCAAATATCAGAGATAATGTAAGAAGTGGGGGAACCAGATCAAATTTTTAAAATAGTCAAATAAATCCATAAAATAAAAAATAATAAATATTAAATAAATAAATCCATAAAATAGAGATATTTTATGATTGCACCTTCATTTTGCTTCTCACACACCAAAAGGTACTGTTTCTCACTATTTCTTTAGCTCAGTACAGGTTCTGTGGACTTACACAAGACTGGATACTGAGACAATTCTCCAGTTCTGATTAGAATGATCTCTCTGTGTTGCTCAGACCTTCGCATGATATAAAATTCTTTAAAAAAGGGTCAAAGACAAAGCCACCAGAAAAAATGTTACCATTAAGTTCTTTGATGTCACAGATAATGGTTATAAGGTCCTTGGATGTCTTGTCTTGACCTGAAATGTCAAGGTAAAAATGAGGATTCCTGAAATGTTAATCTATGAAGGAACAAGTCACAAAATATAAATGGTGGTGTCATCCTCCTGGCATTACTCTGAGTGGCTTCATAACAAGGGCTTGGTCAGTAATGATCTTTGGAAAGAACACTGAACCCAGGTTTTAATATCAGCATCACACAAGAAGCTAAGTTATCTTGGGCAAATCATTTACTCTCTGGGCTTTGTTTCTGTGCCTGAAAAATGAAGGGATTCACCCTGGTGACTCCGTACCTTCCTCCCAGTTTTTGATTCTCTGCTGCCTGTGGAGCCTAAGAAGTTCATTCCCCTGAGAAGCTTGCTCCAGGAGGAACAGATATTGTCACCATTTGTATTTTCTGTGACTTTCCCTTTGTTCTCTGCTAGCTGGAAATTTCTGAGACTGATTTTTCTGCAGGCAAAACCATGAGAAAGGAAGGAAGCACTCACAGGAGTTTTGACCAAGGGCACCTAGAAGCTAAAACAATTAAAATGTGAGAAAATATATACAATGAGCCCAGGATAACACAGCCATGGACCTTCTAATGAGACAATTGTGTCTGAAAAACATGTAAGTAAAACCACACTTAGAACCAAGGAAAACATGCAGGAACAATGAATGCATGAAGGATGCTTCCATGTCCCTCATCTCTGGGTGATACTAATATCAGGAAACATATAGCTACAACTAAAACTTAACAAAACTTAGCAAGTCTAGCCTTACTCTATGAAAACCCTGAATTAAAACTGCTTTTAAATCTTTCCTACAAGCTAAAAAATACATGGTTCTGCTGATGAGAAACGATGAAGAAGTCAAATTAGTGCTTAAATATTGGGACTTAAACACTTTAAAATTTAACCACATATTGAATAGCAAGAGTTCATTTGAAATAATACCAGAAATAAATTATATGAAGGATTTTTCCTGATAAATGTCAAGACATTATTCACATGTTCTTCTCAGTATGGCTTTAAATGAGAGTTTAACATGGTAGTGTATGGACATACGTACATCTGCTTTTCAGTGCAGATAAATTTGTTTTGTATAACAAGGCACCATTATTATGCCTTCTGATTTATAACATCCAATGTCCTTTTTTTGATAAATGTTTATCATATAATGATTAAGAAGAAAAGAAGTCAGATAAAGCTGGTTTGAATTATAGCTCTGCCACTAGCTGAGAACTGAGTGACTTTGGACAACATACTTTACCTCTTGGAGCTTCAGTTTCTCCATCTGTAAAACAAGGATGTAATGATGCCCTCCTCATGGAGTTTTTGAGAAAGGGCTTAGACCCTAAAATATAGGACATGCTCAATTGTTTTTATCTTGTTGATTTGTAACTTGCATGTACATGGTCCTGGGAGATTAAAAAATAAGTGCCAAAAGGTTGTTTGCATGTCCATTTGTTTGTGAGTTCCAAATGACTTAGAGGTGGTTAAGCATGTTGGCTCTGTATGAATTCAGAGTAGAGGTGGTTAGGGGAAGCTGCTATGAACTACTGGGGCCAAGACATCCCTTTCGTCTAGGTAGGAGATAGTAATAGCAGCAAGCCATCATTCCAGCTGCAAATGAAAAGAAAAATGAAAAGACCTTCCTATGGGAACTCAGATTGTTAGCTATTTTCTTCCCTGAGGACATAAGCTCAATCTGGTATGAGCTGAGAACCAGCTTGACATAGGCAAAGGGACACTGTTAGTGGCGAGAAAAGTCAGCCCAGCTTTTGATAGTCACATGAGTTGGCATGACAGACGAAATCCAAAACAGCCCCAAATGCATGATCATTTTTCCCATAAGGCATGTGCCAAGTGCAGAGGCAGCGGGAGGCAGAGGTGGGGTAGAAATACTGAATGCAATCCCCACACCACAATTCTTAGGCAACAAAACTCCACTAGAGTGAGCGCTCTGTAACAAGCATACCAGAGATCTCATCCTTGAGACATCTGAAAACAGAAGACAGAATGTAACCGAAGTTGCTACCCAACCCTAACTAACATAGATAAAATCTGATTAGATTGGGGTGATTAACACATCAATCTAGCTGCCAGAGGAAAAGACAAATACTCCTTGTCAAAAATAATATTGCTTCTGGGCGTCCCTGGTGGCGCAGTGGTTGAGAGTCCGCCTGCCGATGCAAGGGACACAGGTTCGTGCCCCGGTCCGGGAAAATCCCACCTATCGCAGAGTGGCTGGGCTCGTGAGCCATGGCCGCTGAGCCTGCGTGTCTGGAGCCTGTGCTCCGCAATGGGCGAGGCCACAATACTGAGAGGCCCGCATACCGCAAAAAAAAAAAAAAAAAATTGCTTCTTTTATATACAATGTATGTGTGACACCCAATCAAACATTACAAGGCATGTGAACAAGCATGAAAAAAGTGGCTAGTAACCAAGAGAAAAAAGAGACAATAGAATCAGGCTTGCATATGATCCAGATATTAGAGTTAGCAGACAAAAACTTTAAAATAACATAATAAATCTAATAAATGTGTTCATGAAAATGGAAGAAAGATGAGGAAAAGATAACACAGAATTATATTAAAAAAATAAAAAATGGAAATTCTACAACTGAACAAACAAAATATCTGAAATTAAGTACTCATGAGTGGGTCTGATGACAGACCAGAAGTTGAAGACAGTGTTAGTGAAATCAAAGATAGGTCAAGTAAAATTTTCTAAAATGGAGAGAGACCTTCAAGATGGCGGAGGGGTAAGATGTGGACATCACCTTCCTCCCCACAAATACATCAGAAATACATCTACATGTGGAACAACTCCTACAGAACACCTACTGAACGCTGGCAGAAGACCTCAGACCTCCCAAAAGGCAAGAAACTCCCCACGTACCTGGGTAGGGCAAAAGAAAAAAGAAAAACAGAGACAAAAGAATAGGGATGGGACCTACACCTCTGGGAGGGAGCTGTGAAGGAGGAAAAGTTTCCACACACTAGGAAGCCCCTTCACTGCTGGAGACAGGGGGTTGGCCAGTGGGAAGCTTGGGACCCATGGAGGAGAGTGCAGCAACAGGGGTGCAGAGGGAAAAGAGGAGAGATTCCCACACAGAGGATCAGTGCTGACCAGCACTCACCAGCCTGAGAGGCTAGTCTGCTCACCAGCCGGGGTGGGCAGGGGCTGGGGGCTGGGAGCTGAGGCTCAGGCTTCGGAGGTCAGATCCCAGGGACAGGATTGGGGTTGGCTGCGTGAACACAGTCTGAAGGGGACTAGTGCACCATAGCTAGCCGGGAGGGAGTCCGGGAAAAAGTCTGGACCTGCCTAAGAGGCAAAAGACGATTGTTTCTGGGTACACGACGAGAGGGAATTCAGAGCACCACCTAATCGAGCTCCAGAGATGGGCGCAAGCCGCGGCTATCAGCGCGGACACCAGAGACAGGCAGGAAATGCTAAGGCTACTGCTGAAGCCACCAAGAAGCCTGTGTGCAAGCACAGGTCACTATCCACACCTCCCCTCCAGGGAGGCTGTGCAGCCTGCCACTGCCAGGGTCCCGTAATCCAGGGACAACTTCCCCGGGAGAACACATGGCGCACCTCAGGCTGTTGCAATGTCATGCTGGCCTCTGCGGCCGCAGGCTCACCCTACACTCCATACCCCTTCCTCCCCCTAGACTGAGTGAGCCAGAGCCCCCTAATCAGCTGCACTTTAACCCTGTCCTGTCTGAGCGAAGAACAGACGCCCTCAGGCGACCTACACGCGGAGGCGGGGCCAAATCCAAAGCTGAACCCCAGGAGCTGTGCGAACAAAGAAGAGAAAGGGAAATCTCTCCCAGCAGCCTCAGGAGCAGCGGATTAAATCTCCACAATCAACTTGATGTACCACATATATGTGGAATATCTGAAGAGACAACGAATCATCCCAATATTGAGGCGGTGGACTTTGGGAACAGAGATATACATATTTTTTCCTTTGTCTCTTTTTGTGAGTGTGTATGTTATGCTTCTTTCTGTGATTTTGCCTGTATAACTTCACTTTTACCATATGTCCTGGGGTGCTGTATGTCCATTTTGGTTGCTTTGTTTTCTTTTTTCTAGTATAGTTTTTAGCACTTGTTATCATTGGTGGATTTTTTTTTTTTTGGTTTGGCTGCTCTATTCTTTTTTTTTCTTTTCTTTTTTTACACTTTAAAAAAATTTTAAACAATTTTAAAAATTATTTTTTATTTTAATAACTTTATTTTATTTTATTTTACTTTTCTTTCTTTTTTTCTCCCATTTCTTCTGAGCCACGTGGCTGACAGGGTCTTGGTGCTCCAACCGGGTGTCAGGCCTGTGCCTCCGAGGTGGGAGAGCCAAGTTTAGGACATTGGTCCACCAGATACCTCCCGGCTCAACATAATATCAAACAGCGAAAGCAATCACAGAGATCTCCATCTCAACGTTAAGACACAGCTCCACTCAATGACCAGCAACCTACACTGCTGGACACCCTATGCCAGACAACTAGCAAGACAGGAACACAACCCCACCCATTAGCAGAGAGGCTGCCTAAAATCATAATAAGGTCACAGACACCCCAAACCACACCACGAGACGTGGTCCTGCCCACCAGAAAGACAAGATCCAGCCTCATCAACCAGAACACAGGCACCAGTCCCCTCCACCAGGAAGCCTACACAACCCACTGAACCAACCTTAGCCACCGGGGGCAGACACCAAAAATAACGGGAACTACGAACCTGCAGCCTGAGAAAAGGAGACCCCAAACAGAGTAAGTTAAGCAAAATGAGAAGACAGAGAAATATGCAACAAATGAAGGCGCAAAGTAAAAACCCACCAGACCAAACAAATGAAGAGGAAATAGGCAGTCTAGCTGAAAAAGAACTTAGAGTAAGATAGCAAAGATGATCCAAAATCTTAGAAATAGAATGGAGAAAACACAAGATACATTTAACAAGGACCTAGAAGAACAAAAGAGCAAACAAACAATCATGAACAACACAATAAATGAAATTAAAAATTCTCTAGAAGGAATTAATAGCAGAATAACTGAGGCAGAAGAACGGATAAGTGACCTGGAAGATAAAATATTGGAAATAACTACTGCAGAGCAAAATAAACAAAAAAGAATGAAAAGAATTGAGGACAGTCTCAGAGACCTCTGGGACAACATTAAACGTACCAACATTTGAATTCTAAGGGTCCCATAAGAAGAAGAGAAAAAGAAAGAGACTGAAAAAATTTTTGAAGAGATTATAGATGACAACTTCCCTAATATGGGAAAGGAAATAGTCAATCAGGTCCAGGAAGTGCAGAGAGTCGCATACAGGATAAATCCAAGAAGAAACATGCCAAGACACATATTAACCAAACTATCAAAAATTAAATATAAAGAAAAAATATTAAAAGCAGCAAGGGAAAAGCAAAAAATAACTTACAAGGGAATCCCTATAATGTTAACAGCTGACCTTTCAGCAGAAACCCTTCAAGCCAGAAGAGAGTGGCAGAACATATTTAAAGTGATGACAGGGAAATACCTACAATCAAGATTACTCTACCCAGCAAGGATCTCATTCAGATTTGACGGAGAAATTAAAACCTTCACAGACAAGCAAAAACTAAGAGAATTCAGCACCACCAAACCACATTTAAAACAAATGCTAAAGTAACTTCCCTAGGCAGGAAACACAAGAGAAGGAAAAGACCTACAATAACAAACCCAAAACAGTTAAGAAAATGGTAATAGGAACATACATATCAATGGTTACCTTAAATGTAAATGGATTAAATGCTCCAAGCAAAAGACATAGACTGGCTGAATGGATACAAAAACAAGACCCATATATATCCTGTCTACAAGAGACCCACTTCAGACCTAGGCACACATACAGACTGAAAGTGAGGGGATGGAAAAAGATATTCAATGCAAATGGAAATCAAAAGAAAGCTGGAGTAGCGATTCTCATATCAGACAAAATAGACTTTAAAATAAACACTGTTACAAGAGACAAAGAAGGACACTACATAATGATCAAGGGATCGATCCAAGAAGAAGATACAACAATTGTAAATATTTACGCACCCAACATAGCAGCACCTCAATACATAAGGCAAATGCTAACAGCCATAAAAGGGGAAATCGACAGTAACACAATCATAGTAGGAGACTTTAACACCCCACTTTCACCAACGTACAGATCATCCAAAAGAAAAATAAATAAGGAAACACAAGCTTTAAATGATACATTAAACAAGATGTATATCAATTAATTGATATTTATAGGACATTCCATCCAAAAACAACAGAGTACACTTTCTTCTCAAGTGCTCACGGAACATTCTCCAGGATAGATCATATCTTGGGTCACAAATCAAGCCTTGGTAAATTTAGGAAAATTGAAACTGTATCAGATATCTTTTCCGACCACAAAGCTATGACACTAGATATCAATTACAAGAAAACATCAATAAAAAATACAAACACATGGAGGCTAAACAATACACTACTAAATAACAAAGAATCACTGAAGAAATCAAAAAGAAAATCAAAAACTACCTAGAAACAAATAACAATGAAAACACGACGACCCAAAATCTATGGGATGCAGCAAAAGCAGTTCTAAGAGGGAAGTTTATAGGAATACAAGCCTACCTCAAGAAACAAGAAACATCTCAAATAAACAACCTAACCTTACACCTAAAGCAATTAGAGAATGAAGGACGAAAATACCCCAAAGTGGGCTTCCCTGGTGGCGCAGTAGTTGAGAGTCTGCCTGCCAATGCTGGGGACACGGATTCGTGCCCCGATCCGGGAAGATCCCACATGCCGCGGAGTGGCTGGGCCCGGGAGCCATGGCCGCTGAGCCTGTGCGTCCAGAGCCTGTGCTCCGCAACGGGAGAGGCCACAACAGTGAGAGGTCCACGTACCGCAAAAACAAAAACAAAAACAAATCCAAATTTAGCAGAAGGAAGAAAATCATAAAGATTAGATCAAAAACAAATGAAAAAGAAATGAAGGAAACTATAGCAAAGATCAATAAAACTAAAAGCTGGTTCTTTGAGAAGATAAACAAAATTGATAAACCATTAGCCAGACTCATCAAGAAAAAAAGGGAGAAGACTTAAAACAATAGAATTAGAAATGAAAAAGTAGAAGTAACAACTGACATTGCAGAAATACAAAGGATCGTGAGAGACTACTACAAGCAACTCTATGTCAATAAAATGGACAACCTGGAAGAAATGGACAAATTTTTAGAAAAGCACAACCTTCCAAGACTGAACCAGGAAGAAACAGAAAATATGAAAGGACCAATCACAAGCACTGAAATTGAAACTGTGATTAAAAATCTACCAACAAACAAAAGCCCAGGACCAGATGGCATCACAGGCAAATTCTATCAAACATTTAGAGAAGAGCTAACACCTATCCTTCTCAAACTCTTCCAAAATACAGCCGAGGGAGGAACACTCCCAAACTCATTCTACAAGACCTCCATCACCCTGATACCAAAACTAAACAAAGATGTGACAAAGAAAGAAAATTACAAGTAATATCACTGATGAACATACATGCAAAAATCCTCAACAAAATACTAGCAAACAGAATCCAGCAGCACATTAAAAGGATCATACACCATGATCAAGTGGGATTTATCCCAGGAATGCAAGGATTCTTCAATATACGCAAATCAATCAATGTGATACACCATATTAACAAATTGAAGGATAAAAACCATATGATCATCTCAATAGATGCAGAAAAAGCTTTCAACAAAATTCAACACCCATTTATGATAAAAACCCTCCAGAAAGTAGGCATAGAGGGAAGTTAACTCAACATAATAAAGCCCATATATGACAAACCCACAGCCAACATCATTCTCCATGGTGAAAAACTGAAACCATTTCCACTAAGATCAGGAACAAGACAAGGGTGCCCACTCTCACCACTATTATTCAACATAGTTTTGGAAGTTTTAACCACAGCAATCAGAGAAGAAAAAGAAATAAAAGGAATCCAAATCAGAAAAGAAGTAAAGTTGTCACTGTTTGCAGATGACATGTTATTATACATAGAGAATCCTAAAGACCCTACCAGAAAACTACTAGAGCTAATCAATGAATTTGGTAAAGTAGCAGGATACAAAATTAATGCACAGAAATCTCTTGCATTCCTATATACTAATGATGAGAAATCTGAAAGATAAATTAAAGAAACACTCCCATTTAACACTGCAACAAAAAGAATAAAATACCTAGGAATAAACTTACCTAAGGAGACAAAATACCTGTATGCAGAAAACTATAAGACACTGATGAAAGAAATTAAAGATGATACAAACAGATGGAGAGTTATACCATGTTCTTGGATTGGAAGAATCAACACTGTGAAAATGACTATTCTACCCAAAGCAATCTACAGATTCAATGCCATCCCTATCAAATTACCAATGGAATTTTTCACAGAACTAGAGCAAAAAATTTCACAACCTGTATGGAAACACAAAAGACCCCGAATAGCCAAAGCAATCTTGAGAAAGAAAAACGGAGCTGAAGGAATCAGACTCCCTGACTTCAGACTATCCTACAGTAATCAAGACAGTATGGTACTGGCACAAAAACAGAAAAACTGATCAATGGAACAGGATAGAAAGCCCAGATATACACCCACACACATACGGTCACCTTATTTTTGGTAAAGGAAGCAAGAATATACAATGGAGAAGAGACAGTCTCTTCAATAAGTGGTGCTGGGAAAACTGGACAGCTACATGTAAAAGAATGAAATTAGAACACTCCCTAACACCATACACAAAAATAAACTCAAAATGGATTAAAGACCTAAATGTAAGGCCAGACACTATAAAACTCTTAGAGGAAAACATAGGCAGAACACTCTATGACATAAATCACAGCAATATCCTTTTTGACCCACCTTCTAGAGAAATGGAAATAAAAACAAAAATAAATGGGACCTAAGGAAACTTAAAAGCTTTTGCACAGCAAAGGAAACCAGAAACAAAACGAAAAGCAACCCTCAGAATGGGAGAAAATATTTGGAAATGAAGCAACTGACAAAGGATTCATCTCCAAAATTGACAAGCAGCTCATGCAGCTCAATATCAAAAAAACAAACAACCCAATCCAAAAATGGGCAGAAGACCTAAACAGACATTTCTCCAAAGAAGATATACAGATTGCCAACAAACACATGAAAGAATGCTCAACACCACTAATCATTAGAGAAATGCAAATCAAAACTACAGTGAGGTATCACCTCACACCAGTCAGAATGGCCAACATCAGAAAATCTACAAACAGTAAATGCTGGAAAGGGTGTGGAGAAAAGGGAACCCTCTTGCACTGTTAGTGGGAATGTAAATTGATAGAGCCACTATGGAGAACAGTATGGAGGTTCCTTAAAAATCTAAAAATAGAACTACCATACGACCCAGCAATCCCACTACTGGGCACATATCCTGAGAAAACCATAATTCAAAAAGAGACATGTACCACAATGTTCACTGCAGCTCTATTGACAACAGCCAGGACATGGAAGTAACCTAAGTGTCCATCGACATATGAATGGATGAAGAAGATGTGGCACATATATACAGTGAAATATTACTCAGCCATAAAAAGAAACGAAATTGAGTTATTTGTAGTGAGGTGGATGGACCTAGAGTCTGTCATACAGAGTGAAGTAAGTCAGAAAGAGAAAAACAAATACCACATGCTAACACATATATATGGAATCTAAAAAAAAAAAAAAAATGGTTCTGAAGAACCTAGGGGCAGGACAGGAATAAAGACTCAGACGTAGAGAATGGACTTGATGACACGGGGAGGGGGAAGGGTAAGCTGGGACTAAGTGAAAGAGTGGCATGGACTTACATATACTAACAAATGTAAAATGGATAGCTGGTGAGAAGCAGCCGCATAGCACAGGGAGATCAGCTCAGTGCTTTGTGTCCACCTAGAGGGGTAGGATAGGGAAGGTGTGAGGGAGACGCAAGAGGGAGGAGATATGGGGATATATGTATATGTATAGCTGATTCACTTTGTTATAAAGCAGAAACTAACACACCATTGTAAAGCAATTATACTCCAATAAAGATGTTAAAAAAAATTTTTTTTTCTAACATGGGACTTCCCTGGCGATCCAGTGGTTAAGAGTCCGCACTTCCACTGCAGGGGGTGCGGGTTTGATCCCTGATTGGAGAACTGAGATCCTGCATGCTACATGCTATGTGGCAAAAAAAAAATTTCCAAAATGAAGCCCTAAAGTTAAAAAAAGAGGGAGTGGGGGTAACGATGGAAATAACAGAATATAACAGACATGTGGGACATAATCAAAACATACATAATTGGAGTCTGAGAAGGATGGGAGAGAGAGAGAGAAAATGGAACAAAGCAATACTGGCAACAGATGATCACAGAATTTCCTGATTCTTCTCCTTTGTTAATGTTGTTAATTACATGAAATGTATTAATTATTAATGTTAAAAAAATTTGTATTCTTAGAATAACTAAGCCCCATTGCAGTGCATCAGCAGCTCCCCAGTCACCTTAGCCCAGCTCGTTCTCCTGACTACTCTTTCCCTTCCTAGAGACATCAACACACTGGGGTCGCCATCTTTTGGCTGTGCCCCAATCTGGAGGCCCTGATCTTCCAATGGGGACTTCCTCTGTGTTATTACCACTGGTCTTAAGAACCTGAGGACCAGGAGCTGAGCCACACCCACAGGTATCCTTTGTATAGGAGTTTCTTGTTATTGTTACTGCTCTAGGACCTGGCCTTTTGAATACCTACAAAGCAGACCGTCATTTTTTTTGGAGAGCCCTAAGTGTTACAAATTTTTATTTATTTAGGGCTAAAGTTTGTGTCTAAATCACAATCTAATTCTGGGATGAAGTCATTTATAATAAGTCTACCACTATAAATTCCACACAACAATTCTTTAAGCACAGGAAGATAGTTCTCATATACCCTCAGCTAAATTTATACAAGTTAAATCTCTCCATTTCTCTTGACTATATTTTACTTCTGTATCAATTGGGACTCTTTTGGTTACCTATGATAGAAACCCAGCTAACGCTGGCTTTAAAAGGGAGAATATATTACCTAGCTGGGAAATGTAAGGGATTAAATGTAAGGGATTAAAACTGGCTTCAGGGATCCATAAGTTTTATTTTCCTTGAGTGACTTGACTTGGGGAAGGTCTCCCACATAAAAGCAAATATGGTCGTGAGGAAATCCCAGTTGACATCATCTTCAAGGCATGTGACTGAAGAACAGGGAGCATCTGCTTCTTTGAACTACAGCAAAAGTCTTGATTGACCTGGACTGTAACACCTGTCAACTCCTAACCAATCACACGCAGCCAGGATGATAAAGTTTTTGGACTGACCAAGTCTCGTTCTGTGTTGAGGGGAAGGCAGAAGGAAAATCAGCCCCACTCCAGCCAAAGGAAAAAAATTCCACACCAGGAGGAGGAGGAGAAGAAAATCACTCTCATCTGGCAATGTCCTGCTACAAATTGGGAGACAGTGATATCAATAGAGGCACAATTACATTAAAATATGCACAGTGGTAGGTAAACTTGTGAAATAACGATACCTAGATACAGAAATAGAGACAGAGACAGAGACATATCTGCCCCCAGTTCCTGACACAGAACTCCTAAAACTCTTATAATTTCCTAAGCACCAGGGGTGCTCAGAGCATCTTTTGTTCTAACATTTGGTCTTTGACCCCAGTTCCTGACACAGAACTCCTAAATCTCTTGGAATTTCCTGAGTGATAACAGTTCATTTCTTCTAATGTGGTGACTCTTGGTCATGACCTAGTCACCTTCCCAAAGGCCTTACCTCCTAATACCATCACCGCTGGAAGTTAGGATTCAACATAGGAAAGAGGGGCGGGGGGCACATCAGACCACAGCAAGACTTAACTTTACCTGTAATATTTTCCCACAGGGCAACATATTTCTATATTAATTATGTGCATCCAAAATATATAAATCTAAATATATGTATGAGCATGTATACACACACTTTAAAAAGTCTATAAGAAAACAGCCAAAATATTAGCATTTAGAAAGTGAGTACATGAGAAACTTTTCTCTTTTTTGTATGATTTTTAAACATTTTTAATATCTAAAATTAAAATAAAGAAAAACTTAAATCACTTTCAGTGTGTATCCCAGTCATATACCATCTTCTTGGATTTCTTTCATTACTCTCATCAGCGAATGGGTTGTCTTGTGTAATTTTGATTCATTTGTCTATTTCACTGGCCACACTATCTATCACTGTGGCATCCACAAATGTGATGAACAGGACTTCTATTCCATCATACAAACATTGATAAAAACGTTGATCAACACAGACCAAAAGCAGGAACTTGTGGCCCCCCTCTATAGCCTGTCCTTCACATGAGCCCTCTTGGGGTACAACTGATCCCCATTAACCTACGTGAACTCCAATTTAGCCCACACTTCCCCATCTTGCCCGGAAAGAAAGCAGGAGAATCTTTGTCACAAACAGCATTAAAATTAAAGTATACTACATATTTCTAAAATTCTCCTCATCTATGAAAAGCAGAAAATAAGAATATAAAGCATTGATTTTTTTTCAGTCAGGCCCTATGGACCCCTGTAACCTTTCCTGAGTTAATTTGTTTGACCCTGTGAGATGCTGAGTCTTTAACCCCCCACAAAGGGCACTCCTAGGGTTAAACAAAATGCATAGCCGCCGAATACAGCAACCTCTGACAAAGAAATAAAACCGATTAATTGGGAGTGACTATTTAACTTTCTAATATGATATAATCAGCCTTGTGCACTGATTATTCCCCAATAAATGCACTCACTAGGCTATTCCACACACACATGAGTTTCAGGTTATATAGTCCCATGGACAATAACCTGAGAAGTATTTCTGCATGCAAAGACAATAAAATCAGGTAAAGTGCTTTTTTGGTCATAAAAGTTTAAAGATGACTCTGTCTTTATATAATAGGTGGTACAGGAAATAGTATATATTTCATTTTGAAAAAGCTTTACATCCATATATAATGTGACAGTAATATGACCCATCTCACAGAGTTCCTTTGCTTGAGAACAATTTCACGAATGTCATTTGAGAAAATTAGATCCATCTTCCTTCCATTTAGAAATAATTCTGGCTTATGTAACAAACCATGTTTTCTCTCTTTCCTCACTCTGCTGTCCTCAGGAACATTTTTCAGACGAGCAGAAGGTTTATGCTTCTCTGTTTCTAGGGCTCCTGCTGCTTCTGCTTACTCACCACCTGAAGTCTTAACTCTCTGTTTGTAACACCACAATTGGCTACTGTGGAGCTAATTTTGACATAATCATGCTAGAATTATGACTTGAGAACAGAGATCACAGGGAAGTGGATGAAGTCTTACAATGGGTCACAGAGAAGAACCAGAAGCAGAAAAAATTTCATCCAAATTATCTGTTCTAGCTTTACTACAGTTAAAAATAAAATCCACAGGCTTGCTTCCCCCCCCCCTTCCCCGCCACCCCACTGGGCTTTTAAAACTCATTTCCAAGCTTGTTATTGTAGTCATTAACTTCTTCACAGCTAGAATTCTGACAAGGGAGGCAAACTCAGTCACTTGAAAAATATCATCACTAAAAACGGGTTGAGTTTAACTGGATGAAACATGCTGGGTATATCAGCAGCAGCTTAGAACTTCAGCACTATTCAGAAATGAATTTCACACCTAAATCTCATCTCCACACTTTCCAAGGTAGGCGACTTGCTGGTTTAGTCAACATGAGAACAAATTCATTCAGGTAAGTCTGAGCATTACTGTGAGCCCCTGTTGAATATCAGAGTAAAATTCAAAGCAGCCCACAGTAAAATTAAACTGAAGAAATACATTCCACAGTGCCTGTGTTGGGTCTTGGCAAACACAGATGGGCTGCCACAGAGCCAGGGCAGCCTAAGGAATTGTGAAACCTTAGCTGTGCCTTCCTCCCGGGTTTCTATGATGATCAGTTGCTTGGTTTATTTCCACTTTTCCACACTGGCCTCTCTCTCTCAGAAACACTAAAACCATTCTTCAGGCCAAACTGATGTCAAAGAGTAAAAGATACGGTGTGAAAGGTTGGGGGCATATCTTAGCCACAACCCAATTCTAAAGAAACTAAATTACTATTGAAATGACTGTGGTGGACACAGCCTAATGTGACCCCCAAGTCACACTGAGTAACCCCCTCCCTGATAGTGTAGATGGGACTTGTGATTTGCTTCTAACCTGTAGAATATGGCAAAGGTGATGGAATGTCACTCCTGTGTTTATGCTACAATACATCTACAAGACTCCATCTTACCAGACTGGATGGAAAGGCTGTCCTGCTAGCCTTGAAAGCAAACTGCCTATGGAGAGGAGCATGTGGCAGGGAAAAGTAGGTGAGCCCTAGGACCTAGAGCCTCAGTCCTTCAACCACAGGGAACTGAATTCTTCCAACCACATGAAATCTGAAGAAGACCCTGAACTCCGGAAAGGAATGCAGCTCAGCCACCACCTTGACTGCAGCTTTGTGAGACAGTGAGCAGAAGATTCAGGTAAGCTGTGCTCAGTCTCCTAATCCAGTTACTTGAGATAATCAGTGTCCATTGTTTTGAGCCACTAAATTTATGGTAATTTGTTATGCAGTAATAGAAAACTAATACAGTGACCAACAAAACAATCATATTGGAAAACAGCTGCATAACCACTGGAAATCAAGGACTGGTGCCACCTACATATCAGAAATCTACAGGAATTTATTCTCCAGATATAGTCTAAGAGGTCCTGGATCAAAGAAAGATGATGAAGGCTGCCCTCTTCCTGAGAACAATGTTTCTAGATGGTAGGGAGAAGAACTAATAGACCCCCAATGACACCACTATACTACTGAGGACCCATCTGTATGCAAGTAAAGAAAGCATGACTCAAAGTGGCTTAACAATAAAGGAAACTTAATGACTTGGGAAAAGGTAAATGCAGAAGAATGTCTTTCTGGAGTTCAATGAGGACTATTTCAGCTACTCAATGACGTCACTAAAGCCCAGTTTTGTTTTGTTTTGTTTTCTAATTCCACTCTCCCAGCCTTGGTGTCAGATATGTCCTAAGACTGGCTCCTTCACCCCTATGGTCTCAAGACAGCTGCCAACAGTTCCAGTGCCACGTGCCTACTATTTCACATCCATCAGGAAAGACGGTCTTTGTCCTGTATTCTCAGTAAAATTCCCGAGAGGCACATTGATTGGACTGGCTTAGCTTACATGCCATCTTCTAAACAATCCTTGCAGCCAGGGGGTTGGAAGCCATGTGTTCCACCCTTCAAGCTGGGCATGGAAGATCATGATGGAAACATAAAACCTAAATGGAAGTCACAACTCTTTGGAAAGGGGAAGAGGTCATGGATCCAGGGAGGCTACTAACAAATGTTTACTGAAACCCCAACCTAAAGAGGTGAGTTTGGTGCTATCCTAAGACTCAGAAAAGAGGGCATTGAGAACTCACTGGTAAGCCCAGCCCTTAGGATCCTCTCACCTCAGCCGATAGATAACAGCTTCTGTGTTGGAAGGCCTCAGACTTCGTTCTTGCAAAAAGTCTCAGCAGGGCTTCCCTGGTGGCGCACTGGTTGAGAGTCTGCCTGCTGATGCAGGGGACACGGGTTCGTGCCACATGCCGCAGAGTGGCTAGGCCCGTGAGCCACGGCCACTGAGCCTGCGCGTCTGGAGCCTGTGCTCCGCAACGGAAGAGGCCACAACAGTGAGAGGCCCATGTACCACAAAAAAAAACAAAACAAACAAACGAAAAACAAAACAAAACCAAAAAAAAGTCTCAGCAAGCAGAAGATTGAGCGTGATGGGGAGCTGCTCTGCCCTGCATTTGTGCAATGGCACAAAGAGCTGGTTGTGACTGTAGCTGTGGCTCTAGATACTTCTCCATGCCTTTTAGTCTTAAAAATCACTGAGCAAGCAATCTGATGACTTAATTGTATTTTTCTCATTTCTTCTTTCAAACAAATTCTACTTGAGATATCTTGTCATAAACCCACACATTATCAGAACACAGTCCAATGCTTTCTTGGACACCAAGCATGCAAATATATCCCTCTACAAGAATAGCAAATAGAATAACTACAGAACTCAGTAAAATAGTCTACACATCATAAGAATAATGTAAAAGATTCTAAGATGACCAAGTAGAGCTACCTTTCTTTGAAATAGAGTTATTTCAAAAAATAGAAAAATTACAAATTATCTGATTCAGGATTTTTTTTACTTTAATTTTTAGACCACAAGTGTATAGTTGAGTGTATCATATACCTCAGTTTATGACACACTAAATAATTCATATTTCAACGTGATTCAAGAACCTAGAGTCTGTCATCATGAAAAAGGAAACATTTACAATAAAAAAGAATTGCAGTGGAACAGTCCTCTTTATCTTAAAAGTAAAATGGATGTTAAAGTCATTATAGAAGCAGTTAAATGTAGTTTGCACTCCACAGAAAATGGAACAAGCAAAATAGTACATGATGTCAAGAAATTATCCCCAACTACAAGGGAGAAGGTAAAAGCAATGAAAATAATGTAGAGAGAAGATGAGATAATAGCAGATGTCCCCTAAAGAAAGAGAACTACCGAAAGAGAGAGAATTGTCAAATAACAGAAAAAAAATTCTTATTTGGGGAAAGTATTTTAAGTAATTGAGAGTACACACCAGATCCTAGGCAAAACTGAACCCACTCTGACATATGCTGATTGAACATTTCTAGCTTCAAGTATTAAAAAATCAATTTTTAAAAGAAAAAATATAGAAACAAATTTAATAGTTAAACAATATGTACAACATCACAAGGAAAAATATTTAAAGTTTAAAGTACCCACTAAAGAGCAAATAGTCTATTGGCTTCCTATCTCAAATACCACTGACTGAAAATCTTATAAAAATGTCTACAGACTTTTAGAAGAAAATATTGTGGTGCAAGAATTCTATATCCAGCATTCATATGCTACAGCAGATACGAAACGGCTCAGAATATGTACTGCTCAGAAAACTTTCTTGAATAAACAACTCAAAGATATTGAGATGTATCTGGAGGCATTGAAATTAATCATTTTAAACATGGTTGCACTGGACTTCTATAACCCTAAAACCTAAAATATAGCTCAAGTAAAAATCACACCTCTTGGGCTTCCCTGGTGGCGCAGTGGTTGAGAGTCCGCCTGCTGATGCAGGGGACACGGGTTCGTACCCTGGTCTGGGAAGATCCCACATGCCGCGGAGCTGCTGGGCCTGTGAGCCATGGCCGCTGAGCCTGCGCGTCCGGAGCCTGTGCTCCGCAACGGGAGAGGCCACAACAGTGAGAGAACCTCGTACCGCAAAAAAATAAATAAATAAATAAATAAAAATCACACCTCTTTTCAAACACTAGGAAAACAATTTTTTAAAGAAATTTTTCAATTCAAAGACCTGTATTGGCCAGCAAGTCATGTAAACAAGTAAGCAAACCAGGATATAATCTGTTTGCACAGGCACACTCTTTTTTTTATTCAAGCAAAGCATACGTAAACAGAAAACTGCACACAGTGAATGACACAAAGACAACACACCCAGGTGCCAGCACACAGGTCAGGAGATTGAACATACAAGCATCTCAGAAGTCACACTCCTGACTCACAGTCACTGCCACTCCCCAAAGATAAAAATTTCAATTCTAACTTCTAATACTATAGATTAACTTGGCCCATTCTTGTCATTCTTATAAATAGAAACATACAGTCTGGCTTCTTTCACTGAACATCACGTTTGGGACTAGAGAAATTGTTCCTTCACTTTCAGAGTTTAATATATCAATGTATTTGTTGATGATGGACATTCTATTGAAATGGACACTGGGGTTGTTTCTGCTTTGGGGCCATTCTTTGTGGTTCTGTTACAAGAAATAAAACTCTATAAGCATGAAAATAAATGAGAGCCAGCACCAGCCTATGTCAGGAAGACTGTGGGAGAAGCAGAGATTATGGTGAACTGGTCACTGCTTGTCCTACCTGAAACAGGGAGCCTGTCCTCAAATCTAGTCCTTTTATATAGATATGGAATTGTGGGAATATGAATGTAGTGTTGCCAGAATGGTTAATTTTTCTAAAATCCTTGCAATCCAAAATTTTCTATAAAATCTCCTAATTTTTAATGTCAGATTTTTTTTTTTTAAGCTGGAAGGCCACACAGACATAGAAAAGAAACTTATGGTTACCAAGGGGGAAAGGTAGGGGAGGGATAAACTGGCAGATTGGGATTGACATATACACACTACTATTTATAAAATAGATAACTAATAAGAACCTACTGTATAGCACAGGGAACTGTATTCAATACTCTGTAATGACCTATATGGGAATAGAATCTAAAAAAGAGCAAATATATGTATATGTATAACTGACTCACTTTGCTGTGCATCAGAAACTAACACAATATTGTAAATCAACTCCACTCCAATTTTAAACAATTAATTTTAAAAAAAGCTGGAAGACCAGTCAGAATTCCACAGCTTACAGCCTCAGATCTAGGTATTCATGATACAAAAAGAGCTTGTCAGGCTTTAGACTTTGTAAGGGGCACATCCCAAGTGGTTTTCTCCCCAATGAAGACTTACCACGATCAAGTAAGGAGGAGGCAAAAACATAAGAAAAGCTGCCCCTTCCGAAGTCCTGGAGAGAACATCTGTGTGTCACACTTAGAGATAAAGGGCCACCTTGGTTTCAAGGAGTTGCCCTAGGTCCTGAAGGAGAAGCTGACCCCCCAGGATCACCTTTCCATCATGGTATCCCTTCCCCATCCAATGCTTCCCTGTCCCTTTTACTCTTTAGAGGTTGCACAATTTTTATTCCTGATAATCCTTTGTGAGCTTTCTGTACACTCTTAATTTTCTTATTTAAGATACAACCAGAGGTTGGAAATTTTGGGATGGGTGTCAAATATCCCATTATCATTATCCCCCAGGAGAGACGGCTTTACAATCTTGTGTGCGTGAGGGGACTTGCAGATGAAGTACGACCTTCGTTTCCACAAACCAAAAGCTAAAATACTTTATTCATTTTTCTTTCTTCCCAAAGTGAAACAATTCCTTTCTAGACAGCTTTGGCAGGAGCTCAGACTATTTTATGCTGGCTCCATGCTGGCAAAATAGAGAAATGCCCTTGATACTGCGTTTTGGCTTTGGCAGTGACAGTGACAATGGCGGTAAAGGGAGAAGGTCGAGTCATTTTTCAAAGTTCTAAGTAAATGACGTTCTAATAAGACCAACATGAGAGGATTAAAGACAGATGCAAGGGTTATCACAAAGCCAACATCTATAAATTAGACCTTTTTACTCCCTAAGGCAGCAGCTCTCAAATTTTTAACACATGTAAGAATCACAGGTAGGGCTTGTTAAAACGTAGACTGTGGGCCCCACCCCCAGAGATTCCAATGCAGGAGGTGGGAAGGGGCAAGAATTCGCCTTTCAAACAAGTTCGCAAGTGGTGCTGATGCTTTTGACCCAGGGACCCCACTTTGAGAACCACTGACCTAAAGAAACCTTCACAGCAAGTATCTGTAATGATTCTAAACAATGACAACTTCAGGAAATTAGACTGAATTATAAGTCGTTTGAATTTGTTTTTGTAAAGAGTCTGCAGAAATATCTTTTAAGGCTGCGTACATTCTTGGGAATGTATGCCATATCTCCACCTAGACACCAAATAAAGGTTCTCTGGGGTACTGCTCTAATGAGAATGCTGGTAGATACAAATCCCTTTCCATCTGCCTTTTAACTACTTGAAAACTAATGCTCACAAATGTGTTCCCAAGTGCAGTGATCATTTCCTCTATTATTCAATGCTTATCAAAACATTCCACTAAGTAAATAGATCCAAACAAAATGTTTTAGGATGTAAGCAAAGTAAGGCTGAAAGGAATGACTTCTCAGAACTTTGGAGAAAATAAACAGATACGAAACCTAGAACTGACTCACTGAACTAACAGTGATGATCACTGAGCACCTGAAGGGGAAGTAAAAAGCCACATCTGCATCATTTCTGTATTGGATCAGTCTGTTGCTACTGTTCAGTAGCAACAAATCACCTGACTTTTTCTTAGGCCGTCTTAGATTCTGAACTCGCTTCCCCTTAGGCTTTTTCATAAACAAATAACTGGAAAAGTCTCTAAGGAGGGGAGAGGCCAGTTCCTCATTTCAGCTCCCATCAAATGTGCCTGTGCTCGGCCAGGAGGGTTCATTGTTACAGGTGTGGAACTTGTTCTTCCGAACCCTTGCCTGGCAGCTCACCGTGTGGCTCTGCTGATTCCCTTGTCACGACCCACGTGGACAATGTCACCTTCAGAAGCAGACCATCTTGCAGGTATTAGAGGCCATTCAGCTGCTATCTGGGTTTCCCTCTTGCACTTTTCATTTGATCAGATCCTGTTGCTACCAGCTTCTCTTGGTCCTGTCTTGCTGGTCTCGGTCAGGTCTAAGTAGAATGGGTGAATCATTAATGTGCGTGGTTTAATTTCGAGTACACTGAGGTTGCTTCCCCTAACAGCGTGGGTGGTGGCTGCTGGCTTCTTAAAGCTTGGGAGGTCAAAGCCTGGTGGATTTACTCTATAATGAGCATTTACTGATTTAGTCTTTTAGAGAACATAAAGGAGAAGAGTTAGCCTCAACTCTTCTGTTAACTTATGGCTTCCTACCAGATCCACGGGGATAATCATTTAGGGAGGACCTCCCAGGAGCCTCAGCCATTATCTCTGCAAGGAGCTTGTGAGGGAGGGACTTTAACATCCTTTCATAAGTGTGGCCTGGAGGCTGACAGAGGATTATCCCAGGTCGCAGGGCTAGCTGGTGAGGCAAAGAGAGCAAGCAGATCGGTAACTCTAGAGCTTGGGCTCCCCTTCTCAGCAAACGGCCTCCCAGAGCTCCGCTGTAGTCAAAGTTTCTCCAGTTCTGCGGTGGGTCATGTCAGCAGTTACTACTGCCTGGGTTCCAATATATGAGACACTGGCCAGTAAACAATACTTAATGACCCTTAAGTCCCATTGGGTATAATAACCACCTACAGACTGCCACACCCTATGTCAGGACAACTAGAAAGGAAATCTGAAGCAGTGTCCTAACCCCTCTAAGGAGGAGAAAGAAGGCACAAAAACAGAGGGGAAACCCAAGGACCAAGAATTCTGATAGAACTATTATACAAGTGCCTGTGTAAACATACTGAACTCCTTTAACCATGCTGCTGCCTAGAACTTGGAAAATGCCATGAAAGGGAATGAAATAAAGTCCCCTGGGTGTGTATGTGTGTTGGAAGTACCTGTAACTCCAGTTCTCAGCTCAGGTATTTGTTTGTTGGGAGAATGAGGAACCGGCCCTCCAGTAAAGGACCTGAAAAGAGACCTAATACACCTGTTTTCATCAGTGGTCAAAATGGGTCTTTTCATTCTTCTCCTGTGAAGCTGGTGTCAGCCAGAAATTACCAATCTAAAATCAAAACCAGTTCAACCTCACCTTAACTAAAATGTAAGTTTCCTAGCAAGTATTACTGTCTCTCCTCACCCCCAAAATAAGGGTACCTCATACATTTTTGTTCTATATGTGAAGTCCTGTAACATTTGAGTCCTCAGCTCAAAATATTAAAGCAAACCCAGCGTTAAGAATTTCAGATTTCTTTTGTAATAAGAATCGAACTGACCTTAGTTGGTATCTAAGTAGTTCCTTAAACAACTCTCCAATCTAAAATCCAGTACCTTTTAGTGTTACTTGGCTTTAAACCAGATGAGAGCCAGGGAGTAAACATAAGAGAACACAGAGTCCCCCAAATCAATCTCACAGAATCGTCATGACAATATCATGATGTTGGGCTCTTCCCCTTTACCGATAAGAATGAATCTAAGAGTCTATTAATTCTCTTGACACAGGGTTATTGGACTTCTACCCCTGAAACAAATTAGAAGAAACAAATTAAAGGAAACAAAGTATCTGCCATAGGCAAGTACAAAACTATAAGGAGAAGTAATGACTGAAAACTCGGGAGTACATCAGTGTGAGGCTATTTCTTATGGGGTAAATAATCATATGCTATTAAAAACCTATAACAATTAGTCTCCACGGAACTACAATAAACAGTCATAATACTGTATGTCATCTAGTCTCATGAGTCACAACATAGGAGGACAGGTCATCAAGAATTTTCCGGTGGTCAGTATACTCTATTATCAAATTGAGGAGGTAAATGATACACAGTAGAAAAAGTTCTAAAAAGTGTTGTCAGTGAAATTAAAATTATACAGCACTAAAAGAGTAAATTATTAGCTATCCTTAAAACTGGGCAATCCAAATGTGTCCATTCCTGAAGGGTTACAGATTGCTTTAGAATTATAGACTTGCTGGGAGTTCCCTGGTGGTCTAGTGGTTGGGATTCTGGGCTTTCACTGCTGTGACCTGGGTTCAAACCCTGGTCACAGAACTGAGATCCCACAAGCTGTGCAGCATGGCCCACCCCCAAAAAAATTATAGACTTGCTGCAGTTATTATTGGACATCTCAGAATATGTGGTCAACTACTGATGTTCCATCCACTAACAAGCCACGTACAGCCTGAAACCGCCTCCTACGTTGCCCATGGCAAGGCAAAACGGTTATTATTTGCTCCACAGTCCCACACCAGATCTGTAAATAATCAGGAGTTGCCTCTTATGCAATAGTTGATAGGATGGGTAAGGACTGATGCTTTCCCACAGGCAACTACTTTCTTCAAATGGAAAACTACAAAATAACGGAATAGCAGTAACTCATTTCCATGTCACCATGAACATATTTACACCATGGTAGAATCAGATTTGCTTAAACATGAGAAGAGCTTAATTGGGAGGTAATTCTGCATTAGTGAATCATAGAAAGCACCTCTAATCACGAGAAGCAGGGCATCTATCTGCGTGACATCTCAGTTTTTCTTTTCAAACTGGTGAGTTATTTTTCCAGAACACGGGGATGGAGAAAATCTAAAATGCCTCTTGCCAAATACTTTGCATAACTATCTTTGAAATTATGTCTCATTCTGTAATTTAAACCTTGAGGGAAGGGGGTCTCATTTTTCTTGTTCTCTCATCCTTATATCCCTGGAATACTCCAAAGCACATATACACATATGCATACATATATAAATGCAGAATGTAAGGGAAATTGAATGTATATTTGATTCTCTTAAAATGGAATAATCAAAAGCTGATGAGCTTTGTGGCTTCCAAGAAACCTCTTAGATCACCAAGGTTTTTAAAAGCTTTTTTGTTTGAACTGGAAGGGATATTAAGTAACAGGTAAATGTTGCCAGAGCTGCTCCAGGTCTTTAATCAGAACCCATCAACCTCCACAGTTAGCAGGAGTGTCCTTGCTCAAAACCTGCTAAATGCCCCCCACCCCACCTTTATTTAGCAGGAGTGAACACAAATCTTTAAGTTAAAGGGTCCAGAGATAAGAAAGCAAGCTACAAACAAAGGAAACAGATGAAACCAGCTGGGACTAAGATGGCATGAATCTGACGCCCAACAGATCCTGTCTCATTATGCATTGATTTTACTATATTAAGATATTATGTAAAAAAAAAAAAAAAAAAAAAGATATTATGTGACACACCTACCGGCAGCCAGGACCAGACATTAAGGACCAAAAAAGGATAAAAAGGGGGTGGCACCCCACTTCCTCGGAAAAAGCCCTGCCCCTTCCTGGTAGACTAACGAATAAGCCTCCCCACAATTAGCCTCACTCCTCCTCCCTTTGTCTTTACTCTTTAAATCACTCTCGCCACTTGGGCGAGAGGTTGGTCTGCAAACGCAGTTCCCGCTTCCTCATTCTTTGGCCACTAAGTAAAGCTTGCACTGTGTCCATCTCCGCTTGGGTTTCGTATTCACCTATTCGAACCCCAAGGGAAAAAAGAACTCTCCCCCACTGAGGCACAGAGCAAGGTCCAAACGACTTAATTCGGTAACATAAACAAATTTCAATACGTAAACAATTTAGCCGGGAAGACTGGACTCACTTACGTTAATTATCTACAAAACATAACAGATACTAATGTTAACCGGGCGTTCCCTATCTGCTCTGGTGAATTATAAGTTTTTATGTGAAAGTTCAGACACCTTTTTTCTCACCTCCGTCTCCTTGCTTGCAACAGATTCCGAACTCTGTTCTTCCTCATTAAAGATGCAGCCACCTGCTTGCAGTTATCCTCTGGAAAAGGACGAAGACACACCTGAGGAAGAGAGGCACCCGAAGGCGCAACCTCAGTGCGGTCGGGAGAACAGCAACTTTGACGGCGTCCCCTGTTAGCTTCCAGCAACCGGGCCTCTTGGTGGTGTGGAGAAGACGGAGCCATCCTTCCCGGAGGTGCAGCGCCCAGACTGCGGGTCCTCTCCTCGACCCCCCCCGGAAAGCCTGTCCAAGAAGCACTGTCAGAACCAGGGGAAACTTCTCCACTTTGACCGGCAAGCCCCGGGCCGCGTATCCACCTCGCCCACACTGAGGAGGTTAAAGGGCCGCAGCTGCGAGAGCGTGCGTGGGCGTGCGCACGGCCCTGCGCATGCGCCGCCTCAGCCCGCGGCGTTTGAGGTGCCCACCTGGGGCAGCTGCGAGGAGACTTCCGGCTCCCCGCATCGTCTCTCCAGCGGGCTGTTTGGAAGCCCAGAGGAGTCTTTGCAGTCCCTGTGTCCCGTGAGACTCCACTCAAGATTGCCTCCGGACCCCGAAAGGGCACTCAACGCAGCCGACTCGTTTGAGCTCCACATGGCGCCCAGTGATGAGCTTGCCCTTCCCGTGCTTCAGCCCCTCAACGAGGGGTCGCTTCCTCAGGCCTCCCTTCCACGGAGTGGAGGCCAGCCAGCACCCAGCCGCGCCCCACAGCTCCCCAGGCCTCAGGTAACACAGTTCTAAGCCTCCTGCCTCTCATTTGGTGGATGCAAAGCATAGTAAGCCTCCAGGTTGCCATATTGCCCGGTCGCGGGGTGGGGTGCTGTGTTGGGAGACGGCTGGGGGGACGCACAGTCTTTAGGACAGTTGGCTGTCAAGTAAAAGGGGTGCAGCAGTTTGGGGAAGGAGCGTGGAGGTCGAGCTCACTTTCTTCTTCAATATACTTGAAGGCACTTTAAGAAAGAACCCAGGCTAGAGATTGTCTGTCAGTCGTTAGAGAGTAAAGGTGGCCCTCTAGCAAATCCGGCGCTATGTGAAGGCCACCTGGCGTGGCTGGTTTAAAAAGGCAGAAAGAGCAAACTACTTAAATTTCTAATGTTCTAACCTTCTCCCCCGAAAAGAAAAATCGAAAACATTTAAGCTAGGAAAGTTAATGACCTCTCCCTTCAAGATGTCTGCTTTGGAATTTGGGGTGGGTTTGAGCAAGCCTAAAACATGTATTTTTAAAATTTATTTAAGAGAAGAATTGCATCAGTCCAGGTATGTGTGTCTTTATTTTCTCTAGTGCTATGAAGTCTGTTGACTGTTTACTTTTACGGCTTTTACTTCTGTTCTGACATAGCAAACCTGATGGTGTGTTAATCAGCACACTTTGTTTTACATCCCTCAAGTCACTCTTCATATTATGGGTGAAAGAGTCGTAATTTCAAGTCTCCTTAAAGCGCCCAGCATTTTGCTGTGGCTTTTGGGGCAGCGTATGACAGCCACAGGTGAGCATGGTTTTCATTTTGAATTGTCAATGACTTGGTCCTGTGGCTTAATTAACATCCACCAGTAATAGGTTTTGTCAGGAAGAGAAAATGTAAAGGCCAGAAACATTCAACAACTTTTCAAAGAGAAATTCAGAGGACAAGGATAAAAGGAACAAGATGTGCTGTTTAAATCTAGGATGACCTTTAAAATGCCTGTTATGACAGACTGTGCTTTTATCTAGAATGCAGGTAGATGTGTCACTTCAGAAACCAGCTCTGAACTTTCAGCTTGGTCCCCCAGCTGTGGCAGTGGATTTGCCATTTCTTTTAGGGATGAAGAGCTTCTGTGGCAGTAAGGGAAAGATCCAAGCCCAATTACATCCACTCAATTTGTAGGATTGGTGGGAAAGCCCTCAGTTCATTTGGAAAGTCATGGAGGAATCCTCAGGAAATTAGCTATTGTTTTATTACTGGACCTCAATCCTCAAGCAGGTTTGCTGTTCATAGTAGGAAGGATGAGATCCATCTATGCAGTCTTTGTTTATGTTTAACCCTAGCTGACCCAAATGTCAGCTAAGGTAGAGGATATTTACAAAGCCGTAGGCAAATACAAAGTATTGTTAGTATATCAGCTAGCTACTGCTCCATAACAAACCACCCCAAACCTCAGTGGCTTAAAACAACCACCTGGTATTGTTTCTTATAAATCTGTGTGTCCATTGAGGATCAGTTGATCTAGGCTGCACTCAGCTAGGTAGTTCACTCCACATGTCCCTCATCCTTTTCATGGAACCAAATTTCTACACGGGGCATGTTCTTGTGGTGAGGGCAGAGGTTCAAGAGGATAAATGGAAACATGCAAGGCCTCTTGGACCCTGGGCTCTGTACCTTGTCTAATTCTACAGGCCAAAGCAAGTCACGTGGCTGAACTCAAGGGCAAAAAATTATGTGTCACCAGCAGTGAGAGAACACTTAAGTATTATATGGCAAAGTGTTTGGATGCAAGGGTTGATGAAGAAAGCGTCCTTTAATGGAAACCTTCCACAGGTGTGAACCAGAATAAAGCTCTAAAATGACACCTAATTCAGATGTGTCAGAGAAAGTGAAAAAGAGAGTAGTGTCAGAGAAAGATGATGTTGCTTAGAGTCAATCATGCAGAGTCTAATAGGGTGTTTAGGAATTTTGTTCTTTACCCTAAGAGCAGTGTGAAACCACTGAATGGATTGATATGATCATATGGATACAGGGTAGACATGAGAGTTAGATGAAAGTGGATTCCAGCAGAACAATTAGAATGTTCAGGTGTGAGAGGTTGGTAGGTTAGGCTCTGATGAAGGCAGTGGAGTTAGAAGGAAGTATTTCAGTTCAAGAGATACTTAAGAGATACCATCACCTAGACTTTGTGAATAGTAGACCATCAGGGGAGAGGGGAAGGAAGTTGTCAAGAAGGACTTCCGAGCTTATGGCTTCCACTGTTAGGTGGCAAATGGTTCCATTCTCTGATCTAGGTAACCTTGGAAGGGAGAAGGGGATATGGGTAGGTGGGGTGTAAGTTTGAACATGTTGAATTTGAGGACCTATGGAACATCTGAGTGGATATTTTGAGTGGATAGTTGACTAGAGAAAGCATCATGGATGGAGATACATATATCTGAGAGTCTTTAATCAAGGAACGCTTCCTAGAGCAGGTAAAGTCTGTCCAGCTTTGTGTGTAAGATGGAGTTAGCAGATATAAAGGCTAACTGATGGGACACACCAAGCCATTTGCAAAAGATGACATGCAGGTAATTTTTATTGACCTGCAGAATCTTTGTGAGGCAATAACAGAAATAGTCTTAAAAGATGCAAAGGGAAAACTTGGTCAGAGGGCCTGAGGCCTTAAAAAGTTCTGTGAGGTTCAGTATGTCACAATCACATACTACAAAATAGTGGGAGGTTACAAAAAATTGCAACAGGGAATCAGAGGGGAAGTAATTTAGACATCTTGGTATCTGGTAATGACCCTGAATTATTCAGTATTGTTTTTTTCAGGACTTAGTCCAATACTTGGCGTGTAGTAGGCAATGTTTATTGAATGAATAAATGAAAGGCTAAGTAACTATAAAAAATATGTTTAATAAACATTCATGCATTACTGCTAAAAAGAAGTAATTTTGCATCAGCTGCAGTCCACTCAATCTATACTTTTTTAATCAAAAGTTCACCAGAAGCATGAATTTTTGGTAAACAGGTAACCGTCTTTGGCACAAAGATCCTCTGTCTGCCTGTCTTTTGCTCCTTCTCTCTCTCTCTCCTTCCTGTCACTGCAGTCTTTTCAGCAGCCATTTGTTCAAAGGGCTTCTTCCTGCAGGTGGCTACTTCCCAGGCCTTGTAGTCAGATAGTGTAAGGTAAAGAAAGGGCTCTGCATGAGGCCCTGATGTCCATTGAGGAGCTGGGGTACTCACCTCAAAAACTTATTTAAACTTTATTTAAAACATACTTAAACTTATTTAACTTAGGCCTTTAATATGCCTATGAGATGGTATAAACCAGGGGCTAGCAGACTATATAGCCTATGGCCCAAATTCGGCCCACTACCTGATTTTGTAAATAAAGTTGTGTTGGAACACAGCCACATCTATTCATTTAAATACTGTCCGTGGCTGCTTTCCCACTGCAACCACAGAATTGAGTAGACACTACAGAGACCATATGGCTCACAAAGCCTAAAATATTTACTCTGTGGCACTTTATAGAGAAGGTTTGCTGACCCTGGTATGTTCAGTTAAGAAATGCTTGCCTCTGTGGCTGTCAGCCAATCACAGCAACTTTTTTTTTTTCCTTGTAGCCCTTTTGCAAAAATTTTTCTTTTAATGTAGTGTTGTAACACATGGCCTGACAATTGGGCAGGCTTATATAAATGAGAAGGGCCCAATCTCCTCTCATTTCTGAAATCAGCTCAGTGTTGACTTTGATTCCAGGTTTTTCTTTGTGGACTTTTTTTTTTAATTGTTGTTCCCTCTGCCTATATATAACATTCCAGTGAATTAACACTCATTCTAAACTTTTTTCTCCTATCACCAAACTGTGCCTCCTAGAAAACAGTCTTTATAATTCATTCTTACTAAAGTGTGAAGGACTTCAGGCTTAAGGCATACCTACACTCATCTTTCCAAGGAGAGCAGTGTATTTATCCCTTTTGGGTTTCCCTACACCTCATAAATGCCTCCATCATAGTACCTAAAACACTGTATTGTATTTCTTTCACATCCGTCTCCTTTCAGAAACAAGATCTTCCTGACGGCGGAGACCACTTATTTACCCTTCATCTCAGCAGCTATTACTCAGCTAGAGTCTGTCTCCAGAATACTTACTGAAGGAAAGGATGGGTGGAAGGATGACAGGCAGGCTGCTTGGCTTACAGTTTACTTATCTGTCCCTGATGTATTTGAATTTTAACAGAGGACATGACTTGAATCCAAGCAGTGAAGCCATGTTAGTGGAATTTTAAACATCAGGAAGCGAGTGGGGGGATTTTGTGGGTAGGGACACCTTCCTGGCACCCCTTAAAATCGATAATCACAGAAAACTGTCTCACCCGACTTTTTAGTCAGCCCTGAAACTGAGAAAGGAAATGTACATACTATTACATCTATGAGAACAGACTAACCTTCCAGTGCTCAAAAGAAATAGGAAAGAAAACCTAAATATATCCAAAACATGAAAACAAAATGACAAGGAAGAGACCAGACAAAAACATGGAATGCCAGTAAAGCGCTTCCCAAAGCCAGATTTATCTGGAGTTACCCTGGGGGGTTGGGGTGGGGGTTGCAGCCGGCATGGTGTTAAGAATTACTGGAATCAAACTCCCTGGGTTTGAATTCTATCTCTACTTCTCTGGCAGCGTGACCTTGGGCAAGGCTGTGAACAACTCAAAACCTCTAAGTCTTCATCTGTGAAGTGGAGATACAGATACAGCTGACCCATCAACAGCACAGGGGTTAGGGATGCTGACCCTCTGTGCAGTCAAAAATTTGCATATAACTTCGTCTGCCTTCCTTATCTAAGGTTCAGTCACCAGTGGATTCAACCAACCACGGATGGTGTAGTCCTGTAGTATTTTGTGGAAAAAAAAATCTGCATATAAGTGGACCTCCTCAGTTCAAACCTGTGTTGTTCAAGGGTCAACAGTAGTACCCATCCAATAGGCTTTTGATATGATAAATAGTGTAACTTAAATATTACCTTTTTTAAGAAACCATCATTCATTCATTTAGCACTTCCTGTCTGCAAGTCACTGACTTATCCTTTCTAAATTATTCTGACCCCAGAGTGAAATGATCGATCACTGGAAGCTCATCTAATGTGTCTAAACGTTAGATTCAATACAATGTTAAATCCTCCCCAGACTTTTACCTAAAACCTGTTGTGTAGCCAGCACTATCTGTAAACTCTAAGTAACGCCATGGGGGGAGAAGGCCCTGTCTCAACTGTTGAGCTTAAAAGCTTCTTAGAAAGTTACTAACTAATGATTAATAGATGGCATATTGGTTATTTTGTTTGCTTATTTTATTTAAATCTCAGCTCTCCATAGCATCATATTTTATTGTGTTGCTTTCTTTTTTTCCTCCAATTGTATTGAGATGTAATTGACATAGAACATTATATAAGTTTAAGGTGTACAGCATAATGCTCTGAAATATGTATATATTGCAAAACGATCACCACAATAAGTTTAGTTACCATCCATCACCACACATAGTTACAGTTCTTTCCCTTGTGATGAGACACATGAATACTGTTGATTAGTCGGAAGAGACTGCAGCCTCAGGGCATCAGGGAAGCCTTCTTGATCTGGGCACGGCTGGAGGCTAGAGTGGGAACTGGCAGCTTCCTTTCACATCAGGAACCATGTGTTATTTTTGCACTGGCATCAGCTCCCCCAGAATGTAAACTCCATGACAGCAGGAGTTGTGCCTGTTTTGTTCATTGCTGTATCCCTAGTGTCTAGAACACTACCCGGCACATAGTAGATGTTCAATGAAAGTTTAAGGAAGAGAAAAGGAAGTGCATTTGTTGGTTAGTTAGGTTAGGTCAAGCCTCGTAGGGGAAATTGCATAATCCCTTTTTGGAAATTTTCTCTTCCAGCCATTTGTTTATCTCTCTCTAGCTCTTTTCAACCTCCCCCATCTTCCTAATCTGTTTTGTGTTCATCTCTTGAGTGTACGTTGGGTTGTTGGGGATTTGTACAAGTATGGTTTGATCCCACTGGGTAGTATTTTGACTCTTGTCCAGAAAAGGCAGTAGCCTCGAAAGACGGCGAGAGTTCTAGAAAGTTACCAGTATCAGCAGCTACCCTGGTGCTCTGAACACGTGTGTGTTTAATAACCATTACTGAGTGAGCCCAAAATGTCACAGCATGGTGTGTTTTCCATGCAGTTGGGCCTCCAAAGACTGTCTCTGTTTCTGTGTTCAAACTGTGTCGGGATGGGTTCCATTTGTTCACTCCACATTCATGAAGTGTCCGCTCTGTGCCAGACCTTGGACAGTAAGCTAGAGGCTCCCCATTCATTCTCCCTTCTCCGTTGGATTTTCAGCAAATGGAACATTTTGGTAGAAAATGGGAAATTATAATTAAAGGAAAGTTCCTAACAATCTTGTGAGACTCATAATGAAAAATTATTTCCCAGATTTAACCAAGAAAGCTACAGTTCCATAAAGTGGCAGTTGAGTTATCATTTCTCTGTTGATTATTTCTTAAAAGGGATTTTTTTTAAAGATTGTTACTGATTCTTAATTGGCTCTTCCTGTATAATCAACTCAGTTATAAGCAAGCATTCCCATTTGCACTGTATCTCTACCATAGGGTAGAACACTATGGTTCCTAAAATAGAACACCTGCTTTTTCTAGTCACACAGTTACTGGAAAACCGCCTGCCGGAAAAGGTACATTTACCATGAATTTCACTATCAGACAAGGAATGAGGCCTGATAAGCTTGCCTGATAAAAAAAACCTTTGGGTTATCTTACTATCATCAGTCTACAACAGTGAAATTGAAAAAATATTAGAATAAAAAACTCAATTGTACTTTTATTAAGGTAAAAAAAAACCATTGGGCAACATTCACAGCAGAGGGGAAGGATTAGGCTGTGCCTTATCCAAACACTAGTACCTTCAATAAGATTTTTACTCCATTAAGACACACATATCACTATAGGGCAGTTGCAAACCTCCCTCCCCATATTCTCTAGTATCTTTGTTATTTTCCTTTAAAATTTGCACCTGGGAATTACAGCCCAGTAGTCCTTGGCTTAAGCCCCGTGTACAGAAGGAATCTTTTTTTTTTACTTGCAATGTTTTTTATTTTTTAATTTTATTGGAGTATAGTTGATTTACAATATTGCGTTAGTTTCAGGTGTAAAGCAAAGTGATTCAGTTATACATATACATATATTCATCTTTTTTCAGATTCTCTTCTCATATAGGTTATCACAGAATACTGAGTAGAGTTCCCTGTGCTATACAATAGGTCCTTGCTGGTTATTTGTCTTATACATAGTGTGGTGTGTGTATGTTAAACCCAAGGAATCTGTTTTTGAAAAAATGCAAATAATATATTTGTCATATTTCTGAAGGAGGAGCTTTAATTATTCATCTTCAAACATTTCTGCCAAGATAAAGGTCATTACATAATTACTGCCCCACCCACTGGCAGGGAAGATAAGAGCAAACCTAAACCCTCAATTCATAGATCATGAGGGATGGAAAGGGTCTCACTCAAAGTTGTTTTCCACATAAGGAAACTGAGGCCCTGGGAAGCGACATGCCAAGGTCACACGTAATGAAGGTCAGAGTTGGGAATCACAGTCCTAAGTCAGGTGCCCTTGCCATTCAATTGCATTGCCCCCTTCACTCGTCTCCTGTGGCTGTCGTAATAAATTACCACTAACTGGTGGCTTAAAAACAACAGAAATTCATGCTCTGAGAATTCTGGGAGCCACAAGTCCAAAATCAAGGTGTCAGCAGAGCCACCCTCCCTCTCAAAGCTGTAGCGGAGGACCTTTCCTTGCTTCTTCATGCAGGCGTTCCTGGGCTATGGCTGCATTACTTTAATCTCTGTCTTCACGTGGCCTTCTCTCCTATTTGTGTCTCTTCTCTAAGTATCTCTTATAAGTACGCAGGTCATGGGATTTAGAGCCCACTCAGATAATCCAAAATAACCTCATCTTGAGATCTTTTATTTAATTACATCTGCAAAGACTCCTTTTACAAATAAGATCACATGCACAGGCTCTAGGAGTGAAGAGATGGACGTATATTGGGGCGGGGGGCAGGGGTTTCTATTCAACCCACTACACACCCTCTTTTATCTAAAGTAATAACCACCATTATATCAATTTTAAAAAACACTTAGCGCTTTGAAATGGTTTGTAGTATCTTTTTCTCTCCTTCCATTTACAAGTCTTTGTGGAGTCAGACTTGGGTATTTGAATTGAATTCTTGCTCTGTTGTTCACTAACAATGAGACCTTAAGTGAGTTCCTGTCCTTCTAAGCTTCAGTTTCCTCAGCTCTATAATGAAACAGTAATTTCCACTTCATAGAGTACTTGTGAAAATCAATATGATAATGCATGTAAAGTTCTTAACAGAATGTCTAGTGAAAGCCCATGCTCAGGAAGTGCCAGCTGATTTTAAGTAAGAATAATATTCACCGTGACCAATCTATTCTTTACAAAGTGTATGTATTTGAGATCTACTGGGGGACACACTTCCCCCACCAGAAACTTTCCACCAGAAACTTTTCTGGCACCAACACGTGAGCACAAGTTCATTCCTGAGTGTGACGCATGAGTGTGTGGCCTGCTCAGCTGAGGGGGGGAGCATTCTCTGGATTCTCTAAATTGTTGCCGTCCCAGCCCACACCGTGGACCTTTGGATCTTCAGCGGAAGACAGAAAAAGGAGAAATTCTGGTACCAGAAAGGAGACAAGATTATTCCAGCAACCATGGGACTAGTCCCTTCAGATCTGACCGGCCTGGGGCAGCGCAGCTCAGGGTTAGTGAAAGTGTGGTTGTGTTTGGGTTTGTGGGGAGTGGGGTGGCTGGCAAGCCCGAGAGGGCTGCGAAATCTGGGTCAGGCACCCAGTTAGTTATACAACCTCCTGGGTCCAGAATTTTGTCCTGAAACAAAGAACCAGAACAGCCAAGCATTGAACCAAAAACGAAAAAAAAAGAAAAAAAAAAAAGTGTTTCCCATGGATGTTTGTTTAGTGTACTTTTTCAAACAAATAAAGGGTAGCAAGAAGCTATACTGTAGTTACACAGTGACAGTGGCCTGCCAGCCACACCACAAACATTTTGCAGTTATTATCAGCTCATTCCTTAGTGTAATCTCCCTCTGAGGAAATTCGGTACCAAAAAATTCTCTTCCCCACCCTCTTCACACAGGATGCCATGACCCCATGCACATACCATTTTGTTTGGGGGAGGGAGATAAAAAGTCTGAATTTATTACAGTGATTGCTTCCAGTGGATAATCAATCCAGAACTGGATACAGTGACCCTGTGTGCATGCCATGTCTTATGAGAAGCAGTCCTTTTAGAATAGCAAAAATAAAATACCAATTTGGAACCACCAACACCTCTCCCCACAAGAGACCTAAATGCAAAGTCATTCTGAATTCATTGCAACTATTTGCATTAATATCACTAATCCAATGATGAGCAGCCCTGGCTGACACAGGCATGGGACCCTGTGCAGAGTGCCCAGACGTCTAGTCGGCTGCCAGGCATGGGTGATGCAAGGGCAGGTTTTCTGTACCAATTCATGTCTCTGCATGATAGTATGTGCAGATGTTCTTTCTTGTTGTTTTCCTAAGTCTCTGGTTATAACTGTAATTCTTGATATTATTATTAACCAGTGCCCTATTCTGATGAACGTAAGAATATCATCAGAGCTTCTGTTACGCCCTCCCAGGGGCATGCCCCCCTTTCCAGAATGAGCATCACTGGGTTTTGAGCACTAAGGTAACAAAGCCAAGGTCATGGCTCAAGCACTATGTAAGCTAGTTGTCTTCCCTATGTTCCATATGTGCACATGGAACTCCAAAACCTGCCCTATGTGCTCCCAAATGGATGCCTTATGTCAGAAGGTAGCCCAGACAAGGAAGAAATGGATAGGGGTAACTTAATCACCTTTAAAGGCTGTGGTGGAGACTCAGATTGCACTTTGTGTATTGTATATGCATATAATTATACAATTATGATCCAGAAGGGAAAAGCAAATTCATTTGAGGACTATCTGGATATCATTCTATAGGTCAATATAGTTATTCATTCAACAAGCTTATTTGATTACCTATTCTATGTCAGGTTCCATATTCGGTGCTTAGACTCTATGATATATAAGACACAGCATGAGCCTTCAATGAAATCATTATAAAGAGGCAAGGTGGGAGTAGGGAGGGAGAGAATTGGCTCTCTCTGAGCAGATCAGAAAAGACTTCTGGAGGGGGAGCCTCTAAGTGGGAATTTAGAGATGAATATGAGTGTGTCAGGCTCAGTGGAGATAGGCAGGCAGATGGAAACTACCTGAGCCAAGGCATGGAGGCATGAAGTGCAGGGTGAGTTTAAAGAACAGTGAGTAGCTAGCTATGAGTGGAGTACACATTCTGCAGGAGATCACGTCAGGAAAGTAGAGCAATGGATGACTCAGTGTATACAGGTTTGGTTATTATTCATTTACTGAACAAATATTTATTGAGCCCTTACTAAACACAGGGATTTAGACCAGGAGGTAGGAACTTAGGATAAAAGGAGAGGAGGTAAGACATGAATCTGCAAAACTACCTTATAAAGTAAGATGCTTTCCTCGAGGGAGGGCAACATCAGAAGAGTCTTTTATTCATTCGTGTTCATCAGTAACAATGGATTGAGTACTAAATGGGCACCCACCTACACAAATTATAAGACATGCTTCTTGCAAGGAAGGAGATAGCAGTCTAGTGGAATAAACAGACACATAAATAGAACATGATATTATAATATATTCAACAACCAACATAATCACATTTATTGACAGCTTACTAACTTCCAGACATGGATCTAAGCGCTTTATGTTGATCAGCTGATCCTCACACAAGAAGTAGGTATGATTTTTCTTTTTTTTACAACTTTCTTGGTGTATAATTGCTTCACAATGGTGTATTAGTTTCTGCTTGATAACAAACTGAATCAGTTATACATATACATATGCTCCCATATCCCTTCCCTCTCGCGTCTCCCTCCCTCCCACCCTCCCTATCCCACCCATCCAGGCGGTCACAAAGCACCAAGCTGATCTCCCTGTGCTATGCGGCTGCTTCCCACTAGCTATCTACCTTACATTTGGTAGTGTATATATGTCCATGCCTCTCTCTCGCTTTGTCACAGCTTACCCTTCCCCCTCCCCATATCCTCAAGTCCATTCTCTAGTAGGTCTGTGTCTTTATTCCTGTTTTACCCCTAGGTTCTTCATGACATGTTTTTTTTTTTTTCTTAAATTCCATATATATGTGTTAGCATACGCTATTTGTCTTTCTCTTTCTGACTTACTTCACTCTGTATGACAGACTCTAGGTCTATCCACCTCATTACAAATAGCTCAATTTCATTTCTTTTTATGGCTGAGCAATATTCCATTGTATATATGTGCCACATCTTCTTTATCCATTCATCCGATGATGGACACTTAGGTTGTTTCCATCTCCAGGCTATGGTAAATAGAGCTGCAGTGAACGTTTTGGTACATGACTCTTTTTGAATTATGGTTTTCTCAGGGTATATGCCCAGTAGTGGGATTGCTGGGTCATATGGTAGTTCTATTTGTAGTTTTTTAAGGAACCTCCATACTGTTCTCCATAGTGGCTGTACCAATTCACATTCCCACCAGCAGTGCAAGAGTGTTCCCTTTTCTCCACACCCTCTCCAGCATTTATTGTTTCTAGATTTTTTGATGATGGCCATTCTGACTGGTGTGAGATGATATCTCATTGTAGTTTTGATTTGCATTTCTCTAATGATTAATGATGTTGAGCATTCTTTCATGTGTTTGTTGGCAGTCTGTATATCTTCTTTGGAGAAATGTCTATTTAGGTCTTCTGCCCATTTTTGGATTGGGTTTTTCGTTTTTTTGATATTGAGCTGCATGAGCTGTTTATAAATTTTGGAGATGAATCCTTTGTCAGTTGCTTCATTTGCAAATATTTTCTCCCATTCTGAGGGTTGTCTTTTGGTCTTGTTTATGGTTTCCTTTGCTGTGCAAAAGCTCTAAAGTTTCATTAGGTCCCATTTGTTTATTTTTGTTTTTATTTCCATTTCTCTAGGAGGTGGGTCCAAAAGGATCTTGCTGTGATTTATGTCATAGAGTGTTCTGCCTAAATTTTCCTCTAAGAGTTTGATAGTTTCTGGCCTTACATTTAGGTCTTTAATCCATTTTGAGCTTATTTTTGTGTATGGTGTTAGGGAGTGCTCTAATATATTTTTACATGTACCTGTCCAGTTTTCCCAGCACCACTTACTGAAGGGGCTGTCCTTTCTCCACTGTACATTCCTGCCTCCTTTATGAAAGATAAGGTGACCATATGTGTGTGGGTTTATCTCTGGGCTTTCTATCTTGTTCCATTGATCTATCTTTCTGTTTTGGGGCCAGTACCATACTGTCTTGATTACTGTAGCTTTGTAGTATAGTCTGAAGTCAGGGAGCCTGATTCCTCCAGCTCCGTTTTTCATTCTCAAGATTGCTTTGGCTATTCAGGGTCTTTTGTGTTTCCATACAAATTGTGAAATTTTTTGTTCTAGTTCTGTGAAAAATGCCAGTGGTAGTTTGATAGGGATTGCATTGAATCTGTAGATTGCTTTCGGTAGTAGAGTCATTTTCACAATATTGATTCTTCCAATCCAGGAACATGGTATATCTCTCCATCTATTTGTATCATCTTTAATTTCTTTCATCAGTGTCTTATAATTTTCTGCATACAGGTCTTTTATCTCCTTAGGTAGGTTTATTCCTAGATATTTTATTCTTTTTGTTGCAGTGGTAAATGGGAGTGTTTTCTCGATTTCACTTTCAGATTTTTCATCATTAGTGTACAGGAATGCCAGAGATTTCTGTGCATTAATTTTGTATCCTGCTACTTTACCAAATTCATTGATTAGCTCTAGTAGTTTTCTAGTAGAATCTTTAGGATTCTCTATGTATAGTATCATGTCATCTGCAAACAGTGACAGCTTTACTTCTTCTTTTCTGATTTGGATTCCTTTTATTTCCTTTTCTTCTCTGATTGCTGTGGCTAAAACTTCCAAAACTATATTGAATAAGAGTGGTGAGAGTGGGTAGCCTTGTCTTGTTCCTGATCTTAGTGGAAATGGTTTCAGTTTTTCACCATTGAGGACGATGTTGGCTGTGGGTTTGTCATATATGACCTTTATTATGTTAAGGAAAGTTCCCTCTTTGCCTACTTTCTGTAGGGTTTTTATCATAAATGGGTGTTGAATTTTGTCAAAAGCTTTTTCTGCATCTATTGAGATGATCATATGGTTTTTCTCCTTCAATTTGTTAATATGGTGTTTCACGTTGATTGATTTGCGTATATTGAAGAATCCTTGCACTCCTGGGATAAACCCCACTTGATCATGGTGTATGATCCTTTTAATGTGCTGTTGGATTCTGTTTGCTAGTATTTTGTTGAGGATTTTTGCATCTATGTTCATCAGTGATATTGGCCTGTAGTTTTCTTTCTTTGTGACGTCTTTGTCTGGTTTTGGTATCAGGGTGATGGTGGCCTTGTAGAATGAGTTTGGGAGTGTTCCTCCCTCTGCTATATTTTGGAAGAGTTTGAGAAGGATAGGTGTTAGCTCTTCTCTAAATGCTTGATAGAATTCGCCTGTGAAGCCATCTGGTCCTGGGCTTTTGTTTGTAGGAAGATTTTTAATCACAGTGTCAATGTCAGTGCTTGTGATTGGTCTGTTCACATTTTCTTTCTTCCTGATTCAGTCTTGGCAGCTTGTGCATTTCTAAGAATTTGTCCATTTCTTCCAGGTTGTCCATTTTATTGGCATAGAGTTGCTTGTAGTAATCTCTCATGATCTTTTGTATTTCTGCAGTGTCAGTTGTTACTTGTCCTTTTTCATTTCTAATTCTATTGATTTGAGTCATCTCCCTTTTTAGTAGGTATGATTATTGTCTACATTTCACAGATGGCAGTCAGGGCCAGAGAGGTTACTTGCTCAATCAAGGTCCCACAGCTAAGATGAAAATCAGGCAATTGGACTCCACATTCTTAACCACTGCTCCAGAGAACTGTAGAAGCATGGAAGAGAAACATACAAACCCGCCTAGAGGAGGCCGGGGAAGACTACTTCTTCTGCTCCACCGTTAGTTATGTCCTCTCTGAGGTCCCTAGGGAATATAAAGATAGCTTATCGACTCATGCCAAATTCATAATAGTTATCAGATTGTGTACCATCTAGAGTTGAAGCTCAAAAGAGTAAACTTTTTTCCCCAAAGTTTACCTAGCTTACATTTCTCATTCAAATTACTGTACTTTTCCCAATCCCCTCTATCCCCATAAACACCAAACCTCATTGTATGCTTCCAGGGTCTTTATCAAGAGAAGTATAAAGTTTACAGGGAAGCTTCTAATATTTCTTTTCAGGGGACTTCCTGGGGCTCCCAAGAAGAAGTTTATATTATCTAATACCTTTTGCATAGCACTGTGAAAATTCCTGGCTGGATTTGTATACTGTTAATTCATTATGTATGAGTTCCAATGTCCTGTTTGCAAAATGAAGAAACTAGAATTGTATATCTCATTCAAATTACTGTAACTTTTCCAACTCCCACCTAATTTAGCCCCCTCTATCCTCATAACCACCATGGACATCGGGTTGGCAAATAACAAGAAAGGGAGAGTTGTGAGTAGTTGTAACTCTAATGATTTTGTTACAAACCTCATCATAAATAGATGGTGAAAAAGTCAAATAAGAGTGCAGAATGCTGAAGGATGACATTTTTGGAGAAGGAAGTCCAGGATGAGGAGATCTGCGTCAGTTAAGACAGCATTTGTCTGCATGTAACAACCAAACTAGAACAACCTAAGCAAATAAAAAATGTTTCTCTTATAACATAACCAGAGCCCAGGCCAGGACAGATGTTGGCATCCTGCCAGGCTCCTGTTTTCCTGTTCTGTTATCTTTGCAAGATCACAGGTATACTTTCAGGCATCAAGCCGTATTCATGACAACAAGAAGGACAAAGGGCAAAAGGTATAAGGAAGAAGCTAGCCACCTCTGTCCCCTTTGAAAATTCTTTCCCAGAAGCCACACCCTGCAACTTCCATTTAAATCTTGTTGGCCAGATTGCTGCAGGGGAGTCAGGGCTTGTCAGTGCATTAACTTGGCACATGCCACCCCCAACAAAGCAGGGTTTTGATAATAATAAAAGTGGAGAGCATGCGTGCTGGCTGGGCAGCTAGCAGTGCCTGCAACATTACTCTAAAATTCTCCAATAAAAAAAAAAAAGAAGAGAGAAAGGCCAGTCAAAACAGATTTTAAAATGCCAGGAAATGCAGCTAATTGACTAAATCTGAGCCTGATTTTATCTAAGTAATTCCTGTAAAGTTACTTAGATAATCCATGGCCCTAAATCTCATGGGATGAATAGGAGTTAGACAGGTTCAGAGAGGGCAGAGCATTCCCAGCTAAGTCACTGACGTGTGAAACATTTTGTGTGGAAAATTACAATCCATTCCCTGTTTCCAGAGAATAAATTGCAAAGTAAAGAATATTAGGAAGGTAACTGGGCCAGATTAGGGAAGGCTTCTGTGGTTGCTTTAAAAATGTGTTTATCTGAAGCCAGGAGGGACTAAGTCAGACTTACAAAATTCCTTTGTATGTAAAGTAACCTGTATGCTAAGCTATTTGTTGATGAAAAGAGAATTTAGAGGTTACATTGGTCAGTAAATAGAAGGAATTGCATCTCTCATTCTCAGAATAGACTAAAGGAATATCTGAACAGCTATTAGGGGGAAGCTCTGAAAATCCTTACAATTCGATGCAATCATTCCTCACCCATTTTGTTCCTTAGTGATCACAGAGCAAACGCCCAGTGGCTTTGGAGCTACTCCCCACTGTGTCTGATGTCAAGCATTTATTTTCTGAACATCCAACAGACAGGAAGTTTCATGAAATAGGGTGGAAGAAAGGAGAAGGTAGATAGGCCTGTTTGCTAAGCTTTTCCAACAACAGTCCTCATTTTTCTCTAGGAAAAACAAAAGGGCTGCCTTTAAACAACCGGCCTCCAATATCTAGGGGTGTCGTGGCCATGGCCATGCCCATGCATCCTGTTCCCTCTGAGGCCATATTCATAACTGGCAAAGACTCTTGTGTTTAAGGGCTTTCTCCTAGTATCCTCCTGAGTCAGAACATATCCAGTATGTTTATGTTGACACTTTCAGGCGAGCTATTCTGCTTTGGATTAGTCAAAATCATAAGCAGTCAATAAGGCTCAAAAAGGTGTCAAACATGGGGCGGTGGGTGGGTCCTCACAGCCCTCCATGCCTGGAGCCTGGAGTGGCCTCCTGAAAAAGCAGGCATTAATCAGGCTGCCAGCAGTCACTTCCGAGTGCCCCTGCATGAGCACGTAAGCTGTAAGCTCTCTCCTTCCATCTCTTAAACACAGATTCTACGAGCACAGGAGGAGTTCTGTGGTGCTCAACTTATCTGGACTTGAGGTGTTCCCCGGGGACCTTCTGATGTCAGATGGAGCTGCCGATTACCTGTGCCACCCACTTCTGCTGCTGAATTCAGGTCCTGTCCATTCAGCATACTTATATTACATACCTGCTATGGGATGGGTGTTATAATAAGCAAAGGGTATTTTCAGACTATTTAATGACTAATAGAACATGGGCACTGACACGTTAGAACAGATGTCTCACCAATTAGGACAAGCATCAGCCATGAGTTATTGGAACCAGCTGAATACCGCTCTTGGTGTTGGGCATTCCACTTACAGAGATGGATAAGGGATGGATAAGGTATAGACCTGTCCTCAAAAGGTCCTCTTGTCAAATAATATACCCCACATCTGGGGCCTGGAACGGGTACACCAGTGACAGTCACCATCCTGGAGCAGAATGCCCTCTCTGGGCTGGTGGGCAGCGTCGCTGTCATTGTCGTAATGCCACCCCCCACCCTGTTCTGGCCTCCAGCCTCACACTGGTGTCTTCTAACCACGGTGGTACCGTGTGGAGGCAGCCGGCCCAGTAACAGCAGATTACTGTTGGAGCACATTAGAGAGAGGCGGGCTCAGGGATGAATCTGCATGTGGAACTCAGTCGTGAAAGAAAAGAACAACTGTGGTGTTCAGGACACATTCCCACGATTCTGATGGTAGCCTTTGAGAGCTAACAGGAGACTTCAAGATCATCATCCATCCTGGTAGTTTCTAAACTGGTTTTGTTCTTAGCAGAGCGCTTTTTACAAAAGAATCCTTACTTGGAAATCCAGTCTATAAAACAGATCCAGGTGCAGTTGTCGTGCTTGAAACTGAGGCAGGTCCCAAAGACTCACCTCCAAGGCATCCCTAGAAGCCCAGGAGAGCCTGTGACAACACACATGGAAAACCACCAAGCTCTTTCCTCATTCACATATGTGCCAAGGGAGACCCAGAAAGGAGAAGTGGCCTAGCCATGGTGCCAGCTGGTTTGTGTCAGAGGAATGGGATCGAGACTCCTGAGTCCTAACCCTGTATATGCTCCACCAACCTGCATCAACCACCCGTTACACAGGCAGCTGTGAATAAAGCATAACTAACATTTGTATAGCTCTTCACTCTTTATAGAGCCCTTTCACATCTGCTGTCCTATATGACACAACAATCCAAATGCCCAAATGAATGAACCAAGAGGGAATTAAGTGATCTACTCAAGGACAGGCCCCTAGAAATGAGAGCTAGTTCTAAACACAGCATAACCTTAAGAGGTTAGTACGTGTTCTGTGATGCTTTGCAAATGCTCTAAACTGGTTAAAAACTAAAGCAGTACTTCTCAAATACTGGTCCCAGACTAACAGCTTCAGCATTGCCTGGGAAATTCTGGGGTCCCATGCCACACCTTCTGAATTAGAAACTCTGGGGGTGGGGCCCAGCAATATGTTTTTTAATAAGCCCCCCCCAGGTGATTCTGATACCAGCTAAAGTTTGAGAACCAGCATGCTAAGGAACAAGGTCATAATTGCTGCATGGTGTTCTTTGTTCTCTGCTAGGCATGTGTGCCTGGCATCACAGTAGATACCACGGAATAAAAGATATGCAACATTCTTCACCATATCCCTCCATGCCCTCTTCTCTAGGAGGTTAGAATAGAGTTCTCATGTCCCCATCATGGTCTAATGCAGTGCTTCTCAAGCTCTGATGTGCATATGAGTCACCTAGAGATATTGTTGAAATATAGATTCTGATTCAGCAAAACTTAATATTTAATAAAGATAATAAAAGATTAGGGATTCAATAGAGACACATTTAAATTTTCTTCTGAATACTTGTGAAGATTTCCCAAGGCCCTAAAATTACCCCTAAAGTTAGAAAAGCAGAGGAGAGAAATTTGCTAAGAGACCCCAATTATTGCAGTTCAAATTGTAAATAATAATATACCACCAGGCATTTGAAGCCTAAGAGAGGTGAAGCAGATTTGTCTCTGAGGGAGGTTTGTCTCTAATCTCCCCTTTACAAAGGTCAAAAAGGTGGTTAGAATGAGCAGGATAATCGGTTGGATTCCAGGGTTCCAATGAGAAAAGTCCCTCAAGCACAATGATTTTTAGTAAATGCTGCTCAGGTAATTGCTTTCATCTGATGGAAGTATTATTCAGTCTCCTGATAAACTAGTAGAAACAGATGAACCTTTAAAACATCCATTTTGTGTACTGAGTTATCAGAACATCTCACCAAAACCTAAGAGATGATTCCCACGTTTTTCTGGGTAGCATTAGAGATTGATGCAAATGACATAAAAATCAAGAATCCACAATCTAATCTCTTTACTTCCTGATCATCAAAAGAATGTGTGAAAAATGACTTCCTTTTCAATTTAAAGCAACTCCTAAGGAGTTTGTGGATGGTGGCCAATAGAGATAATAAGCCCCCAACCTAAAGATTGGTGACATGGGTTGATGTGCCCCTATTTCAGGAATCTACACTCAACCACACCTGGGAGTTATCAGGCCGATGCAGTCTCTGACTCTCAAGTTTGGTCAGGCTATTGAAGTTGCATATGCTGGGGTGGATTCTAGTATAAAAATAAAGTCCTTTCAGCCCTAAAGTCCTGTGACTCTGTCTTAAAATAATACTCAACATTTTATTGCATTTTATAGATTTCTCCTTGAATGATGGGGGGAAAAGGAGGCTGAAACAGGACAATATCACCATAAGGTAGCAATAGTACACCAGCCTTTCAGTTGGAACATCGCTTCGTTTACTCATCTGCATAAATATAAATATTCATCCTGTGCATTCTCAAGAGAAGGAGAATTAAAGCAGGACAAATTCTGTTTGGCTCATTTGAAAAGCAGGTTTTGTAAAGCACTCCATTGATCTGTCAGTAGTTACTCAAAGTGCTAATATACCTTCTTTAATTTCACCCACCAGGATCCAAAAAGCCAAGATGGCCTTTCTCCAGGACAGGAGTGGTGAGTGTTGTGCATTGTCATTTTTGTTTTAATTAAGCCTCCAGTAGCTAGGAAAGTAAGAAATGGCTAAAGAGCCTCTTCATCCTACTTTATCTTTTCATGACAACAGATGGTACGTGAAGTTTAAATTGTATCATCACATTCATAGTAGTGGATACAGAACTTGCCAAATGATGCCACTTTGTGCAGTGATACCGTGCTAATTGCCAGTGGTTAATGAGCTCTGCAAGAAGACAAAGCAATCCTAATATTGCAGTGCCTTACAGCTCCAAATTTATAACTTGACACAGTGTAGGAAACAGCTCACTCGATGAAGAAAACTTGCACAAGCGTATGCCCCAGTTTGCAGCCTGTGCCCAGTATACTGGGAACGTTGAAAAATTAATGAGATATTACAGAAACAGATTCCACAAATACACTTCTATTTCTGGGAAAGCCAGTTGGATTAGACCTAGCAGGTTTTCTTTAAATTCATTCTTGCACCCTCAATTATTGAAGAGTTATAAATTGAAATCAGTAGTGCCTGGTTCTTTCCTGCCTAGGTCAGGAGTTAGCCACAGTGAAGCCTTTCTCGCAAGCATGCTGGGGGCAGAGGGAAGGAGTGTTCCTCGCCTCTGGAGTGGGGAGGAAGGAGAAGGACTGACTGTGTTCTCCCCACAGTACCTACACCCCACAGCCAGCAGCACCAGGAGGGCCTTATGAATAGTTACTGCACTTCTTTCTGTTAAAAATCTGCCCACATGGCCTCTGCAGTTGGCCACCAGTTATCGACATCTACCTTGGAGGTTCTGTGGATGCACATACATTGATACTTAACTACCATAGCTAAATTAAAAGTCCTCTGAGGTTTCAATCCCAGCTGCTCCATGTACTGCCCTGTGACCTTGGCGAAATGAATCCATGTCTCTCTCAGCTTCAAGTCCTTCCCTGTAAAAAGTAGGTGGTAATAGTGGCAGCCTCTTAGGATGGTTGTGACAAGTGAGTCAAATAATGTGTGTGAAGCTCACCCTGGAGCTGGCGCCTGAGACAGTTGTTACTGGCCATGTTATTGTTAGTGTTGTTCATAACCAAGGCTTGGAAAACTGTGTGTTCCCACAATCAAGTATAGGAGTGACTTTCACATTATTTTTTCAAGGGTAAAAAAATTGTGTGAGTGTCTTACTCCCCTTGGGCTGCTGTAAAATACCACAGACTAGGTGGCTGAAACAACCAGTATTATTTCTCACATATCTGGAGTCTGGGAAGTCCAGGATCGGGGTGCCAGCATGGTCAGGTTTTGGTGAGTGCTCTTTTCCTGGCTTACCGATGGCCATCTTCTCTCTGCGTCCTCATGTGGTGTAGAGAGCGCTCTGGTGTCTCTTCCTCATCTTATAAGGGTACTAATCTCATTGTGAGGGCCCCACCCTCATGACCTCATCTACATGTAATTACTTTCCAGTGGTTTCACCTCCCAAATACCATTGTGGGGTTAGGGCTTTAACATATGGATTTGGCGGGAGGGGGACAGAAACATTCAGTCCATAGGGACACAGTTGAAACATTACAAGTTTCAAATCATAAACTGTTAGTAAAACTATGATACCATTGTCATCAGAGCTGTTGCTCACCAGTCTTTCTCATTTTGCCCCTCTTTAGGGACATGATTTGACTGTTTTCCTGGCAGGTCTGAGACAGGGCCTGTGGTGCAGCCTCTCCGGGGATCCTTCCTTCCTCCCTCCCTCCCTCCCTCCCTCCCTCCCTTATTTAATATCTTTATTGGAGTATAATTGCTGTAATGTTGTGTTACTTTCTGCTGTACAACAAAGTAAATCAGCTATACATATATCCCCATATCCCCTCCCTCTTGTATCTCCCTCCCACCCTCCCTATCCCACCCCTCTAGGTGGTCACAAAGCACCGAGCTGATCTCCCTGTGCTATGCAGCTGCTTCCCACTAGCTATCTATTTTACATTTGGTCGTGTATATATGTCAGTGCTACTCTCTCACTTCGTCCCAGCTTCCCCATCCCCGCTGTGTCCTCAAGTCTGCTCTCCACGTCTGCGTCTTTATTCCTGCCCTGCCACTAGGTTCATCAGTACCTTTTTTTTAGATTCCATATATGTGCGTTAGCATCTGGTATTTGTTTTTCTCTTTCTGACTTACTTCACTCCGTATGACAGACTCTAGGTCCATCCACCTCATTACAAATAACTCAGTTTCATTCCTTTTTATGGCTGAGTAATACTCCATTATATATATGTGCCACATTCATCTGTTGATGGACACTTAGGTTGCTTCCATGTCCTGGCTATTGTAAATAGAGCTGTAATGAACATTTTGGCACATGACTGTTTTTGAATTATGTTTTTCTCAGGGTATGTGCCCAGTAGTGGGATTGCGGGGTTATATGGTAGTTCTATTTTTAGTTTTTTAAGGAACCTCCATACTGTTCTCCATAGTGGCTGTATCAATTTACATTCCCACCAACAGTGCAGGAAGGTTCCCTTTTCTCCACACCCTCTCCAGCGTTTACTGTTTGTAGATTTTTGATGATGGCCATTCTGACTGGTGTGAGATGATATCTCATTGTAGTTTTGATTTGTATTTCTCTAATGATTAATGATGTTGAGCATTCTTTCATGTGTTTGTTGGTAATCTGTATATCTTCTTTGGAGAAATGTCTGTTTAGGTGTTCTGCCCATTTTTGTATTGGGTTGTTTGTTTTTTTGATATTGAGCTGCATGAGCTGCTTGTATATTTTTCCTTCCTCGTTTAAATGAAAGTAGGGTCAGTTGTCAATCGGGTCTAGGGTCTCAGGAGAAGGGGCATCTCCCACCAGCTTGCCAATTCAAGGTCAACCACTACAGAGTCCATATATTCTCATACAGTCAGCCCTCTGTGTCTGTACATCCTGCATCCTTGAATTCAACCAACTACAAATGAAAAATATCTGAAAAAAATTCCAGAAATTTCCAAAAAGCAAAACTTGAATTTGCCATCCACCAGCAACAATGTACACAGAATTTACATTGCATTATGTATTACAAGTAATCTAAAGATGATTTAAACTATATGGGAGGATGTGTGTGGATTATATGCAAATCCATTTTATAAATTGGACTTTAGCATCTGAGGATTTTGGTATCCGAAGAGGTCCTGGAACCAATCCCGCTAGGATACTGAGGGACGACTGTATATCCATTTTACTCCAGTTCCATGTCACCAGTGCCTACTACAAATTTCCATTCCACACTCCTCTTAGTTATTAAATTTGAGGCCCCAGAGTTAACCATGGCTTCTTTTCTTTATCCTCCATATCCTCTCAGATACCCTTCACATCTTCTCATTGCGTCTCCTAGCCAATGCCACCATAGTGGAAGCAGCACAGGTTCCAACAAAGGGTCTGTAACTCTAATGAGTTAATGTTTCCTCCAAGAGGACTGTCCCCTCCCTTCTCACTAGCATATCCACCAAGAACTTCGGCTAGGAGGTTGTTCAGACCCTTGGAAAGCCACGGTGATTGTCCTTCAAGACAGAGGGCTGGCGCCCCCTTTCCCACAGCTCCAGTGCCTCTTCCATTGCCTCAGCTTCTTCATTTTCCAACTGGCTGCTGATTTTTAATTTCCACAACATGCAGTCACTGTGGTTTCAGACATCAACCAAAGGCATACATCCCAGCTGCTGTGTAGGAGGTCCCCAACCAGCTCCAGGATTTCTTTGCTACTGTGAAGCCTGTAAGTCTCTAGTAAGTTTCTTCTTCAGTGCCATAACCCTAGCAGAGAAGTCAGCCACAGCCCTTTAGCACTTTCTGAACCGATTGCGGGGTCTCCTTTCAGGCACACAGGGAGCTCCCTCCCCACAACAGATAAGCTGTGCCTTCTCTGGCTCCTTAACCTAAAGTCGGAAAAACGCCCACCACACTGCTTAGATCCACGCCAGCGTCATGTGCCCTGAGGCGGTAGAACAAGTTGAAGAACGATTTGTGCTAAATATTCATTTGAAATGCAGCCAAGTTGACTTTGGAAAGCCTCACGCTTCGGTATTTGATAGCTTCTTCCTGGTTTAGTTGGTAAAATGAGCTCTTTAAGCAGGTAAGTCATGACGTTGCACCAGGATATTGAATGAGTCAGAAAAAATTGAATGGTCACGATAAAGTTTAGAAGCAAGTTACAAAAGGATGTATAAATATGACACCAGTAAAAATTAATTATAAATACAATCAGAAAAAGGTTTTCAGTAGTTACCCCGGGGGGAGGAAGGGGCGGTGGAGATTACAGGTAACTTTGTGTATCTTTTTTTCTTTGTGGTTTTGTTTCTCAAATTTTCTATAATAATCATATTACCTTTGTAATCCAATTTTTTTTTTTTTTTTTTTTTTTTTTTTTTTTTTTTTTGCGGTACGCGGGCCTCTCGCTGTTGTGGCCTCTCCCGTTGTGGAGCACAGGTTCCAGACGCACAGGCTCAGCGGCTATGGCTCACGGGCCCAGCCGCTCCGCGGCATGTGGGATCCTCCCAGACCGGGGCACGAACCCGTGCCCCCTGCATTGGCAGGTAGACTCTCAACCACTGCGCCACCAGGGAAGCCCTGTAATCCAATTTTTTAACTAATATTATTTAAAATAAAAATTATAACAAAAATGAGTCAGAGGTTCCATCCTAAGGAAACTAGAGTTTCTAGCATATCCTGGTATTCTCCAGCTGTGAATTATCATGTTAAGAAGTTGCTTTAACACTCTGGGCTTTATTTAGTCATCTACTAAGTGAGGGGTTGAACTAAGACATCCAAGTCCCCTTCTCATGGTAAACTTCTATGATCCAACATTTAGAAAAGTTAGAATATGAGGACTTTAGGACCACAAGGTATGTGCTAGACTGAAATCCATCTATTTGCTATAGGAGTGTTCTGAGCTCTGTCTTTTTTTTTTTTTTCTATTAGTAAAATGAGAGGTTTGCATCAGACATCCTCACCAGCCTCTCTCCTCCATGTCTGACATTCTGAGGTCCTGTGGGTCAGACTGTGGCTCAGAAATGGTGTTTCACCTGTTAGTGACTCATAGACAAAATGTGCAGTCTGTTCTCATGCATGTTGGACAATGAACCAAAGATGCCGAGGCTACCAAAGGTGTGTTGTTAAAAGATTGAAAATTCTGTTTCTAACAATCTTTAAGCAGGGCAAAGACAAACACAAGCACATGTCTGATCTGAAAGGCTGCCTCTCCTCTTTGAAGATTACAGATTTCAGGGCCTATGAGTTCCAGACTGAAGGTATCTCATGCATTGTTTTCTGTGTGGCATAGGGTTTTTTTTTGTTTTAGCCATTATTTTAAGTTGTCAGATTATTGGCTTGTTCATAATAACAGCAAAGTGCAGGAGAGAAGCCCAGGCTTGTTCATAATAACAGCAAAGTGCAGGAGAGAAGCCCAGCCTTGTTCATAATAACAGCAAAGTGCAGGAGAGAAGCCCAGACCTGGGCAGACCGAGGTCTGCTCTCTCTAAAGCAGGGGTCACCAACCCTACCAGTCAGAGGCCCGTTAGGAACAGGACCACACAGCAGGCGGTGAGCAGCGGGCGAGTGAGCGAAGCTTCATCTGCTGCTCCCCATCGCTCGCATTACCTCCTGAACCATCCCCCCGCCCCGCCGTCTGTGGAAAAATTGTCTTCCACGAAATCGGTCCCTGGTGCCAGAAAGGTTGGGGACCGCTGCTCTAAAGCACACTGAAACCTCAGGAAAGTCATTTTACCTTAAGTAAGGTAATGGACGTGAGACCACTTTGTAGACCATGAAGCCTGGTACAAATGTTAATAGTTGTTACAACCATTCCCCTCTCTGGGCCTTAGTTTCCTCATTTACAAAACAAGTTGGTTTTGATAAGACAATTTCTGAAGGTCTCTTAAAAACTTTAAGTCTCTTATTTCATCCTTCTTCAGTAATTAATTTCAACAAGTTTTACCAGTGGAACATGGATCAGACTTCCCAGTTCCGGGTTTGGGGTTCTTTTGGTGGGTTGTTGTTTTTTTTTTTTTTTTTTTTTTTTTTGCAAAAAACTGTAAAGGACTTATGAAATTCTCAAGCATAGTTCAAAACAACATCAATTTGAATTCGTTTTCATTTTAAACTAAAAATAGCATGTCCATCCCATGCGTGGGAGGAATTGGTATCCCAAAGCCATGCAGAGAGAACTGTGGTTTGGATAACTACCCAGAGGGTTGCCTGGGACTTGCAGTGAGAAATCATGATTTGAGGGATCGCTTGTTCCTGCTGTACTGCAAGTCAAATGAAGGGTGAACAGGTCAACCCATCGAAATGTTTTGTTCTCTCTTTTCTCCCACATACAGGATAAGACCTAGAATGAAGTCGTGGAAACACATCAAAAACTTCCTACTAATCAACTAGACTTGAGAAAGCAGCAAGAGGCTGTGTGGGAACTCTTCACGAGTGAATGCACTTATTTCTTGGACCATTTATTAGTTCTTAAGATGGTAATGCTGGCTTTAATTTTTGTAGTAGATGGAAAACACTGGTTCTTTAGGGACTTGTTTCTTTCTTCCATGCTGAAGGAAGGAAGGATGTATGGGGGGGGCTCCCCTCTTTCAGAGGATCTTAAGGAAATTTTGTTTGTTTATTTTTGGTTATCTGCAACTTGGTTTCTCTTCATTCTTTTCTTAAACATAGCCTCTTAGGATTGGGTGAGACCTTCCAGCTCCCCATGTGATGTCTGAATCTCTTCTGCCTGATTCTCACCCTGTGCTTACATACTCCTCAAGTCAGGGAGCTCACCACAGCCACCCTCAAGGCAGCCATCCCACCTTCGTTCAGCTTCCTCTTTTGGCTCTTATACTCCCTTATGAACAGTGGCAGGCAAATGCTTTTTATCAGCTACGGAGCCACAGATTTCCAGGGCAACCATCCACGTGTAACGCGGGGGTGGGTGGGGAGGGGTGGATTATATGGTGTGTTCACGATGTCTGTCATGTAAATGGTGCTCCTGAGGTTGTGCAGTGCAGTAGCCCTGATCTGGGGAGGCTCTGAACAGAGAATTCCTTATAGAAGAACCACAGGGCAAAGGATGGGAAGGGAGCAAATGCCTTCTAAGACCACAGAGGAGGATGGGCCACATTGCACCCAAGGTTGCCTCTGCCCATAAGCATTTTTGAATCCTGGCTGCTCCCTTACACAGGAAAAGGCACTGTGTTGGGAGACACGAGTTCAAGTCCTGGATCTGCCTCTGACTTGCCATGTGAACTTAGGAAAGTCTGGTCCTCCATTCCATAAAACAGAAGTTGCCGCATGCTTTCTGTAAATGTCCAGATAGTAAATATTTTAGGCTTTGCCAGCCATGTGGTCTTTATTGCAACTACTCAGCTCCTCCATTGCAGTGCAAAAGAATCCATAGATAATTTGTAAAGAAATGTGTGTGGCTGTGTTACAGTTACACCTTATTCACAAAAATGGGTAGCAGACCTGATTTATCCCACAGGCTGTCGTTTGACGATTCCTGTTCTAAGCTATAAAAGAGGGATGACAGTACCATCTCTGACTGTCTTATAACATCTGATCATTGAAATGATCAGATTAGTTTCCTTTGAAATCTATCAAGTGCTGTACAGATGTTCTTTTCTGTAAGTAATATTTATTGTGACAGTCATACTGCTAAGTACTTTAGCAAAATTTAAACCACAAAGACACTCAGAAAGTTAAAACTTAGAGACTGTATCAGGATACAGAAAACTAGCTTAAGTAAGGATCTTATTGGCCCCTGTGACTGTAAAGTCCAGAGTTGAGACAGAATTCAAGGTTGGTTTGATCAAGGGGCTCAAAAGCAAGGACAAAATTTCTTTTCGTCCCTCATCCTTGCCTTCCACGATATCAGTGTCATCCTGTGGCTGGCTTCTGTTATAGTCACAGAGTGGCTGCTGTCCTTGAGGCCATGGAGAGAGTGAGAAATAGAAGGGGGAGAGAGAGAATCTCTTCTTAGCGCACTCATAGCCAAAGTCTTGATTGTCACATGCCCACTTCTGAACCAACTACCCAGATAAGGAAGGAAAGTGCTCATTGGCTTAAGATGATCACATTCAAGGTATGAGGAAGAGTAGATGCTGAGGTGACAACTGGGATGATGTTAGGGAAGGGGGGGCACTGAAGCTGAGTGATACCCAATAGATGCTCACTGCAGAGCAACCACCCTGTGAGCTCTGCCACCTCCCTTGCCCTAACAGACAGTACAGAACTTTCCATCCCGCTATAAGCTACATAAGCTTTTTAAACTAGCATTTTTCTGCTTGAAAGAAAGCCAATTTGAGTTTATTTTCAAATGCCCCAGTGTATTTAAAGTATATAAGTACCTCTCTTTACACAATCAATATGAATTTCCCAAAGTTGCTTGTAAATTGGAATTTTGTAACTCAGATTAAAATAAATTCACTGAAAGACTCAATGTTTTTCTTAAATGGCAAAAATTTCTATAAAGAAAATAATCTTATAACACAAAGATGATTTTTTCTAAATTTTCCCAATTTATCTGAACTAATGATTTCTGTTTCTTACAATTACATGTTTTAAATGCTTGGCTACTGACATTTCCAGACAACTGATACTTCCTGGACTGGGGGAAACTCTAAGCCAGTGGTTCTCAAAGTGTGATCCCTGGACCAGTAGCATCAGAATCACTTGAGAACTTGTTAGAAACCCATATTCTCAGACCCCATCAGATAACCTACTGAATCAGAAAGACTTGGGGTAGGTCCCACTAATCTCCAGTTTAACAAGGCCTCTAGATGATTCTGATGCAAGTTCAAGAACCATTTACTGCATTAATTAAGAAATATGGAAATGGGAATTGGAGAACGCTGGTGGTCTAAAGTCCAGTCTTTTCACACCTACAGCTCTTGAAATATTCGGTCCCTTTGAATGCTTCATCATATTTATACAAAGTATTCCTATTTCAATAAATTGATCTCTCTTTAGTTTACAGAATGAGAGGCAGGTATTCTGTGAGGATCGACTTGCTGTAGTTTTTCTCTTGTAGGAAAACATCAAATCAAGTAATGACATAGAGCCTCTCTCAGTGTTTTCATTAATATTTAATGGCTTTATCCAAATCTAAACATCTTACCAGTTATCAGGTATTAACTCATTAGTTCTCTGTTTTTAATTTCCTGAAAGTAAAGGACATTTGGGTCTTTCACAGAGAAAGGGTAAATAAGAACTCAGTATGAATGTTGTTTTGGTCTCAAGGAAGTGCTGTTGGCAAGAAGAGAACCTTGGCAATTTCTTTGGCACTGGGAGCAGAGAAAGCCCGTCTGAGCAGATTATGTTCAGCAGGAGTGTTGCTGGGGCTCACACAGCAGCAGCAGCTTCATACAGAAGAGCACATCTCCCGTATGTTCTGTGGGGGCTCAAATGTCATCATTTGTGTTGAGCACACCTCTTAACGACTGAAAATACTGATCTCCAAGTTGTTTTGTAAAATTATACTCAGGAGGTTTATGTTTAATGTTCTTGCAAAGGGCAAATATCAAAATTGACAAACAAAGTAATGTGCTTTTTTTTTTTTAAGATCTTCATGAATACATTAAAATACCTACAGACTCATGAATATCTCCTGGAGTGGATTTATGGAGACTTCTTGCAAACCTGGAGGAGTTAAGTCAGGTGAGCCAAAGTAGGAAGATTCCAGTAGCCATGTGTTAAAATTCACCAGAGGACGATGAAAATTCATGCCTAGTCTGTTCTTCTGGCTTGTATTCCATATTGGAACATGGAATATGGTTTCTTCCATAGTTCATCCCCATTTAATCTTACGGTTGGAGTTCAGGTTAATAAGAAGGAAACCTACACATCCATTGATATCTTTCCAGTAGATGGCAGTTATTAGTTAGCCTTCAGTAACATTTTTAAAAATTCTTCCATGGCTATTTAAGAAAGTAAACATAGTGCTTACTTCAGCAGGACATGTACTAAACTTGGAGCGATACAAGGATTAGCATGGTTCCTATGCAAGGATGGCACAAAAATTTGGGAAATGTTCCATATTTTCTCTAGAATACAAGCTCTGAACACCTTCTAGAATATGCTCAGGAACCCATCTTGTTCACTGCTGTATCCAGAGGACCTTGAACAGGGCCGAGTACATGGGAGGACTCAATAAGTAATGTTGAATACATGAATTTCCTCAATAAATGATGTTAAATACAAAAAAGAATTTCCTAAGATCGCCGTGATCACCATAAATGTCTATTCTCAAATGAATGTTCTTTCTCACATATATTATAAATAAATAATATCTTTCCTCTAAAAAAGGAAGTGAGGTACCAACAAGAATTCATTTATAAGAAAAACTTATAAGAAAATATATATTGGAAAGAAGAGGAAAATAAATCTTTGAATTTTGCCAGGAGATAAATTTGAAATGGAAAACATATGTGAGAATGACATTTGAAGTTCATCAGATTTTTATTTCTTACCCCTGGAAGTATACCTACTCTTGTTTTCTTTCTCTCTGGCCCTAGACAAGCTTTGGTTTTGTGAACAGTCTTTTCCACATCTTCAAGGACTATGTCGACACTTCTGAGACTTTACCATCGTTGGATTTCATTTCTGTGCTCACAAAGGTAAGATCCTTCTGGGAGATCTCAGCTTCTATGTGATAAATTCACCTACCTCTCAGGATAGTTGTTTATATCTCCTTAATCGTTGTTATTGTTGTTCCTGGGAAGGTTCCACCTGCACCCTCCCACAAGGGAACTATCCCTTTCCCCACCAATCAACATTTTCAGAAATAACTTGCAGAATCTGTTTCTCCATTGTCATCTCTCCTGTGTGGGTTTTATTAAGACAACAATCTGCATGCATGGAAAAGCCATTTCCAAGTCTGGTTTTCAAATGACTTCAATTTAAAGCTGTATTCATGGCAGTAGTTTGTGTAGGCTAATTACATGGTTCAGTTGTTCTTCTAACAAAAGTGCCAGGCTTTCTGAAAGGAACAAAATAAACCTTCAAATCCATTAACACCCTTAATAAGACTTCTGTGTGTGAAAGGAGGAGAAAAGAGGAAAACTTGTACCCGTGGTCTGATAAATGCTATTTTTTTTCTTAAGTGGGTATTTGAACCTCTTCCCCTACTTTGAGCTTTTTAATTCAGTCCCTATCTATCCTCATTTAGCAAGATTTAAATTGTTACAATCTACTTTAAAAAAACATAGATTGAGGTTTATTGAGCACTCACTAAGTACTTATGTGTGGGACTGATAGCCTGTGCACAGTAATGTGCAGAATTAGACACGCCCCCTGCTTTGGGGGAGTTTTCAGTCTAGTGGGGAAGAAATTAATCCAATGATGACACTAATGATTATATAATCAAATTGAGATCAATGCTGGGGGAAAAAGGAACATAGATATTATAAAGGAAAACTTCTAGGTTGGGGCAGATGGTGAAGTAGTTACAGACAGGAAATTCTTCCTGGGGCGATGATGCTTGAGGTGAGATATGAAGACGAAGGACAGTTTAACAAGGCAAAACAGGCAAAAATTAGGTAAAAGTGGGGAGAACTTTCAGTGACCTTCGAAAGCAGATTAGAATAAGAAAAGCTTTGAAAAACAAGAGAAAGAATGTAAAGCGTTGGGAATTACCTAAAATCTCAGACTCTCTCAATTCCTGTAGAGTCAGAAATTATCTTTTTTTTTAGGACCATCACATGCTACACATTTTTTGTTTTTGTTAGACAAAGGGGCAGAGCCCTTAGTAAGTTACATAATGGACATGAATATTTGGATGTGAACTGGTTCAAGGTCTGAAGTCCCCTTGGTTTTCTTGATAATTTCTTTACTCCGTCAAAGGCTAGGACAACTGGCGGGTTTTGCTCCACTTGGCTCTATCCATCTCCTTGGATCAGTGGACTAGCCTGGTCATCCTCTTCTCATGGTAATGGGTGGAAGCACAAATGAGCATAAACACCCATTATATTGGGTGTTTCATTTTGTGGCTCTTGCTTGGGACATAGAAGCTGGTGGCAAACATATCCGGGAATACTCATCTAAAGGCTGACATCTTGCTTGGGACATTAGCACCAAGACCTGGCGTCCTAGAATTTATTTTTAATGTAGTTTTTAGTAAATAGTCTGTAGAAATATCAACTTCTCATCAAAACACGTAAGTTGTCTTAGTCTGCTCAGGCTGCTATAATGAAGTGCCACAGACTGGGTAGCTTATAAGCAACAGAAATCAATTTCTCACAGTTCTGGAGGGTGGAAGTCTGAGATCAGGGTGGTGTCCAGGTCATGTGAGGGCCCTCTTCCAGTCAAAGACCTCTTACTGTATCCTTTGCATAGCGGAAGGGGCTAGACAGCTGTCTGGAGCCTATTTTATAAGGGCATTAATCTCATTTATGGGGGCTCCACCTTTATGACCTAATCATCTCCTAAAGGGCCCACCTCCTAATACTGTCACATTGGGGGTTAGGATTCAATATGTGACTCTGAGGGGAACACACATATTCAGACTATAGTGTAAGTGCACTTACAGCCTACTAAAGCATAGACTCTTTGCTGAAAGTCAGTAATAATACCCACATATGAATGCTTCCTGTTACGTTACAGATGTGTAAAGATGGGCTGTAAAAGTTTTTCCTAACTTTAGAAAGGCCTACATGAGTCAGGTTAATTTCAGTTATACCACAGGAACAAACTCCAGATCTCAGTGGCTTGGTTTCGTATCTCACTTATGCTCTGGGAGCCCTGCTGAGGGAGCACCCCCCACCTGGACTGTTACCAGTCTCAAGGGCAAAGGCGTAAGAGACTGAGGTAGAGCTCTCACTGACTCTTCAAGTTTCTGGCCTGGCTGTTCACGTTTCATCGGCCTCAGAAAGTCACATGGCCAAGCTTAGCCTCAGCGGAGTGGGCATATATAGGCCTCCCCAGGAAAGGGAACTGGATGAGCAGTGATAACAGTCTATCACGGGTCTCACAAGAAGCTTACCAGTGGAAGATCGGGACGTTTGTTATCCACACAAAAGCCATCTGAGAAGTCTCTGAGAAGGAAGCTGAGGCTTGGAGAAGTTACATCACTTGGCCAAGTTCACATAGCCAGTGGGTTGTAGAGCTGCATTTCTAAGCCTGACTGTTTATGGTCTTCACAGCAGGCTCCTCGTAATGGCCTTTCTCAAGCATCTCAAGGTGACCTGTGAGAAGACCTCTGTTTATTTCCAAGCCCCCAGCTATCACCAACCCCCCAGGAAAAAATTAATTCACATTATCAGCTTTCAAACGACTTCTTCTTGAAGGCAAAACTTGACATTTCCCCCCATAGCGTTTTGTCCTCTGAGGTCCTATAGCAAAATAGTTTTCTAGGGTTTTGTTCTCTCTGCCTTCACGACTGTCACGTCCTTTCTTGGCCTGTTAGGCTTGGTCTGCTCTCTCTACTCACTGCAGTTATAATGTTACCAGCAAGTGTGTCGTCCTTCTCCCATTCACCCCATCATGACACTATTGGAAATTCCCTAATGGGACCCATCTATCAAGGAACACGTAGGCTTAGCAACGTGATAGGCACTATGGATTCCTCAAGAGAGTGTCTGCCAGTTAGGAGCCAGAAACATTGGTGAAGAGGAAAGAATAACTGTCATTCCCGAGACAGACTCTTAACTGAGATGGTGGCACATTGTGCAGTGTGCCCCGTTTGACCATTATACATATGAATGTATACATATGAATTGGCCACTTGCCTCATGTTTAAATAAATTTGATATGGCTTATGAATGTGTAGTCATTATAGCAAGTTTAAGACATTACATAAGCATAATGAAGAGAGAACACAAGTGTTAGATTGGGTAAGACTAGCACATAAAACGCACGCTACGAAACTACATTTAGTAGAGGTGCCTCAAATTTGACTCTCTGTTTTTAGAAGCTGGAAGGAGAATTCAGTATGCGGATATTTTTGAGGAAGATTTAGTGAAAGGTCAGATGTTGTTACTTTAATCACTTACTACAAACACAAGCTTGACACCAACAACATGAGCAGTGAAATCAAAGGAGGCGTTTGTTATCAGGTTCCATGCAGCGTGTGTAGGCCTCAACAAAGCATAAGTGCAAGTAAAGGGTGAATTAAATCAATATGTCCTAAATAGAATTTTCTTTATGGGCAAAAAGAAAAGGCAACTTATTGAGGAGTTAACTGTTTATTATGGGGATATCGGGTTTTTTTTAAACAATGTTTATTTTGAAGATTACCTGTTACTATCCATGCAGTCATAGCTCCTACTTGATAATGGTGCCTCCTCCACTTTCCCTGTTCTAGTTGCTGATAGAAGTGAAGAGAAAGAAAGTCTGTCTGTGCTCTCTTTGCTTCCATTCATTCTCCCTCTGCCCTTCTCCTCTTGCAGTATTTCCAAGGAAGCCTGTGTCAGAGCCACCAGGCCTACTGCCTGAATTACTCAGCTGCTGTCTTTATCTTGAGAGTCTGAGGCAGAGAGAGGACTTCGGAATTTATTTAAAAGTAAAGTACCAGGTTATTTTCTTTTATATTTTTCCTGAGACTCTTTGGATATAACAGGTACTAGGGATTATTAGACCCAAATTAAATGGGAAAGAAGGAAAATAAATGATCAACCATACATTTTAACTACAAACCTGCTTTCCTTATAAAGACATCATCCTCTGCACACTTAGGATTTTAAATGGTGCACTTCTGGAAACACTGATCATCTAATGTCCCTCCTGAGATTTTGGCTGGAGCTTTACAGTGCTTTATTTGTTCATTGGTTTGTTTTTGGAAGGAATTGGTGAGAAAACTAGAGTAGGAACTGAGGCTTTGTTTGTGACTAGAGGTTTGGCTCTTGCAGGATTTGGCCCCAGCAAGGTCCTGTTGCACAAAAGCTGGGCGCGCGATTTACCTTGTATTCTGTGTGAATGGTGCTTCCTGGAGGACGTCAAAGCACACAGTGTAAACACTGCCCCTGAAGTTGTCCAGCATGGTGGCTATGGGTCCCAAAGTGTTATTAGAACAAGGAATCTCTGCTAGGGACCTTCATTGTTTGCTAATAAGCAAAACCAAAAAGAATTTTCCTTGACTTCCCTACTTCCTTTAACCCCTTTTTGACATGTCTTTAGTCTGAAACGTACCTTTCAGCCTTTCAGTATTAATGCCAGAGCCCTTTTCATGACCCAAGATAATGGTCCAAGCCTTTCCAGAAAACCAGCTCTTCCCTGCAGCTGCAGGAAGCACCTGCCAGAGCATCACCTCAGAGTTGTGGGAGGAATGGCCACCACACACAGTTTCCAGCAACTTAGCTGTGAATCGGTGCATCTTTGCCATGGCCAGGATGTGCCAGGAAACCTGGGCGTGGCATGAATGATCTTGGAAACAGACTTGGCTCTATTTTTGTAGCTTCAGCCTTTCAGTGTTTTCTTTGCTACTCAAACCAAAACCTGAAAGCTCATTAGATTTCCAGGGTATGAATAATCTCGTTGCAAAAGTTTTCCCTGGAAGCTTATAGATGAGACCCTCGCCAAGCCCCCAAACTAGGGAGAATCCAGGTTCATTCCTCTCCCTTCCATGCTAGGGCAGAGAATAATTTAACAAGGCTCAGACATTGTTTTCAAGTAACTGGAAAATCCTGTAACAACTGTGACACAAGTTTACATTTATATATAAAATATATACAGCATCCAAAAATATTTAGGGAAAGGAATGAAGGATGCACTGTTGTAATGATGACATATGATACTTTTATAATGCGTAATGCTTTGCCAAGCACTTTCTCAAACAACACTTTTTTTTAAATAAATTTATTTATTTATTTTTGGCTGTGTTAGGTTTTCGTTGCTGCATACAGGCTTTCTCTAGTTGCAGCGAGCAGGGGCTACTCTTCATTGCAGTGTGCATGCTTCTCATTGTGGTGGCTTCTCTTATTGCAGAGCACAGCTTTAGCCACACAGACTTCAGTAGTTGTGGCACGAGGGCTCTAGAGAGCAGTCTCAATAGTTGTGGCACACGGGCTTAGTTGCTCCACGGCATGTGGGATCTTCCTGGACCAGGGCTCAAACCCATGTCCCCTGCATTGGCAGGCAGATTCTTAACCACCACTCCCCAGGGAAGTCCCAATACCATACTGTTTAATGACTATAGCTTTGTAGTATAGTCTGAAGTCAGGGAGTCTGGTTCCTCCAGCTCCATTTTTCTTTCTCAAGATTGCTTTGGCTATTTGGGGTCTTTTGTGTTTCCATACAAATTAATTTTTTTTTCTGGTTCTGTGAAAAATACCATTGGTAATTTGATAGGGATTGCATTGAATCTGTAGATTGCCTTGGGTAGTACAGTCATTTTGACAATATTGATTCTTCCAGTCCAAGAACACTGTATATCTTACCATCTGTTTATGTCATCTTTGATTTCTTTCATCAGCATTTTATAGTTTTCGGAGTACAGGTCTTTTGCCTCCTTAGGTAGGTTTATTCCTAGGTATTTTATTCTTTTTGTTGCAGTGGTAAATGAGAGTGTTTCCTTAATTTCTCTTTCAGATTTTTCATCATTAGCGTATAAGAATGCAAGATATATCTGTGCATTAATTTTGTATCCTGCAACTTTACGAAATTCATTGATGAGCTCTAGTATTTTTCTGGTAGCATCTTTAGGATTTTCTATGTATAGTATCCTGTCATCTACAAACAGTGACAGTTTTACTTCTTTTCCAATTTGTATTCCTCTTATTTCTTTTTCTTTGCTGATTGCCGTGGCTAGGATGTCCAAAACTATGTTGAATAATAGAGGTAAGAGTGGACATCCTTGTCTTGTTCCTGATGTTAGAGGAAATGCTTTCAGTTTTTCACCATTGAGAATGATGTTTGCTGTGGGTTTGTCGTATATGGCCTTTATTATGTTGAGGTAGGTTCCCTCTATGCCCACTTTCTGGAGAGTTTTTATCATAAATGGATGTCAACTTTTATCAAAAGCTTTTTCTGCAACTATTGAGATGATCATAAAGTTTTTATTTAACAATTTGTTAATGTGGTGTGTCACACTGATTGATTTGCAGATGTTAAAAAATCCTTGCAGCCCTGGGATAAATCCCACTTGACCATGATGTATGATTCTTTTAATGTATTGTTAGACTCGGTTTCCTAGTATTTTGTTGAGGATTTTCATGTCTATGTTCATTAGTGATATTGGCCTGTAATTTTCTTTTTTTGTGATATCTTTGTCTGGTTTTGGTGTCAGAGTGATGGTGGCTTCATAGAATGAGTTTGGGAGTATTCCTTCCTCTGCAGTTTTTTGGAATAGTTTCAGAAGGATAGGTGTTAACTCTTCTCTAAATGTCTGGTGAGCCATCCCATTTTTAATTTGCTAGTTTCTAGTTGTGCCCTTTTTTCCACTTAGAGAAGTTCCTTAGCATTTGTTGTAAAACTGGTTTCGTGACAGTGAATTCTTTCTGCTTTTGCTTCTGTGTAAAGCTTTTGATTTCTCTGTCAGATCTGAACGAGAGCCTTGCTGGGTAGACTATTCTTGGTTGTAGGTTTTTCCCTTTCATCACTTTGAATATATCATGCCACTCCCTTCTGGCCTTTAGAACGTCTGCTGAAAAATCAGCTGATAGTCTTATGGGGATTCTCTTGTATTTATTTAATATTTTCTCTTTGTCTTTAATTTTTGTCAATTTGATTACTGTGTTTCCTGGCATGTTCCTCCTTGGGTTTATCCTGTAAGGGACCCTGCACTTACTGGACTTGGGTGACTGTTTCCTTTCCAGTGTTAGGGAGCTTTTCAGCTATTATCTCTTCAAATATTTTCTCAGGTCCTTTCTCTCTCTCTCCTCCTCTGGGACCTCTATAATGCAGACATTGGTGTGTTTGACGTTGTCCCAGAGGTCTCTTAAATTGTCCTCATTTCTTTTTTATTCCATTCTGTGGCAGTGATATTCCCACCACTCTGTCTTCCAGCTCATTGATTCATTCTTCTGCATCACTTATTCTGCTGTTGATTCCTTCTAGTGTATTTTTGCATTTCAGTTATTGTATTCTTCAACTCTGTTTGGTTATTTTTTATATTTTCTAACTCTGCTAAAAACTTGTAACTTCTCACTTTATATATCCATTCTTTTCCCGAGTTCTTGTATCATCTTTATGGTCATTACACTGAACTCTTTTCTTGGGGAGATTGGCTGTCTCCACTTTGCTTAGTTGTTCTTCTGGAGTTTTATCTTCTTCCTTTGTCTGGAACATATTCCTATGCCAACTCATTGTATTTAAATTTCTGTTTGTATTTTTATGTATGTAGTAGCTTAGTTACATTTCTCAGTCTTGGATAAGTGATCCTCTGAATGGGATGTCCTATACGTCCCAACAGTACACTGCCCTCTCATCAGTCAAGGGCCAGGGACCAACTGGTCCCAGGGTAGGTTCTGACCTATGTTTGTGGACTTAGTTCTGCAGGCTGCAGGATTGTAGTTTCCTTGCTTCTGGTGTCTGACCCCTGACACTGCTCTAGCCATTATGCAGGCTTACTGGTGGGAGGGGCTGGTGCCTGCTCACCGGTGGCTGGAGCTGGGTCTTTGCCCTCTGGTGGGCAGGGCTGTGTGAGGGGGTGTGGCTAGAGGTGACTGTGGGCTCAGGATGACTTTAGGCAGCCTGTCTACTGAAGGCTGGGGCTGTGTTCCCACCTTGTTGGTTGTTTGGCCTGAGGCGTCCCAGCACTGGAGATTATAGCCTGTTGGATGGGGCCAGGTCTCAGTGCCAAGGACCCAAAATGTCTGCCTCCAGCCAGAGTTCACATAGGTCCCCGCTATGTCCACCACCAGCTTTTACGACTCCAGAGAGATCCACGGCCACCCCTGCCTCCCTAGGAGACCCTTCAAGACCAGCAGGTAGGTCTGGCCCAGGCTCCTATGGAGTCACTGCTTTGCCCTGGGACCTGGTGCACATGGGACCTTGTCTGCACCCTCTAAGAGTGGAATCTCTGTTTCTCCCAGTCCTGTGGAGCTTCTGCAATCAAGCCCTACTAGCCTTCAAAGCCGTATGTTCCGCTGACGTAGGGCTCAGAGCTCTCACTCCGGTGGGAGAACTTCTCTGATATAATTATTCTCCAGTTTGTGGGTTGCCCACCCGGGCAGTATGGGATTTATTATATCATGAGTGCACCCCTCCCACTGTCTCATGTTTCCTTTTTTATGTCTTTGGATGTAGCATCTTGTTTGGGTAGGTTCCAGTCCTTTGTATCCATGGTTGTTCAGCAGTTAGTTGTGATTTTAGTGTGCTCATAAGAGCAGGTGAGCTCATTGTCCTCCTACTCTGCCATCTTGTCTCCCTCTACTCCTTGGTCAGGTTTATTCCTAAGTATTTTATTTTTTTGATGTGATATTAAAAAGGATGATTTTAACTTTCCTTTTCTGATATTTCATTGTTAGTGTAAAGAAATGCAACAGATTTCTGTATGTTAATCTTGTATCCTGCTACCTTGCTGAATTTATCAGTTCTAGTAGTTTTTGTGTGGAGTTTTTGGGGTTTTCTGTATATAGTATCATATCATGTGCCTATAATGACAGTTTTACCTCTTCCCTTCCAATTCAGATACATTTTATTTCTTTTTCTTGTCTGGTTGCTGTGACTAGGACTTCCGGTACTATGTTAAATATAAGTGGTAAGAGTGGACATCCTTTTCTTCTTCCAGATTTTAGTGGGAAGGTTTTCAGCTTTTCACTGTTGAGTATTATGTTGGCTGTGGGTTTGTCATAAATAGCTTTTATTATGTTGAGTTATGTACTTACTTTGGTAAGAGTTTTTATCATGAATACACGTTGATTTTATCAGATGCTTTTTCTGCATGTATTGAGATGATCATGTGGTTTTTGTCTTTTCTTTTGTTGATGCGGTATATCACATTGATTGATTTGCATATGTTGAACCATCCTTGTAACCCTGAGATGAATCCAGCTTGATCATGGTGAATGATCTTTTTTATGTGTTGTTGGATTTGGTTTGCTAATATTTTGTTGAGAATTTTTGTATCCGTATTCATCAAGATATTGGCCTATAATTTTCTTTTCTGATAGTGTCTTTTTCTGGTTTTGGTATCAGAGTGAGGGTGGCTTCATAGAATGAATTTGGGAGCGTTCCCTCCTCTTCAGTCTTTTAGAAGAATTTGAAAAGGATTGGTGTAATTTCTTCTTTGTAGGTTTGGTAGAATTCCCCTATGAACCCATTTGATCCTAGACTTTTGTTTGCAGGGAGTTTTTTAAATTACAGATTCTGTTTTGGTGGGCTCCATGTTTCTAAAAACGTGTCCATTTCTTCTAGGGTGTGCAATTTGTTGGCATATATTTGTTCATAGTATTCTCTTTTTTACTTATTCTCTCTCTCTTTTTTTTCTTTTTTTTTTTTTGTATTTCTGCGGTATCAGTTTTCCTCTTTCATTTCTTATTTTGTTTATTTGGGTCCTCTCTTTTCTTCTCTTTTTTTTTCCCCCTGCATGGTTTTGTGGTCTCACTCATTGATGCCTTCTGTTTGCAGTGCCCTGTCAAAGCCTTGGTAGTACGGAGATAGACAAGGATAGCGAAATGTTTCAAAGTGGAAGTTGTGAAGTGAGAACATCAGACACTCGAAGTCAGACAGGATCACTGACCCACCACTTATGGGCTGTGTGACTTTGGGCAAATTACCCAACCTCTCTGAGTCCAATTTAATGGATTATCCTACTTTTCCTCACTGACTTTTTTAAATATTTATTTATTTATTTTTGGCCGCATGGGGTCTTTGTTTCTGCATGCAGTCTTTCTCTAGTTGCAGGAAGCAGGGGCTACTCTTCATTGCAGTGCGTCGGCTTCTTATTCGATGGCTTCTCTTGTTGCAGAGCATGGGCTCTAGGCATGCAGGCTCAGTAGTTGTGGCTCACGGGCTCTAGAACACAGGCTCAGTAGTTGTGGTGCACGGGCTTAGTTGCTCTGTGGCATGTGGGATCTTCCCAGACCAGGGCTCGAACCCGTGTCCCCTGCATTGGCAGACAAATTCTGAACCACTGTACCACCAGGGAAGTCCCGTCTCTTTTCTTCTTGATGAGCCTGGTCAGAGATTTGTCGATTTTGTTTACCCTTTCAAAAAATCAGCTCTTGATTTTATTGATTTGTTTCTATTGGTTTTTTTTATTTCTATTTTATTTACTTCCTCTCTAATATTTATTATTCCCATCCTTCTGCTGACTTCAGGCTTTGTTTGTTCTTCTTTTTCTAATTCTTTTAGGTGGTAAGTTAGGTCATTTGAGATTTTTTTTTTTTTTGAAGAAGGACTGTATCACTATGAACTTCCCTCATGGGACTGCTTTTGCTGCATCCCAGAGATTTTGTATGGTTGTTTTTTTTGTTTTGTTTTGTTTTGTTTTTTGCAGTACACGGGCCTCTCATTGTTGTGGCCTCTCCCGTTGTGGAGCACAGGCTCTGGATGCACAGGCTCAACAGCCATGGCTCATGGGCCTAGCCGCTCCGCGGCATGTGGGATCTTCCCAGACCGGGTCACGAACCCATGTCCCCTGCATCGGCAGGTGGACTCTCAACCACTGCACCACCAGGGAAGCCCTGTATGGTTGTGTTTTCATTGTCATTTGTCTCAAGATATTTTTTAATTTCCTCTTTGATTTCATTGTTGATCCACTGGTTTTTTTAGTAGCCTGTTGTTTAGTCTCCATGTAATCATTTTTTTCTCGTTTCTCTTTCTGTGGTAGATTTCTAGTTTCATGTTGTTGTGGTCAGAAAAGATGCTTGAAATAATTTCTGTCCTCTTACATATGGTCAGGCTTGCTTTGTGTCCTAGCATGTTTCCTATTACTTGTTTTCTCTATTTAGGAGCTCCTATATTGGGTGCATATAGGTTAACAAGTGTAATGTCCTCTTTTTGTATTGATTCTTTTATCATTTTATAGTGTCCTTCTTTATCTTTCTTTATGCCCTTTGTTTTAAAGTCTATTTTGTCTCATACGAGTACTGCTACTCCCACTTTCTTGTCATTTCCATTTGCATAAAACACCTTTTTCCATCTCCTCACTTTCAATCTGTGTATCCTTCGCCCTAAAGTGGGTCTCTTGTAGGCAGCATATTGTAGGCTCTTGTTTTATTATTTAATCTGCCACTCTTGTTTTATTATCTAATCTGCCACTCTGCGTGTTTAGATTGGAACATTTTGTCCATTGACACTTAAGGTAATTGTTGATAGATATGTATTTATTGCCATTTTAAACCTTATTTTTCAGTTGATTTTGTATTTCCTCTTTGTTCCTTTCTTTTTCTTCTTGTTTTTCCTCTTGTGGTTTGATGATTTTCTTTTGTGTTATGCTTGAGTTCTTTTGTTTTGGGTTTTTCTGAATCTGTTGTATGTTTTTGATTTTTCGTTGCCCTGTTTTACAAGTATGTTAACCCATTACTATATCTACTTGCATTAGACTCATAATCATATAGGTTCAACCATATTCTGAAAAAAGTCTACATTTTCTTACCCCTCCCCCCACATTTTATGATTTTGATGTCCTCTTTTATATCTTCATGTTTATCACTTTGCTGTTTATTGTAGTTATCATCGCTTTCACACACACGCAAAATAATTGTAATCTATATACTGGCTTATTTAAGTGATTTATTTTCCCATTGTGATTTTCTCATTCCTATAGATTCTTCTTTTCTATTTGGATAAGACCTTTCAATATTTCTTTTAGGATAGTTTAGTACTGCTGTGTTCTTTTAGTTTTTGTTTCTTTTTGTCTTGTTAGTTTTGAGAAATTCTTTATCTCTTCTTCTATTCTAAATGATAATCTTGCTGGGTAGAATATCCTAAGTTTCAGGTTTTCCCCTTTCTGGACATTGAACATATCTTTGCACTCCCCTCTGGCCTACAACATTTTCTGTAGAGAAATTAGCTGAATGCCTTATGCAGCTTCCCCTTTAACTAACTCTGTTTTTCTCTTTAGAATCCTCTCTTTAACTTTTGCTATTTTAATTTTAATACATCTTTGTATAAGTCTGTTTGTGTTCATCTTGTTTGGGACTTTCCTGTACCTGGATATCTGTTTCCTTCTTTAGTTTGGGAATTTTTCAGCCACAGTTTCTTCAAACACATTTTTGATTCCCTTTTCTCTTCTCCTTCTGGGATACCTATTATGTGTAGATTGGCTTGCTTTATATTATCCCATAAATCTCATATATAGCTTTCATTCTTTTACATTTGTCCTTCTGTCTGCTGTTCTGATTGCATGATTTCCATTATTCTAATTTCTAGATCACTTATTTGTTCCTCTGCATTGTTTAGTTTGCTATTTATTGCCTTTAGCTTGGCTTTTGTCTCTGCAGATGAGTTTTCTAATTTTAATTGGCTCCTCTTTATAGTTTCTAGTTCCTTGTTACAGTAATCTGCATTCCTCTCAATAGCCTTTCTTAATTTCTACAGTTTTCTTTTTATTACCTCCTTTTTGAACTTGGGATCTAGTATTATAGACTGGTCTGTTTCATTGTTTGTTGGTCTTTCAGGGGCTATCTCATGTTCTACAAATTGGGAGTGATTCCTCTGCTTTTTTTAAAAATTTAATTTAATTTTTTTACATAGCACGTTCTTATTAGTTATACATTTTATACATATTGGTGTATATATAGCAATCCCAATCGCCCAATTCAGCACACCACCACCCCCACACACACATTCCCCCCTTGCTGTCCATACGTTTGTTCTGTACATCTTTGTCTCGGTCTCTGCCCCGCAGCCCGGTTCATCTGTACCATTTTTCTACGTTCCACATATATCTGTTAATATACATTATTTGTTTTTCTCTTTCGGACGTACTTCACTCTGTATGACAGTCTCTACATCCATCCACGTCTCTACAAATGACTCATTTCCGTTCCTTTTTATGACTTGAGTAATATTCCATTGTATACTACATCTTCCTTATCCATTCGTCTGTCGATGGGCATTTAGGTTGCTTCCATGTCCTGGCGATTGTAAATAGTACTGAAATGAAGATTGGGGTGCATGTGTCTTTTTGAATATGGCTTTCTCTGAGTATATGCCCAGTAGTGGGATTGCTGGGTCATATGGTAATTCTATTTTTAGATTTTAAGGAACCTCCATACTGTTCTCCATAGTGGCTGTATCAATTTACATTCCCACCAACAGTGCAAGAGGGTTCCCTTTTCTCCACACCCTCTCCAGTATTTGTTGTTTGTAGATTTTCTGATGATGCCCATTCTAACTGGTGTGAGGTGATACCGCACAGTAGTTTTGATTTGCATTTCTCTAATAATTAATGATGTTGAGCAGCTTTTCATGTGCTTCTTGGCCATCTGTATGTCTTCTTTGAAGAAGGTCTTCTGCCCATTTTTGGATTGGATTGTTTGGTTTTTTTAATATTGAGCTGCATGAGCTGTTTATATATTTTGGAGATTAATCCTTTGTCCATTGATTCGTTTGCAAATATTTTCTCCCATTCTGAGGGTTGTCTTTTCGTCTTCTTTGTAGTTTCCTTTGCTTTGTAGTTTTCCTTTCCCTCCTGTATGGGACTCTCTGTGCTTCCTGGACTTGATTAACTATTTCCTTTCCCATATTAGGAATGTTTCCAACTATAATCTCTTCAAATATCTTCTCAGTTCCTTTCTTTTCTTCTTCTTCTTCTGGGTCCCATGTAATTCGAATGTTGTTGTGTTTAATGTTGTCCCAAGAGGTCTTTGAGACTGTCCTCAATTCTTTTCATTTTTTTTTCTTTATTCTGCTCTGCAGTAGATATTTCCACCATTTTATCTTCCAGGTCACTTATCCGTTCTTCTGCCTCAGTTATTCTGCTATTGATCCCTTCTAGAGAATTTTTAATTTTATTTATTGTGTTGTTCATCACTGTTTATTTGCTCTTTAGTTCTTCTAGGTCCTTGTTAAACGTTTCCGTATTTTCTCCATTCTATTTGCAAGATTTTGGATCATCTTTACTATCATTATTCTGAATTCTTTTTCAGGTAGACTCCCTATTTCCTCTTCATTTGTTAGGTCTGGTGCATTTTTACCTTGCTGCTTCCTCTGCTGTGAGTTTCTCTGTCTTCTCATTTTGCTTAACGTACTGTGTTTTTTTTTTTTTTTTTTTTCTTTTTGCGGTATGCGGGCCTCTCACTGTTGTGGCCTCTCCCGTTGCGGAGCACAGGCTCCGGATGCGCAGGCCCAGCGGCCATGGCTCACGGGCCCAGCCGCTCCGCGGCATATGGGATCCTCCCAGACCGGGGCACGAACCCGTATCCCCTGCATCGGCAGGCGGACTCTCAACCACTGCGCCACCAGGGAGGCCCCGACGTACTGTGTTTGAAGTCTCCTTTTCTCAGGCTGCAGGTTCGTAGTTCCTGTTATTTTTAGTGTCTGCCCCCAGTGTCTAAGGTTGGTTCAGTGGGTTGTGTTGGCTTCCTGGTGGAGGGGACTAGTGCCTGTGTTCTGATGGATGAGGCTGGATCTTGTCTTTCTGGTAGGCAGGTCCACGTCTGGTGGTGTGTTTTGGGATGTCTGTGGCCTTATGATTTTAGGCAGCCTCTCTGCTAATGGGTAGGGTTGTGTTCCTTTCTTGCTACTTGTTTGGCATAGGGTGTCCAGCACTTTAGCTTGCTGGTCTTTGAGTGGAGCTGGGTCTTGGTGTTGAGATGGAGATCTCTGGGAGATTTTTGCTGTTTGATAGTACATGGAGCTGGGAGGTCTCTTGTGGACCAATGTCCTGAACTTGGCTCTGCCACCTCAGAGGCACAGCCCTGACGCCTGACTGGAGCACCAAGAGCCTATCCTCCACACGGCTCAGAATAAAAGGTAGAAAAAGAAAGAAAGAAAGAAGAAGATAAAATAAAATAGTTATTAAAATAAATAATAATTATTAAAAAAAATTTTTTTCAGTAATAAAAAAAAAGAAAGAAAGAAGAGAGCAACCAAACCAAAAAAGAAATCCACCAATGATAACAAGCACTAAAAACTATACTAAGAAAAAACAGAAGCAAAAAACAACAAAAAAAAAGTACAGACAGAACCCTACGACAAATGGTAAAAGCAAAGCTTTACAGACAAAAATCACACACAGAAGCATACACATACACACTTACAAAAAGGGAAAAAAAATATATTTCGTTGCTACCTCCTCAATATGGGATGATGTGTTGTCTATTCATGTATTCCACAGGTGCAGGTACATCAAGTTGATTATGGAGGTTTAATCTGCTCCTCCTGAGGCTGCTGGGAGAGATTTCCCTTTCTCTTCTTTGTTCGCACAGCTCCTGGGGTTCATCTTTGGATTTGGCCACGCCTCTGCGTGTAGGTCACCTGAGGGTGTCTGTTCTTCTCTCAAACAGGGCAGGGTTAAGGGAGCCGCTGATTCGGGGGCTCTAGCTCACTCAGGCAGGGGGGAGGGAGGGGTACAGAGTGCGGGGCGAGCCTGCGGTGGCAGAGGCCAGCATAACATTGCACCAGCGTGAGGCGCACCATGTGTTCTCCCAGGGAAGTTGCCCCTGGATCACGGGACGCTGGCAGTGGCGGGCTGCACAGGCTCCCAGGAGGGGAGGTGTGGCTGCTGACCTGTGCCTGCACACAGGCCTCTTGGTGGCTGCAGCAGCAGCCTTAGCGTTTCCTGCCTGTCTCTGGTGTCTGTGCTGTTCGCCGCGGCTTGCGCCCATCTCTGGAGCTCAATTAGGTGGTGCTCTGAATCCCCTCTCCTTGCGCACCCAGAAACAATCGTCTCTTGCCTCTTAGCAGGTCCAGACTTTTTCCCTGACTCCCTCCCTTCTAGCTGTTGTGCACTAGCCCCCTTCAGACTGTGTTCACGCAGCCAACCCCAGTCCTGTCCCTGGGATCTGACCTCTGAAGCCCGAGCCTCAGCTCCCAGCCCCCTCCCGTCCCAGCGGGTGAGCAGACAAGCCTCTTGCGCTTGTGAATGCTGTTCGGCACCGATCCTCTGTGCGAGAATCTCTCCACTTTGCCCTCCACGCCCCTGTTGCTGCGCTCTCCTCCGTGTCTCCAAAGCTTACCCCCTCCACCACCTGCAGTCTCCGCCCGCGAAGGGGCTTCCTAGTGTGTGGAAACCTTTCCTTCTTCACAGCTCCCTCCCACTGGTGCAGGTCCATCCCTATTCTTTTGTGTCTGTTTTTTCTTTTGCCCTACCCAGGTTCTTGGGTTTGTTGCTTTTTGGGAGGTCTGAGGATTTCTGCCAGCGTTCAGTAGGTGTTCTGTAGGAGTTGTTCCACATGTAGATGTATTTCTGATATATCTGTGGGGAGGAAGGTGATCTCCACATCTTACTCTTCCGCCATCTTGAAGCTCCTCTCCCTCTCATTTCTAATTTTATTGATTTGAGCCCTCTCCCTCTTTTTTTTGATGAGTCTGTCTAATGGTTTATCAATTTTGTTTGTCTTCTCAAAGAACCAGCTTTTAGTTTTATTGATCTTTGCTACTGTCTTCTTTGTTTCTATTTCATTTATTTCTGCTCTGATCTTTATGATTTCTTTCCTTCTACTAACTTGGGGTTTTGTTTGTTCTTCTTTCTCTAGTTCCTTTAGGTGTAAGGTTAGGTTGTTTATTTGAGGTGTTTGTTGTTTCTTGAGATAGGATGGTATTGCTATAAACTTCCCTCTTAGAACTGCTTTTGCTGCATCCCATAGGTTTTGCATCATCGTGTTTTCATTGTCATTTGTTTCTAGGTATTTTTTGATTTCCTCTTTGATTTCTTCAGTGATCTGTTGGTTATTTAGTAATGTATTGTTTAGTCTCCATGTGTTTGTGTTTTTTACATTTTTTTCCCTGTAATTGATTTCTAATCTCACAGTGTTGTGGTCAGAAAAGATGCTTGATATGATTTCAGCTTTCTTAAATTTACTGAGGCTTGATTTGTGACCCAAGATGTGATCTATGCTGGAGAATGTTCCATGTCCACCTGAGAAGAAAGTGTAATCTGCTGTTTTGCGATGCAATGTCCTATATATATCATTTAATCTATTTGGTGTATAGTGTCATTTAAAGATTGTGTTTCCTTATTAATTTTCTGTTTCGATGATCTGTCCATTGGTGTAAGTGAGGTGTTAAAGTCTCCCACTATTATTGTGTTACTGTCAATTTCCTCTTTTATAGCTGTTAGCAGTTGCCTTATGTATTGAGGTGCTCCTATGTTGGGTGCATGGATATTTATAATTGTTATATCTTCTTTTTGGATGGATTCCTTGTTCATTATGTAGTGCCCTTCCTTGTCTCTTGTAACATTCTTTATTTTAAAGTCTATTTTATCTGAAATGAGTGTTGCTACTCCAGCTTTCTTTTGATTTCCATTTGCATGGAATACCTTTTTCCATCCCCTCACTTTCAGCCTGTATGTGTCCCTAACTCTGAAGTGGGTCTCTTGTAGACAGCATATAGATGGGTCTTGTTTTTGTATCCATTCAGTGAGCCTGTGTCTTTTGGTTGGAGCATTTAATCCATTCACATTTAAGGTAATTTTTGATATTTGTCTTCCTATTACCATTTTCTTAATCGTTTTGGGTTTGTTTCTGTAAGTCCTTTTCTTCTCTTGTGTTTCCCACTTAGAGAAGTTCCTTTAGCATTTGTTGTAGAGCTGGTTTGGTGGAGCTGAACTGTCTTAGCTTTTGCTTGTCTGTAAAGCTTTTGATTTCTCCATCGAATCTGAATGAGATCCTTGCCGGGTAGAGTAATCTTGGTTTTAGGTTCTTCCCTTTCATCACTTTAAATATGTCCTGCCACTCCCTTCTGGCTTGTAGAGTTTCTGCTGAGAAATCAGCTGTTAACCTTCTGGGAGTTCCCTTGCATGTTATTTGTCATTTTTCCCTTGCTGCTTTCAATAATTTTTCTTTGTCTTTTATTTTTGCCTGTTTGTTTACTGTGTGTCTTGGCATATTTCTCCTTGGGTTTATCCTGTATGGGACTCTCTGCACTTCCTGGACTTGGGTGGCTATTTCCTTTTCCATATTAGGGAAGTTTTCAACTATAATATGTTCAAATATTTTCTCTGGTTCTTTCTCTCTCTCTTCTCCTTCTGGGACCCCTATAATGCGAATGTTGTTGCGTTTAATGTTGTCCCAGAGGTCTCTTAGGCTGTCTTCATTTCTTTTCATTCTTTTTTCTTTATTCTGCTCCACAGCAGTGAATTCCACCATTCTGTTTTCCAGGTCACTTATCCATTCTTCTGCCTCAGTTATTCTGCTACTGATCCTTCTAGTGTATTTTTCATTTCAGTTATTGTATTGTTCATCTCTGTTTGTTTGTTCTTTAATTCTTCTAGGTCTTTGTTAAACATTTCTTACATCTTCTCAATCTTTGCCTCCATTCTTTTCCCGAGGTCCTGGATCATCTTTGCTATCATTATTCTGAATTCTTTTTCTGGAAAGTTGCCTATCTCCACTTCATTTAGTTGTTTTTCTGGGGTTTTATCTTGTTCCTTCATCTGGTACATAGCCCTCTGCCTTTTCATCTTGTCTATCTTTCTGTGAATGTGGTTTTTGTTCCACAGGCTGTAGGACTGTAGTTCTTCTTGCTTCTGCTGTCTGCCCTCTGGTGGATGAGGCTATCTAAGCGGCTTGTGTAAGTTTCCTGATGGGATGGACTGGTGGTCGGTAGAGCCTGGTGTTGCTCTGGTGGGCAGAGCTCCGTAAAACTTTAATCCGTTTGACTGCTGATGGGTGGGGCTGGGTACCCTCCCTGTTGGTTGTTTGGCCTGTGGTGACCCAACACTGGAGCCTACCTGGGCTCTCTGGTGGGGCTGATGGTGGACTCTGGGAAGTCTCCTGCCAAGGAGTACTTCCCAGAACTTCTGCTGCCAGTGTCCTTATCCTCACGGTGAGACACAGCCTCCCCCCTCCTCTGCAGGAGACCCTCCAACACCAGCAGGTAGGTCTGGATCAGTCTCCTATAGGGGTCACTGCTCCTTCCCCTGGGTCCCGATGTGCACACTACTTTGTGTGTGCATTCCAAGGGTGCAGTCTCTGTTTCCCCCAGTCCTGTCAAAGTCCTGCAGTCACATCCCACTAGCCTCCAAAGTCTCATTCTCTAGGAATTCCTCCTCCCGTTGCCGGACCCCCAGGTTGGGAAGCCTGACATGGGGCTCAGAAACTTCATCCAGTGGGTGGATTTCTGTGGTATAAGTGTTCTCCAGTCTGTGAGTCACCCACCCAGCGGTTATGGGATTTGATTTTACTGTGATTGTGACCCTTCTCTCACCTCATTGTGGCTTCTCCTTTCTTTGGACGCAGGGTATCTCTTTTGGTGAGATCCAGTGTCTTCCTGTCAATGACTTTCCTCTGCTTCTTTGTTTTGCTTATATTTCTTTGACTCTATCAATTTAGGAGAAAGTTATCTACTGTGGTCTTGAAGGGCTGTTTTTATGTGAAAGCCTCCCTTTGTAGTCTGTGTGAGTCTAGTATTTTTGGTGCAAGGGCTGTTTTTAGTATGGATGCCTGCCACGTCTTTCCTCCATGTATGCTGGTTGTTATCCCCTTGATAGGGGGTGTTACTGTTTTTGTGGTGACCAGAGCCTGCACTGGAAGTTGAGTGGGGCCTCCTGTTTGCTCTGTGCTTGTCACAGCCTTGTTGGGACAGCGTCTGCTCCCCTTTGTTGGAGTAGAAGCCGCCAGGTCTGTTTCTGAGCTGTGGTATGAGGTAGGCAGTACTGGAGCACTCCCACTGGGAGTCACTGAGTATTCCTCCTCAGGAGCTGTCCACCGGCAAGTGTGCTCTGTGGTGTCATCTGTCACCTATTGTGCGTGCTCAGAAAGTACACCATTGTTGGCACTGCCCTCAGGTCCTCCTCAGACATGGGAATGCAGGCAGTCAGCCTGGATGTCCCTCAGGTGCTGTGCTCACAAAGCCACCAGCGCTGATACATTGGCACAGATTCCCTGAAGACAGGCACCGGGACCTTCTTTAGTTGCCCGTAGTCATGCACCTGGACCCACTGTGGGAGCTACGGAATTGTCACAGACCCTGGCCCCACCTCCACGTTCATGCGTCCACAAAGTTCGCAGCTGCCTACTCTAGCCCCGCGCCAGCCACCGGAGTACCAGCATCTTCTCGGATGTCCCACAGTTGTTTAGCTGACAGAGGCGCCAGCAGCGTAAAGTCACAAAGTCTCCCGATGGGGCTCAGATTTCAGCCCACCTCTGTGTGGGGGCAACTGCAGGCACTGGCATGCTCCCAGAGCTCGTAGAAGCAGAGCCCTGCCCACTTTGAGCACTGTGAGGGTGAGGCTGCTCTGGCGGGGCCCCACTCCTCCCTTCAAGGGCTTGTTAACAGTGGGGCTTCTTTGGTGGACCCAGGCTTCATCCTGCATACAGCCCCAGTTGCAGCCCAGGCCACACTCCAGCCCCTCCTGCTTCTCAGCAGAGCCACCCCCAGTCCTCTCCCCAGGTCTGTCCACTGAAGCCCAAGTTTCAGCACCCAGCTTCCACTCATACCAGGAGACACATGTCTTGGGCTGGGGAGTGCAGCAAGGTGGCCAGGACCAGGTGTGCTGGTCTCTCTCTCTTCTGCCAGCTGTAAGCTGGTTGCTGCACTCTCCTCTGAGCCTCTGAAGCTCCCTTTCTGTCCCAGCTGATCTCCCAGCCGGTGAAGGGAGTTCCCAAGGTGAGGGAACCTTTCCTCTTTCACAGCTCCCTCCCAGGGGTGCAGGTCCCATCCTGCTTTCTTTTTTTTTCTTTTGTCCTACCTGGTTACACGGTGATCTTTCTCGCAGCGTTGGCTGTATGAGGTCTTCTGCCAGCATTCAGTAGGTGTTCTGTGAGAGTTGTTCCACATGTAGATGTATTTTTGATGTATTTGTGGGCGTCATTGAGTTCCATGTCCTTCTCTTCCGCCATCTTGATCTCCCACCTATAAATTTATTTATTATAAAACTGAAGCAGAGTCCATTGATCTAGACCCATTCATGAAAAGGACTTTTATATCCAATCTCTCATGACAGAGAATTTTTTTTCTTTCCCTAATGTTTCTGAAAAGTAAAGCTAATAGAGAGATGAAAAAAAAACTTAGAGTTTTACTTTTAGAATCATCAAATATCTTTTTTTTTTTTTGCTCTTCTGAGACCTTCCAAAACACTAAAAGCTTCCAGTATCTCTGCCTGGATCTTTGTCTGAATTATTTACCACTGGTGTTTCTTTTCTGATTGATATCTGGGGGAGATGAGGTGTTTTTATATTTACCCTGAACACCAGTGGGTACTGGCAGCCAGAGCTGTTCCCTACAACATGGAAATTTGGAGCAGTGGCCCAGGGCTGTGTGTTCTGAGGGAATCCCTAACTGCTGCTGAGAGATCAGTCACTGGAGCTCCCCAGCCTCCCACAAGGACCAGCAGGTAGTGTTGGAATGCTGCTGCTAGTGACTCAGCATGGAAATCAGCCACTAAGGCCACAGACCACAGCCTCTGCACACCTCCTCTTTCCACTCCTCCCCACTCCCAGCCTTCCCACATCTGCAGTCCCTGCTTCCTTCATCCCTTCCAGCCCCAATGAGAATCACAGCCATTTTGAGCTGGATGAGAACTGGGAGGTCATCTAGTACCTTCCCCCATTTTAAAGAAGCATCTGAGGTGCAGAGACGGGGGGGGTGGTCCCTCAGCCTTGAAGCCTGGCCCCTAGAGCTCCATCCTCCATGCACCTTTCTGACCTGCCATCTGTAGGTGGGGAGGTGGGAAAGATCACTCCCAGCAGAACTCCCGTAAGGAAGCGTCCCGGATGTTTTTAAAAGAAATGTGATAAAGCTGCTAGTGTAGGAGGGTACAACCCTCCAGGGACATGGTCAGGCTATGAAAGACCAGGACAACTTGCAAAGCACAAGGCTAGGAGAGAAAAAGGGGAAAGTTGGAGAGGGAAGAGAGAGAAAGAGCTTTCTCCTTTCAAAGAAGAGAATGGAGCCAGCAAAATGGGGTGGTGGGTGGTGACTGTGGGCTGTGAGCCCTCCCCATAATCTGAAATCTTCAGTAAAATAAACACATACACTCATAAAATATTTGGCATGAGTGGGTTTACAGTGGAAACCAACACAGGAAACCTACCAAAGGGCTAAGTGTGGCATTTGGCCCATGCTGTTCACTGAAGAAACAGAATGTGTACAAACAGGAGTCCAGGGGCCAGAAGAAGCCATTGGAATATCTCTTTATAAATATCTAAGGGAGAGTTTTGGACTTGTTGGAGGTTTGAGCCAGTTGTACCGACCTCTCTGAAATGCAAGGGCTGACACCTGGGCATAAAGATGTATGAAGATATCTTTGGGGAAGCAGAGGGAGCCTTCCGCAGTGCACAGTCGTCCCTTTGTATCCACAGGGTATTGGTTCCAGAACACCAACAGATACCAAAATCCGAGGATGCTCAAGTCCCGTATATAAAATGGTATAGTATTTGCATATAACCAATGCACATTCTCCCGTATACTTTAAATCATCTCTAGATTACTCATAATACCTAATACAAGGTAAGTTCTATGTAAATATTGTAAATACAGTGTAAATGGTTGCTGCTGTGCTGCAAATTCAGGCTTTTTGGAACTTTCTGGAATTTTTTTTCCCAAATACTTTCAGTTCACAGTTTGTTGAATTTCAGAATGCAGAACCTACAGATAGTAGAACCGACTGTACCTTGACCTATCTGAGGTTGGTCTTGAGGGTCTGGGTCATGAGGGTCAGGACTTAACCTGGGCCTGGAGTGAGCATGAAAGAGGGAAGAGGCGAGAGCCCGCAGCAAGAAAAATATTTAGTGTGAGGGCAGGATCCATTTAGAGCTGAACTCAGGACCAGTATGGTGTGAGCAGGTGGGAGGGGAGAAGAGGAAGTGAACACACCCTTAATAATACTTCTTGATGTACCTGTGTGTGCAGTAGCCACAGACCTGGCTCCAGGCATCATGTGTCACTTGCACAAAGGCTGGGACCCCTCAGGTTCAAACGGTGTCACATTCAAAGAAACAGTCCAGCAGATGAAACAAATGGAGAAGCTATTCTCATGTTGCTTGCATTTCTCAAAATACCATTTATGGAAATCCAATGTATCACCCATAGCAATACTTACTAAAGTTTCCTTTCATGTATTCCTCATTGTGTGTACTCCTGGCAACTGCGTCTTTGAACAAACTCTCCCTATTGACAATTGTCTACATCTTTTTCCCTCTCCTCTCTTTTCTATATCATGTAGATCAATTTAGCGTCTTCAACTTCTATTTTCATTTTCTCTTCATTATCCTGATTCCCTCCAACAAAGGAGAGCCAAGGAACTGACCCACGAAGCAAAAATCCTTCCTTTTCCTGTCTACCTGTGTAGTGTTGACTCTCAGTTCTCCTAGCCGTATTGCAGCAAGAGTGGGAGCACAGTTGGCAAAACCAGAAATCTCCCCCAAGGGCCAGGGAAAAGGAGAAGGCAAGGGGCAAAACTAAACTCTTCAGTGACAAGGGTAAACAAGCCTGAAATATGTGTATTAATACATCTTACACGGCCACTGATGGAGTATGCAATTTCTAGGGGATTTAACAAAATTCAAAGTTTTCCTGTGCATTAAAATCTTGACATCAGTTTTCCCACTTAGGAGGATTGAGGGGGTGGTGTTATAGGTGATGCTGATGACCTCTTCCTTCATCACCATTGCTGGAAAGGCAAGATATCTGAAGAAAGATTCTTTCATTTCTTTAATTGGAAAGCAGCAATGTTTCAGTTAGTAATATTCAATAATACTTCTTAAGCACATTGAAAAAACCCATTTCAGACCCTGAATTTAGTACTGGTAGATAGATGCTTGCTAAGACAATTTAATATGGAATTTTCAAAAGCAACGTCTAGTCCATGGCTTATAAATTTTCCTAGCAAGCTCACAGGTGTGTCATGTCATTACTGAGTGAAATCTCTAAGGGTTTCTTGTGTCCGGACTTCTCAGTGCCTTGATAGGAGAAGCGATGTTCTGATCCACCTGCTTTTGCCTTCCCCAGTGGTGTGAGCAAAATGAACAGTGCAGACGCCTTCACCTGCCTGAGCTGCTAGTGGCCCCACTACACAGGCTGACTCGATACCCTTGTTGCTGAAGAACATCTGGAAAAGGAGTACAGACTCTATGGAGAAAATCATGATCTGCTCCGTCAAGGAAAAAGTGGAAAAGTCAATCTGTAAGTCCCTGAGATGAGTGACCCAGAGCTCCAGTGTCAGCTTTAATCAAAGAGTTGGGGGACCCTCTGGCTCCTGGGAACCATTTGGGCTTCCATCCTAGGAGGTAATTCCATTGCCTTGAGGTCATGGCTTTCCGAAATGTGGATTCGAGTTTGAATTTGCATTGTAAATCAAACACACTCAAAACAATGAGCTCCAGTCACATCCTGGCGAACCCTATGAGAACTCTTAACTCCAAGTTCACGCAGGACGTGGCCCTGTCTCCAAGGCTTTCAGATGTGAGTTCAGGCAGGAAAAGTTCTACTTCCCAGATGATGAAGGCACTTTTTTTTTAACATCCATACTGAACCCACACACAAAGCAAATGGGAGTAAACAGCATGGGAAGCCTTTCCGGAGAATAAATTACCATCCGTCATTTTTTTTAGGTCGCTGAAATCCAGGGCCAATCTAAATATAATGCCAACTGCAGTCTTTAGACCTGAAATTTGGGAATAGGAGAAGAGAGAGCCCTGTGATGACTTAAGTTTATTTGGGTAGCTCTGTATAATCAAATTCAAATAAAGAAGTTCATGATATATGTCCATAAACCAAGATTTCCTGGGGAGCATCAAAAGGGAACAATTCAAAATGATGATTATCAGCTGTACAGAAATGACATATTTCTTTTTCATGTTTAAAAATAAAATGACCATTCACTTAGGAGTTTCTTTCCTTTTTTAAAATTTTTTGTTGAATTTCTAAAATAACCCAAGGAACTAGAATTCAGCTTATCAAGTGATTAAGACAAAAAATTCAGTTAAAGACAGACTTTTTTAAACTTTTAAAATAATTTTGAAGATTATTACTCATTTTGATAAGTTTGTGAGGGAGATAACATCTCTTCTAGGAATTTCTCAATAAAATGAATTCTCATTTTTGGGGAAAGAGATCCCTGTGGCCTTCCTTTAAAGCTTAAAGATGGAGAATTCTCAAGGATTCCCTAACCATGTGATTCTGTGGGTCTACAACTTGCCCTCCATGTTTTCAAAAATCATTTCAAAACCTCAATAGCAATACGTTATTAAAAAACATTGGAAAATTAATATAGACCTTCAAAGAGAAAATGAGTTCTTACCAAAAGAAATAATCAACCTTACCATAAAGTGAATATATGTTTTAAGATTAAGACAAAAGGATATGTTTGTCCTTGTTAGTCTGATTTTTTTTTCCTTCCTGTAATCACAAGCTGTGTGATGTAGGGTATATGAGAAAGCTACTAAGGGAACTGTTAGCATTATTGAAATAAAAATGCACAATACATTTCCAACTTAGTGAGTTAAATTAGTTCAGCTTCATTTTTCTCTGCAAGAGGCTGATTTCAAATTAGTGAGTTTTTCTAAGGCATTTAAACAGCAAGAAATATGTTAAATGAACCTAAGATATGGTTTGGCTCCAGGGGCGGTCAGTATCTCTAAATGATTCCTGTGGATGTTGGTTAAATTTTATGCTGTACTGTCTCATGCATTTAAAAATATATTGGATGTGTCTTGTCTGTCAGGGGATTTTGAAGGAAAAGGGAAGTGGCTTGACAATTTTCAAAAATGCAGACATCTACAGGAGATTATAGTGTGGCCTCCACTTTGGGATAGAGATAAAAGGTTTTTCATTCCAGAGGTACAAAAAAGATCAATTAGAACCTATGTCCCTTTCTAAACGTTTGGCATTCAAGTGGAAGTATACTAGTCTCACAAAGTCCCCAGCTGCCCACTAGAATTAAAAATCTAGCAAGAAGGGCTTCCCTGGTGGTGCAGTGGTTGGGAGTCCGCCTGCCGATGCGGGGGACACAGGTTCGTGCCCCGGTCCGGGAGGATCCCATATGCCGCGGAGCGGCTGGGCCCGTGAGCCATGGCCGCTGAGCCTGCGCATCCGGAGCCTGTGCTCCACAACAGGAGAAGCCACAGCGGTGAGAGGCCCGCGTACCGAAAAAAAAAAAATCTAGCAAGAAGTAAAGCCTTCATCCACATGGCATTGTGTGTGGGGAGGCTGACCTCCTCTTGCCATTCCTGAACTAGTCCTTCTAAGCATTTTTCCCATTCTTTCCCATTCCCATGTGCATTTACTGGCATTTCCAAATGTCAGGAACTTTCTAGACAGAGTACATTGCCCCAGCTTCTAGAATATGCTGTCCTCCAATCACTAACAACATCTCTTTGATTTCCTCCCTTGTTTTGCCAGTGCCTGAAACACGTTTTTAAAGAACACATGGCAGAAAACATCCTGTCACCAACCAACAGACACCTTCTCTATGAAGGAAAATAAACTCTTGCAGGTAAATAACTGCTTCCTTTACAAACCCAACATCTTTGCTACCTTGTAACTTGTCTAGCTGTTGCTTATCAAACGGTGGCAAGAATTGTATTTCCTTATGGCCAAGGCGATGGAAGATGTGAATAAGAGAGCATCCTATGGAGTCACGCAGACTCCAGCTTGATCAAACCACGACGTAACTAGCCACACACCCTCCATTTTCTCTCTGTAAAATAGGATAATGATATCTGTTTTATGAGCTCGATGTTAAAGTGAAGTAACATGTGAAGAGCTTAGCTCAAGGTCTGGAATGTAGTAACCACTCAATGTCAGCTGTTACCACCCTCATTTTACTCCTCCAGTGAGCTGGGCAATCATACACTCAGTGTTGACTGAGAACCTATTATGTAACACACGTTGCATTGTGTAGGTACCATTGGAGGATAGAGAAGTCATTATTCTGGATAATCCTTTCCCTCTAGTTGGGAAGCGCTGCCATAATGAGCAGACCTGCAGTCTAAGTCCAGAAGAGAGTCTGATGCTGGAGTACCCAGGAAAGGCTTCATGTGGTCCATGGGACTGGAGGCGGGCTTTGGGGGGATAGAAGGGCGTAGTTCAGTGAAAGGACAGGAGGGAGGACATCCTGGATGAAAAGCACAGCAAGAGAAAAGGCTTGGAGGCAGAAGCCACTTGAGAGAATAGGCTCACGGCAGCGTGGTTAGGAGGGTGATCCCTGAGGCTGCCTGCCGGCTTCCCTTCCCAGCTCAGCCTTTGCTGCCTGGGTGACCTGGGGCCACTTAGCAGGAATCTCCCCATGCTGCAGTGTCCCCTCTTTGTTGTGAGGATTAAATGAGCTAATGGATGTATAAGCACTTGAAAGAACCATTGGCAGAGAGTCAGTGCTCAGTAAATATTATCAGAAAGGGCTGCCCGACTGAAATAAGATTTGCATTCATTCATTGATTCATTTCTTCACAAAATCTTGATGGAGCGCCTACAGTGTGTGAAGCCCTGTGGGATGTGAGGTTGCCTGAGATCTTTTGGGGGGTGCCAGGCAGTAACTCCTTATTCAGTACACACCTGTTGAGAACCTGCTCTATTTTAGGGATAGCGCCAGATGTCAGCTTGGGACATAACCCCCATAGGCAACTGCCAACTCAAAAGGTAGATATGCCCAGCTTTTTACATCAAAGGGCTTTTTCATGCATTTTTTCCTTCCAATGAGTTATGCAGAGAAGTTACATTTAATCCCATGTCACAGGTGAGACTCGGGGAGGTTCTCTATCATGCTCAAGGTCACTTGGCAAGTTAATGGCAGCATCCAGACCCAAGCCAGGCTGCCTCACCCTAGCAGGCTTCCAGAATCATAGCCACTGCCTTGAAAGCCAGAGGGACCCAGCCAGGAAATTGCAGACAGCAAGAAGCCACTGAGTGCTCAGGGACATGAGAGGCTTAAAAGGGTGTTGAAGAAAGAGTTATGGGAAGCAATACACAAAATGGCTAGAGGAGGAGACCAAAGCAGAGAGACCAGCCTGAAGGCACCACAGTGAAGCAGGATGGGGTGGGAAGAGCCTGGGCCTGTGTTTCTCAACCATTCTGCACCTGTAGACCACTCCCCTCCCACTTTCATTTGGAAAGATAACAATCTTACCCTTTCTTTTACAATTTCAAAAATAGTTATATCATTGTGACAAAGCCAAATCCACCCAAAACCTAAAGTAATGAAGCAAAACACAGTTCTGTGTACAATCCTATGCCTTTCCCTGCAAAATTAGCCTCCACCTGAAATCATCAGAGATTTTATTTCACCTCTTCCCTCTATCTACCAAATTCCCAACTGTGAGACTCACCAGCCTATCCTAAAATGTTAGAAATGGGCGTGGATGAAAAAGGATAAATGTGAGAGCTATTTCAAAGGCAAAAACAGGAGGACTTTACGATTGATAAAATGGATGAAGAGGAAATGGGTCGAAGACCTTCAAGTGTGCTTATCTATCTACCTGAAAGATTGGTAGATGACCCTGAGGGTGGCGGAGGGAGTGGGTCAGGGAGTCAGTTTTAGGGTTCAGGTGTGGACGTGATGGGAGGCCATGTAGAGGCTGGATGAACATGACCATGAAAAATCTCTTGGTGAAAGGCCGCGTCAAATATGTATTCACATATCAAGTGGGATGGGGGTGCTTGTCATGGAAGCATGGGTGGGAGACTGGCCTAAGAAGGAGTCGTTATGGTTCAACCCAACTTTTCAGGAAAAGTTTCTTGTAGAGTCAAATGTGGTAGAATGGGGATGACCTACGTAACCATTACTAACACCAGGCTCCTGTCTGACAGCACATGCTGTTAGATTTCATCAGAGAGGGGTGTGTCGTATAGTAGTGTCAAATCAAGTTTAAAGTCCCTGGGACTTTGGCTCGGAGTTGGCATAGAGATATGGTGTCGGTGGGGGTAGAAGAAACAGGACATCATTTTGAATGGAAAAAGCATTGGACCAAGAATCAGGGGGTCTAGCCCCAACTGTGGGCTTTGGGGAAATTGTTTAAATTCTCTTAATCTCTTCTGTAAATGTTGATGATGGTGATGGTGATGGTGATAACCATGATGACGATGGTATCTACCACTAATATATTATGTTTCAAAATTTCTTCTAGCTTTAAAAACTGTAGGTTGAAATTAAGTGCATTTTCTTACTCCCAGAAGGTCCAAGTTTTTATAACTTTCAGAGCATAACCAGCTTCCCACTGGAATTCATGCCAGCATGCCCTTCACAAGTGCATTGCCCCCCACAGACTGGTATTTCTAAATAGAAAAACAGGTAAAGTTCAGACAAATAGGACGGCCCATCAGCAGTAGCACCTAGAGAACACACGTTGTTCAAGCTGCTGCAGAACTAGAGTAAGTCAGTGACGCTGCTCTGTTCTCTAGCAGAGTGATGAAAACCCCACAGGCCAGACTCTTGGAGAAAAAATAAAGACCTAATCGAGTTAGAAGCGCACAAGTTTGTAAGTCTCAGATCTGGTTGTACAGCACATAGCTTCAAACCCCTGGGGTCATAAATGTGAGTCCTCTAACTTAGTGCCTACAGTCTTCCTCCTTAGTCGTCCTTTTTCGTAATCCCGTAGTTAGCACTATCAGCTCTTGAATTTATCTTAACTCTTGTTCGTGTTTATTATGTATCTGCTCTCACTATAATTAAAGCTCTCTGAAGGAGAGATTTTGTCTTAATCATTGATGCATAGGAGGTGCTCAGTATTTGTTGACTGCTTGGGGGAAAACTAGGGCCTCAATAAACGGTAGCTAAAATAATCATCCTTTCCTAGAATGAAGTCTAGGACATAGAAGATGCTCATACCTGTTCGTTAAAATACTTGAAGTTAGAAGGAGAAAACAAAGCTATTTCATTTTGACAATGATCATTCACCTAATTCAGATAGGAGTGGCAGAGGGTGGGGAAAGCAACATTTAACAGGTCTTAAAGGTCTAGCATTGTCCAAATGCCCCCTTCCTCACCCTATGTGTTAGTTAGGATATTAAGCCAGCTCTTGGAGACAGACCGGTTTATTTATCTCGCGTGTAAACTTCTGAGCTATATGACAGCTTTACTCCATGAGGCCACACGGGATCTGGGTTTCTTCTGTCCTTTTGCTCTGCCATCCTAGAGACTGCTTTCTTCTGTGGCCCCAGGATGAGTCACCAATGTGCCTACGTCCTAGCTCATATTCCATTGGTCAGAATTTAGTCACTTGGTCATATTTAGCTACAAGGAAAGCTGGGAGATGTAGTATTTATTCACAGTGAACGTCTACCCACTAAAACTTGGAAATTTCATTACTACAAAAGAAGGGAAGAATGGTTTTTAAGGGACAGCCAGCAGTCTTTGCTGCAGCCCAGTTTGCAAAAAGGAGTTTCTAGTAGTGATGGAAAACATTAAAACAAACTATTCAAGGACAATTCAAGATTGAATAAAATATCTAATTTCTCTTCTATGGAAATACAGAAAGTATCTTTCCTCTAAACTTAGACTAAAAATGAATCCCAGATATTTTATTTATTAATTTAACCTTAGACGTCTCATTTCCACAGGTAAATGTATATGAGAAAGAACTTCTAGAAAAATATAAATAAGTAAAATAGAATAATAAAAAATATTTACTGATTTTTCATGTATTTACTTTAAGTGCCTGTCACATTCCCCTCAAGGACTGCCTATTCCTCTAAAATCATTTAAATTTAATGATTTCTTTTTTTTTTTTTGGTATGTTAATATAAATTACTATTTTGGGAACTTTTGGAAAGGGTAACCTTTGTCAGATTAATTTTAAATTAAAAATTAATTTAAATTTTTAATTTAAAAAAATTAATTAAAAAAATTAATTTTAATTTAAAAATTAATTTTTTTTAATTTTTATTTTTTTATACAGCAGGTTCTTATTAGTTATCTATTTTATACATATTAGTGTATATATGTCAATCCCAATCTCCCGTTTCATCCCACCACTATCACCAATGCCCCCCTACTTTCCCCCCTTGGTGTCCATATTTTTGTTCTCTACGTCTGTGTCTCAATTTCTGCTCTGCAAACCGGTTCATCTGTACCATTTTTCTAGGTTCCACATATACTCGTTAATATACGATATTTGTTTTTCTCTTTCTGACTTCACTAACCATTTCTTTTTCTAATTTCTAAGGGATAGAGTTAAACGGAGAGGGGGATATCTCATTCTAATATTTTATTTCTCTTCTACGAGTATCCCCTTCTTAGGGAAAAGTAGAAAAGCCTATTTGCCTTCAGTTATTATCAAAAGTGATATCAGAAATATATTTGTAAATATAAAGCTTCATGAAGATTATTTAAAGCTTGTATATAGACACACTGTAAAACTTAAGAAACCAGTTGTTTTAGTGACTGTCTTAATCAGCTAGGGCTGCCATAACAAAATACCACAGACTGGGTGGCTTAAACAACAGACACTTATTTCTCACAGTTCTGGAGGCTGGAAGTTCAAGGTCAAGTTGCCAGCTGATTCAGTTTCTGGTGAAAGCTCTCTTTCCAGCTTTCTCAGTGTCCACACATGGCAGAGAGAGAGAAAGAGAGAGAGAGAGGGAGAGAGAGGGAGAGAGGGAGAGGGAAAGAGCATGCTCTGGGGATGACATTCACCCTGTCAGGTCAGGGGTCCTCCCTTAAGCTTTCATTTAATCTTAATTACTTCCTTATTCCAAATACACAGTGGGGAGGGGGGTAGGGTTTCCACATAGAATTTGGGGGAGATGCAATTCAGTCCACAGCTATGACAAAGTGCTTTTTTTTCTGGTAATGTATACCTTTGCCAATGACCACACAGATGAGTCAAGAGGTCAAAATGCTGGAGTTCTATTAGTCAATAGATGTGTCCAAGACTTAGCTGAAACCACGACAAATATCATCCAGGTAACCTTAGATCCATCCACATGAAATGCCTTACAAATACAGTGTCTTTAAAGTTGGAAGGGTGGGCTCACATCAAGTCCCTGCCTTAGGGAGAAATCAGTTCAACCATAATGCAGTTTTCTGACCCACGTGATTGGAGCCCCCTGAGCTGCAAGCCTCGTGTGCCCTGATGCCCGGCCTGTGTTGTTTTCTAAGGGATTCTTTGATTTAAAAAGAAAAAAAAAAAAAAAAAACTCTGCTTACTGTTTCCAGCCCCAATTTCATCTTCTTTCTTTCCTCAGGAGGCACAAGATTCCTGGATGTTTACCTGTTTCTCTTTGATGATTTCCTCTTCGTTACGAAAACCAAGCGCAACAAAAAGGTAACATGCTGTTGGCCCTAAATAATCCTGCTAAATGAGTTTAGAAATATTTCTGAATACGTTGAGTGAAAAAAAGATTCTTACACGTCAAATCGGACTTTACCCTCTAAAAAATGGCGACCTTTTAAAATACTGGCTTGTTCCATCGTAGAGTGCTGGACTGAAAAACAACAGTAACAAAAGCAAGTCCCATTTGTTCAGGATGTCAAAGAGTGTGTATATTTTTAGAATGACTTAGTCTGTGTACTTTCGAGCCGTGTCCCAGAAGCCACAGGACTGTATGCCTGGCCTGCCTCAGCAAATGAAATTAAGATACTTTTGTCCATATCCGCCTTTTCCTCATCCAAATTGACTACCACAACAAAAGCTGCCAGAGCAGGGGGCCTCTCTAAACCATCTGCTGCCAAGTGCTGAGGTGATATCCACCACCCGTTCTCATGTTCTTCCTGAGAAATGATGCTTTGGGGGCTGCAGGTGGGAAGGAGCCCTGGTCTCTCAGTGTCTGCCTATAATTAAGAACTGCAGAAGCCAAATAAACGTACAGTTGGCATCACAGGAAAAAAAACGAGTCACCAGGGGCTAGAGCCACAAAATCTCTTCTAAGAATAGGGATTTCTCCCTTAAGTATTAATGGTTACCATTGCTGTTGTTACTCCCTGTTAAGCCATGGGTCTCATGGTCCACCAAAGGCTTTCCATCTAATGTCCCATTTCACAGTTGTTCCCTGACTGGTGTGTGTGAGTGCCTTCAGGAAGAGGCCTCCTCTACAGCTCTCAGACACCTGCCCTTAGAGATGGGAAGAGGATCTGCAGTATGTTTTTGGCTGTCAGAGATAACTAATGTTGTTCTAACCCACTCACTTCTTTACTAAACGACTAGCCTTACACAGATGTAAGATTATGAGACTAGATCTCTCAGATCTTTTAATAACCTAAGCTTTTAGATGGCATGTTGGTTAGTTGAGCTAAATAATTTAAATGTCTTTAAGCAATAAAATAGACACCCATTAATCAATCCGTGCATAGTTGATCAGTGGTTGAGGAGGGAATGGGTGTTGGAGAATATCAAGTCACAGTTTTGAAACTTGGATGGCCTCTTATTTTCAGCTACTCCGGCTAGCATGTCTGAACAGGCAAGCTCTGAAAAATCTCTGTCCCCTTCTAAAACCTGACGTTAAGCACAGCTTACCTTCTCTTTACATAATGGCACAAATCAGAGCCCATGAACTAGTGGCAGCCCATTATTGGCCATGTTATAAGATAATATTCTGGTTTCATGCTTCACAACTTGATTCCAAAATAAGTAATGTTATCTGTTTTAAATTCCTCTTTAAATTCTTCCATCTGATAAATCTGAGAGAACCACCTGGAGAAGACACCAGGTTTCATTTATTTTTTTGGAAGAAGAAATAAGGAATGTTATCTGCTTTAAATTTCTCTTCACTATTTAATGCACAAATTACTTCACGTACATCCCAATCTTTGACACCCTTTCTTTGAAAAATTCAGTATTTTATATATTCAAAACAATTTCAGTTATTTACAAATCATAGAGCATGGAATTTATTTATTTAGATTTTAGTATAAGATCCCATGGACAGAGTTGGCCAACATGAGGCTTCTCTTTCTTGTTCATTTAACTCAGTACCATAGAGGGATACTACTGGAAATGAAGATCTTCCCATTGATGTGATAATGATATAAATGTTTCCCAGCTATGAAATTACCCTGTTATTTATTCAGGTAATTAAACTTGGGGATCAGAAACACTATGCTTTAAATCACTGTTGTACTTTGGGAAATGCTTTTCAAGATCCAGAAAGAATAGTAAGCTGGATTTCCAGCAATTGTTTCTGAAAATCCGTTTACTTAAGGATGTACCTTAAGTCTGTGCATCAATATTTACTTCCTACTTACCTCATTATTTTCCTCCTTAATTTTGGAAACTTGGAGGCTCAGACCCTGGTTTAATGTGCCCTTCAGTTATTCCTGCACTACACACAGTAATCAAGGAAGGTGGTTCACGTGCGGTTCCCGATCAGCCCCCTCCACTGGACAGATTGGTTGTCAGAGGGCTCGATCCACTCCACATGTCAGGTACGTGTCTGTTGTCATCATTCTGCTCATCTGTTTGCTCTCCCAGAGTTTTATGTTGGCCTTTTTTGGTAACAGGTCTTGAATCTAATTTAAATCTTCATGAAAGATAATACTGGGTTCCTGTGTAGCTAAATATCACTCACTCTACAGGCTAGTTATGGAAAGAGTATTGGACTTGCTTCCAGTGCTTGGAGGACCCAGCCCTGCCACTTGCTAGCGTGTGACCCTGTGTGCAAGGTACTTAAATTTTCTAAGCCACAGATTCATCTTGGTAAAATCAGGATAATATCTACCCCAGTGAGCTGTCATGAGCATTAAAGGACAGAATGCAGGTAAAGCACTCAATAAATGATAGCTATTGTTAGGAGGGTTGTTCTGTTCACCGTTTTCAGTACTATTGCTATTGTCAAAGCACTGGTAAACCATGACATGCTATGCAAGCCTAAGATATTTTATTGCAATTGCTCTTTAGAAAAATGCCAGAAATAAATATATAAATATATGTACATACATATACACATATACATCATGTGTATAGATCAGAAATGTATAGTTTTGTTTATTTTTCAAGCATTTCCTGAGTGTCTCCTGTGAACCAGGCACCCTGTAAGTGCCCTGGAGTTACAAAGATGGAGCTCTCAGAGCAATGAAAGATCAATAAATCCTGTCAGGAAAGCCCTGGGCCTCGGAGGGCCTTGAAGGACGTTCTGGCCTACTTAGTACGGGTGCCAGCAGTGTTCAGAAGGAAGCATCCATCACTCGTTCTTGGGTACAGGCTCCTAGAAGACCAGCAAAGCCAGGCAGGAGGGGAGTGTCTTCCTGTCCCGAGGGAGGAGCAGGAAAAGAGGGAGCGCTATCCATGTCCTGCACTTCCCACTCCAGCAGCCAAGCCCAGAGCACCAGTCATTAGCACAGGACCTACTTGTACTCAGCAGAGCCACATTACACAGTGAATACACCAGTGTAACTAAGCTGTATATTTAAATGTTTAACTCGTGAATGGATGCAAACTCTCTCCCCAAGAGCAGCAGGGCTCCAATGAGGGGAAACCTGTATCCAGAACTAGAGCCTTCTGCCTCTTTTGTCTGTTCTTTCTGTGTCTGCTAAGATTTGCTGAAAAGCAACTGGGCAGGCCTTAAGGCCTCTTAGAGCAGATTTGGCACGGACCAATCACTATCACAGGCCAAAGTCTGCATAAACCAGAGCTTTCCCAAGCAAGCCTAAAAAGGGGCATCTCAGAGGAGCACAACCTTCTTACTACAGTGGCCATAGTTAGAAGATTCTGCCACGATAAATGGATGTGAGTGGAGGAAGGTGTCAGATCCCCCAAGCAAGAGAGGGAAGCAGCGTGGGCTCAGGTCAGCCACAGCCCTGCCAGCCAACTGGACTTTATGGGAAATCTGACATCACAGGATTCCCTTAGGAGATGCATGTTTTTTCTCCTGTATTCCTTTTTCTTTTTAAACAAAATCAGTACCTTTTTAAAAACCATACTTCCACCATCTTTTGTTACTTTTTGACTCGTCACTACCATTTCATTTCTGTTTTTTAAATATTTTTCTCATTGCTCTGGTGGTTATTTTAACTGTTCAGACACAGTGCATGAGGTAGAACAGCTGTAGAGTGAGACAGTAAAGTCTGAAAGACAGAAGAGATGGTGCTTTGGAGTGACAGAGACCTAGTTTCAGATCCCGGCTGTATTATTCACAAGCTGTGTGACCCTGGAAAAATTCACCTAATCTGTGGCCTCATGTGTAAGTGGGAATTAGTTGACCTTTTTTTTTTTTTAATTGAAGTATAGTGGATTTACAGTGTTCCAAGTACACAACAAAATGATTCAGTTATACATACATATATATTCTTTTTCAGATTCTTTTCCATTATAGGTTATTACAAGATACTGAACTTAGTTCCCTGTGCTACACAGTAGGACCTTGTTGTTTATTTTATATATAGTAGTGTGTACCTGTTAATCCTAAATTCCTAATTTATCCCTCCCCCACCTTTCCCCTTTGGTAACCAAAAAATTGTTTTCTATGTCTGTGAGTCTATTTCTGTTTTGTAAATAAGTTCACTTGTATCCCTTTTTTAGGTTCCACATATAAGCGGTATCATATGACATTTGTATTTCTCTGTCAGACTTCACGTTATATGATAGTCTCTAGGTCCATCCATGTTGCTGTAAATGGCGTTATTTCATTCTTTTTTACGGCCAATATTCCAGTGTGTGTGTGTGTGTGTGTGTGTGTGTGTGTGTGTGTACACATCACACACCACACCATCCTTATCCATTCGTCTGTCGATGGACATTTAGGTTGCTTCCTTGTCTTGGCTACTGTGAATAGTGCTGCTGTGAACACTGGGGAGCATGTAGCTTTTCAAATCAGTTTTTGTCTTTACCAGATATATGCCCAGAAGTAGGGCTGCTGGGTCGTATGGTAGTGCTATTTTTAGTTTTTTAAGGAACCTCCATACTGTTCTCCATAGTGGCTGCACCAGTTTACATTCCCACCAATTCTCCACACCCTCTCCAGCTTATTATCTGTAGATATTTTGATAATGGCCATTCTGACCAGTGTGAGGTGGTACCTCATTGTAGTTTTTATTTGCATTTCTCTGGTAATTTGTGATGTGGAGCATCTTTTCATGTGCCTGTAGCCATCTGTGTATCTTCTTTGGAGAAATGTCTATTTAGGTCTTCTGCCCATTTTTTGATGGGTTGTTTTATAAGCTCTTTGTTTATTTTGGAAATTAATCCCTTGTCGGTCGCATCATTTGCAAATATTTTCTCCTATTCTGTAGGATGTCTTTTTGTTATGATTTCCTTTGCTGTGCAAAAGCTTTTAAGTTTAATTAGGTACCATTTGTTTATTTTTGCTTGTTTTCATTACTCTAGGAGATGGATCCCAAGAAATGTTGCTCTAATTTATGTCAGAGTGTCCTGCTTATGTTTTCCTCTAGGAGTTTTATAGTATCTGGTCTTACTTTTAGGTCTTTAATCCATTTTGAGTTTATTTATGGTGTTAGAGAACATTCTAATTTCATTCTTTTACAATAGCTGTCCAGTTTACCCAGCACCACTTATTGAAGAGACAGTCTTTTCTCCATTGTATATTCTTGCCTCCTTTGTTGTAGGTTAATTGACCATAAGTGCATGGGTTTATTTCTGGGCTTTCTATCCTGTTCCATTGATCTCTGTTTCTGTTTTTGTGCTGGTACTATACTGTTTTGACTACTGCAGCTTTGCAGTATAGTCTGAAGTCAGGGAGTGTGATCCCCCCAGCTCCATTCTTCTTTCTTAAGATTGCTTTGGCTATTTGGAGTTAGTTGTGGTTTAAATGACACAAAAAGGAAAAAAATACATAGCACTCTGCCTAGTACATAGTAGGTGCTGAATAAATGACATCAACTATTAATTATTAATCATTATATTAGAACATCAGACAGAAAAAAGCTATTCCTGACCATTTATTATCTCATTTTATTTTCTAAGCCTAGCCATACCAGGTCCTTTTGTTTATTAAGCCCTTAGTAGCCATATTACAAACTAAACAGATGAGGGATACCTTAAATAACTGAGAACTACAGTTACAATTTTGAGGAACATGGATTCTGAAATCCAGCCAAGAACAACAACCTGATCTTTAAAGCCTCACTTACTACAGGGAATTTATAAAGAGAAAAATCAGGGAGTAAAACAAAAACAGCCAGACCTTTTTTCCAGAAAGTCATTTTAATAGGTTTAAGTCCTCTCACCCCAGAGAAGCTGGACAGAATTTCATGACCTTGACAGGCTTTGTTGTGGTAGAATTTAGGAATTATGAGGTTTAGTCTATTACAATCTGTAATGCTGAAGTAGTTCTTGCAGTTAAGAAAATAAAAGTCTCACATTTGCTTCGATGCTGAAATGAGGCCCAACTTGCCTCAGTGAGTCTGAATTAAACCCACAAACTTCAAGGAACAGAACTAATGACTGTGAGCAAGCATCAGCTTAATGGTCACCCAGGAAGAGTCAGTGTTCTCCTCCTCCTCTCTGAAGTACTTGTTTTGACCCGGAGCCAGCCCTGGTTTAGTTTTATTTGTTCCTAAACATAAACTGACTGTAGAAAGAATGTATAGGCTGAAAAATTTTATTCCTGGTGCTGTATAAATAATTCAAGGAAGAAGCTTTCATGTTAAGAGCTCCAGCTGTATAAAAAGAGGAAAATCTGCTCTCCCAGTATCTCCTATCATTTCTTTAAGAGACCAGCTAGGAAATGACAGAACAGACTGTTTCTTTTCAAACACAGAAACCATGCCAACATTTTTTTTGTTGTTTTACATTTCATGTAATTTGGTGGATGTTGGATTTTATTTGAGTCCATTTTTTTGCCTTCTCTTGGACTGCTGTGAAGCATTCAGGTGGTTTTGTATTTTTGCTACATCTTAATTTGTTTAACTGTTGTTTTGATGTGACTTCCCTTTAAGTATAAAAATAAAACTTTTTTTTTTTTTTTTTTTTTTTTGTGGTATGCGGGCCTCTCACTGTTGTGGCCTCTCCCGTTGTGGAGCACAGGCTCCGGATGCGCAGGCTCAGCAGCCATGGCTCACGGGCCCAGCCGCTCCGTGGCATGTGGGATCTTCCCGGACTGGGGCAAGAACCCATGTCGCCTGCATCGGCAGGCAGACTCTCAACCACTGCACCACCAGGGAAGCCCCCAAAATAAAACATTTTTAGAAGGAGTGGTGGAGGTCAAAGAAACCATGATTGTATTATTTTTCGTATTTGTATTATCTATATTTTACACACACAAAATCTACCTATTATGCTAAGCTTTTTCCTTGGGAAGGAATACATTTTCCATCACTTAAGCCATAAATGCATTTCCTCAAGCCCCAGAAGTCATTGGCTAAGGAAGAAAAGGTTTTCATATTTAAGTGGGCTCTCTTTGGACATAGCAGTAAAGTCTTGGTCTTGGAATCAGATTCTTTTTTAATCGACATAAACCTCCCACACTCATTAATAAAGAAACAAAAATCCAAGTTCTTGTACTGAGAAACTGTGGATTTCATATTAAATGCTTTGGCTTTTTGTCTTTAATATTTTTCTAGTCTTTGAGCTGAGAAATTCTTTCCTCATACAACATGAAAACAGCTATCAACAGTGTATAGCAGCATTCTTATTACAAGCCCAAACAGAAAACATCAAGGTATGTATTTCAATTTTGTAGGTTTTGATTCTTCAGACTTAAGGAAAAAAATCTCACCCCAAGCTCATTAAGGAACAGTGAATGGAAAGCTTTGTGTATTTTCCTCTCCTGCTTTGGGAAGCGGGGAGGTTGGAAGGAGGGGAAGGTTATGAATATCTAGACCATACCAGGCTCAGAAACCTCAGAACTGACCATCTTCTTACATCCCCAGTGTTGACACAGCCTCCCTCATTTTTTCCTGTGGCAGAAGCTCAAGAGCTGCCTCTGACTTCTGGGGGATCTGTAGGAAATGGGGGAAGAACTGCTTTGGATTGCATTTTGGATTGATTTTTAAGGTGATCTGATCAATTTCCAAAGCCCCAGTATGCAAACAGTATGATGCCAGCTTAAGTGAGGGGCTCCTGCAGAAATGAACTGCGTCAAGTCTTCTCTTCACCCTTTGAAACTATGCAACTGTTTTTATAGCTATGGAGCTGAAGAGCAGCTGCCTATCTGACTCTGGTTTCTTTATCTTGTAAGTTTCCATTTTTGTCTTTCCCCTGGTAGGCTTTCATCAGGGCAGCAATGTGGCCAGACAATTAATGGAAGACTACATTATTTTCAAGGAGTCAATTTCCTCCCTCAGTCTGTTTTTCAAGTTATGCCACTGATTAAGAACTTCTGTTTCTACACAAAGTGGAAATTCAAGGAATTCAGCTTTCAAACTACTTATATTCCCAGTATTCATCTTTGTAATTAGTCATCATTGACTATTATGGTTTCTTGATTACTCACAATTGTTTATCCAACTTGCATACCATATTCATCTATTCCATTTGCATTTTCATATGTGATTAGAGATATTTATGATATATTCGATTTAAGAAAAAATGGGAAACAGGCAAATGTTTCATCAGTCTTCAGTTTTAAAGAGCAAGTCAACAACTACAAAGGACAATATTAATCCAAATATGTGAGACATTTAACATTCTCTTCTCTCTATATATTTTCTCTTTCTTAACAGAAAACATGGATTGCACAACTAACAGCAATCTCTTGCTTCACCAAGAGTCAGGAAACCAGGACGATGTCCTTATTCACTTTGCCTGCAGAATCCTCAGACATTTAGGGACCTAAAACAAGTAGCACACCTGTTTAGACGTTAGGGATTAAGGTGTTCTTTCATTCAAACTTGTAACACTTACCTAGTGATGAGCTAAAAGAAAATGTGCATTTTAAAGAAGTTCCAGAATTTAAGCTAGGAAATTCCCCAGCATAGGGTAATAATGGCTGCAACAAATGTGAACCAGAAGGAATTTCTTGGTAAGTGTATACATGCTGATACCCAGACTACGTTATAATGCTTCAGTCAGGCTTGCAAGAGGGGCGAGGGAAGTACGATGCTATTATAATTCGTAAAAGGTGAATGATCAGGTAAATGCAGTATCAGGAGGAAAACAATGCCCACTTGCTTGCATCTGATATGAATTCTAGCATCTTACTTTGTGTATATCTGTAATGAAACCAAGTTTCCTACATGACTTATAAATCAGCCTTACTGCTCTACAGTCCTACCTCATACAAAGTTTGATTGCTCTTTTAACACACTAAGCAATGAATAATAAGGTCTCCATCTTAGTAGCAGTTTTTAAATTCCTAGTCGCCAACAGTTTATTTATCTCAGGTATACTTTTTATAACTCTTAACATGGAAGGAGAAAATCCCAAAGACTAAATTCCATTGTTTTAAGAAAGAAAAAGCAAATATCTGTTCCAGTTTCACCAGTTAACAGTTTTACTTGGGAAATTTCATAGAAATAGTAGGATATCTTTCTCTAAATCTCACTTTTTGAAGAACAGTGGAGTTTGTCATAAAACTTCTTTCTGGTTTTGAATGTGTGTGTGTGTTAGTACAGTACAGTTACTTCGTCTTATTTGGCAGGACTTGAAACATCATTAAAATTTCTTAAGAAAGAGAGCTTGAACTATTATCATGGTGGAATATACTATTAACTGCATGTAAGGAACTAGTTCTTATAGTCAGATTATATCAAAAGGAAATCACAGATTTCAGTTTCAGACATGGTACCTTTGGCAGTTTCCAAAATGGAAGTTGTAAATTTATCAAGTTGGACTGCAAGACAAATGATACCTTAACTGATCTCCTTAAGCTGGAGAATGGGATAGAAAGGATGATGCTTGGGGAAGTCACATGCACAGTTAATTCTTTGAGAAAAATGTGATTTCACCATGTAAACCAGGCAGTATAGACAAGTGCAGCATAACAGTTCTTTTCAAGGGCCAAGCACCATTAGAATGGAGGGTCACAGCCCATGTATAATAATGTCATACTTATTCGGAGTAAGTGAAAATGAAAGGAAAATGAGGAAAGCAGTAACTATGGTCAATGCCTAAGAATAAATGAGAAAAAAAGGCAAAGTACGGGAGAACAAATTTCAAGTGAGTTCTTAGAGATGAAAACTATGTATTTTTTTAGAAAGAAATTAACAATTGTCTTGCAAGGATTTCTAGATATCAGCCAACTTAGGAAAAGGGCAATGGACTAGGTGATCTCCCAAGATTCCTTTTAGTCCGAGTCCTGTAAACATGTATTTGTTTATATGTATAAAACTATTTTCTCCCTTAAATCTCATTAAAGGGAGAAAAAGATTGACTATGTTAACATGTAAATTTAATCAGTTAAGATGTAGAACAGCTTTAAAATATTCAATATACAAAGAAATAGTAACACTTCTGTGTTCATTGCAGCACTAGTCACCATAGCCAAGATACGGAAGAACCTTCATGTTCACCAACAGATGAGTGGATAAACTCTGGTACGTACGCACAGTGGAATCCTATTCAGCCTGAAAAAGAAGGAACTTCTGCGATGTGAAACAACATACATGAACCTTGAGGACATTACGCTAGGGAAATAAGTCAGTCACAGAAAGACAAATACTGCATGATTCCACTTACATGAGATTTCTAAAATACTCAAAGTCACAGAATCAAAAAGAGTGGAATGGTAGTTGCCAGAGGCTGGGGGAAGGGGGAAATGGGGAGTTACTAATAAATGGGCATAAAGTTTCAGTTAAGCAAAATGAGTAAGCTCGGGAGATCTGCTGTACTGCACACTTTTACAAGAGTTGTCAAGAGGGTAGATCTCATGTTAACTGTTCTTACCACAATAAGATAAAACTTAAAAGAATATACTATGTATTTAAAGTGAAATTCTAGAAAGCTCACAAAAGAGCATATCTGATATATAATATATTAAGTGCTTGAGGATATACATGTTATTCTCTTCCGAGGGAAACACAGAGTAAAATGAAAAATCACTTCTGGAACTTTGGTTCCCAGGGGGAAAAAAAGATCAGTAAAAAGCAATGGTACATTGAGCCTTTAAATGGTCACCTGGGTATTAAATGTACAATGAAAGAAGACATTAATATTGTTTAATATTTTTTAGTTTTGTTAATTTTTCTTAATAATGAAATGAAAAGGGGATGTCTCGAGCAAAATAGCATTAGTAATTTCTCTTGAAATATGAACTTAATTACTATGCTTAGTTGAACATTAAAGCACACCGATTGTGAGGCTGGGATTGACATATATATATATATATATATATATATATATATACACACACTATTAACACTATCTATAAAATAGATAACTAACTAATGAGAACCTACTGTATAGCAAAGGGAACTCTATTCAGTGCTCTGTGGTGACCTAAATGGGAAGAAAATCCAAAAGGGATATATGTATACGTATAGCTGATTCACTTTGCTATACACTAGAAACTAACACAACATTGTAAATCAACTATACTCCAATAAAAATTAATTTAAAAAAATAAAGCACACCCATTCATTGTCTATATCCAAGTGCAAAGTTCTAAATCTGTAAATAAATTAATGTAAAATGGCTAATAACTCTTTTAAATAGACAAAATAATTTAGTCACAGAATATATCTACTAGAAATTATTTTTAATATCTTTAGCATATTTTTTTTAAAAAAGCAACAATTCAATAAAGGATTCTTCCATTGTTCTTTATACAGATTCAAATGTTATATAATTTATCAGTTACATTTATAATCAATAACCTTCCACTCACTGAGTTTAGAAACCACAGTATTTACTGAGCTAAACTCTCTCACAAATAAGGCACAACTACATAATCACAAGTAGTAAACAATACAATGAATCCAAAAACTAAACAAAAAATATTCATGCAAAAAGTATCTACAGAAGTTATGAATATATGATCCAGTTCAAGAAGTACAGAATGTCATATACATAACTGCATCATGTTACAGTAAATTCACTACTTCTACAGGGAGAGAACCTAGCTATTTCCAATTCTATTTTATACAATTTTACATAAATTTAGTTTATGCACAGTATTCACATTTGCAACAACTGATCATTAAAATTCAGGCAAAGGGCAATTAAGACAATAATGTGTGGTATGTTATATAATTACAGAATACCATTCATCAAGCTCTTGTCTAGGAATACTAAATTGATGGCACGTTTAAATTTTATGGATCAAATCATCCATGGTTTCATAGCCAAAGTGCATTTAAAAAAAACTGCTATAGTCAAACAGGTCATGAATATCAAAATATATGATCATAATTTGCTTTCCACTTAAAAGCTAAACATCTTTATGCAAATGCAAGGTTAAAAAAAAGTGGCTTTAAAGTTCCCAAAACTATAAAATAATCATATAGCCTTTTCAAGAGAGATGGGGAACTAACAAATTTGGCAGTTACTATGTAACATTACTGTGAAGAAACTATTAAACTAGCTAATTCCACATTAAGAGGTAGTTGAACAAAATTATACACTGCATTGAGGTTTTTGTGTTTGTTTCCCTCTTTTCTTCAAAATAAATCCTATACCAGCAGCTTTGTCTTCTTTCTACTAAAAATTCTGTAGGTGTAGTTTATTGTACACTAACCCAGCAAGACTTGATTTTAACTCACGTTTCTGTGCTTGGGTTTAGAATTTACTAACACGTGATGCCAATAGGCTTTGCGTGAGAGCTGGGACTCCATACATGCCAACTCTAAATCACTGACAAATAGTACCAGCAGACATCTAAAATGTCGAACCAGTAAGCACTCAGAAGATGACTTTTTAATTAAAAGAAACAGAAAACCCTTTAATTTTTGTTTCCAAAACACCTTATTGGTGAGATTAATAGCAAAATATTGTTTCATTTCTAAATATAATAGCCTAATTACTTGGGGCCTAGGAAGTGAGATTAGCTAGATGAAAAGTAGAAAATCACTCAAATACATATGGTTGTATTTGTTGTCCCCACAATTTTTTATGAATATGTGGGTGGGGGGACAAGACAGGGAAAGGCCTTCAGTGCACCCAACTGGGAGATGAGTGAACAAATATTCTAAGCCAGAAGAATTCCTGTGAAGTTTCATTATCATAAAAAAATAACAGTGGTGCTGTGAATATGTTTTTCCAACATGCTTATTAATTTACTTATAAGTGTAGAATTAAGACTATTTGAAAGAATTTATATGAAAATGCGTAAATAATTTTAGCTCAATTTTTATTATCCAACTTATTTTTAATAAAGATCCACTGTATTTCTTTGTTCTATACACTCAAGGATACATGTTTATCCGAGTCCAGGGACTCAATCAGGGTCCTTAGTAGCTACTAACAACAGAGTTTACTTAAATGGGTTTTTTAAATAATTAAATGAATATATGGCAATCTCTTTGTTTGTATACATTATAGGAAGAGCATAAACATGATAATTTCATTTCAGCATGATATTTGAAAGCAAGTGTACATTATAAACTATGTATTGTAAATGAAATATTAGCTCCCATCCTTCCCTATTACCAAATGATTGCACTGAATGAATATATACCTTTACATTTCTTCTTAGAGTAATAAACCAATATTAGTGAGTTTTCTCTTCAGATGTTCTCCAATTTTCCAAATTAATAAGACTGCTAAATTAAAGTTCAGTTCCATTGTTCACATCCAAATAAGCTAATTTTTAATTACCCTCAATTTGCCAGTCTGTTTCAGTTCTAGTTATAATTTGGGGATTCCTAAATACATCTGTTTTTGGTGATACTCTATTATCCAACTGTTATTTCAAGGTAATTTCATAGCATTATTTTTGCAAAGTAAACAGATACACAGTTGATATGGAACCCCAAATTCAGAACCTTTTAAAATTTAAGTCAAATTTAAAACTTTAAAAAATCCTTCCCTATTAGGTAAGAAGAGAATATAAAGCAGAAAATATAAAGCAGAATATTTAATGTCTCCTTACCATTTTGTATTTGTTTTCACAGATAAGACTATAGCAATATCAGTTACTAGCTTTAAGATGCAAAATCTATAAAACAATTACAGTGAAGCTGAGCTATGCTTGAGAAGGTTAAACCAAATTACCTTGAAAAAAGCAGATCCATTAAAAAAGCAAATTCAGATTCTTGAAGATGCTGGAGAGACAAAATGAGGATATAAAATGAAGGCTAATCTCAGAAGACTTCCCACTTAAGCAGAGAATAGGACCATTATACAACTTCTATTATTCACCTTCCAACTGGGGATGAGGGTGGGAAGTTTTGTAGGATTCTTAATTAAGACTACATGGGAGTTTAAAAATGAGATAGAAAAAGACAAAAAGAAAAATTAACCCTAATCTTTAAAATACAACCTGAGGATAACCATAAAATAAGCAAATTAATTTTCCAGAGGTTTTCATAAAATCCACCCAAAAGAATTTAATCAATATTGTTAAAATAAAAACCATGTTTGAATTCATGGTTAATATTTAAATATAATCTGTATTTGGAACACTTGAGTAGTAAATTTGTAACAATAACAATGCAACTGAGCTATGGACCTGTGTATAAGGGGAAAAAAGCTTTATAGTTCTTTGCATTTCACAATGAGAATATTTAATATAATTAATGTGTTACTGTGCAACATATCTGATATGGTAACATCACCCATGTACATTTCTTGATACTAAATGTGGGAGAAAGAAGCAGCTAGCTATGGTAACATCACCCATGTACATTTCTTGGGAGAAAGAAGAAGTAAGCTATGGAAGTGCATTCATGTCATTTCTGAACAATGAAATTATATTTAAAAAAATACATTGCTATTTTCCATCCAAAATTTATTTACATTTCATTGGCTACTTCTAAACTTGGCATGAAAGCTGTTCCGGGGTAAATGGAAAAAAGTAATGAAAGATGGGCTCGAGTCTCACAAAAATAGAAGAGTTTTACTTGATAACATTCCAAAATATATGAATTCTAATTTGGTTTAGTATTGCAACCACTGTCCAAACCGAATAGTAGTAGTCCAAGATATCTATTAAGTGTATTATTAAAAATCTAATGTTAGTGTAATATTACTCTGAAGTTGCGATAACCCATTATCCTTGCAAGTCATTGAAACATGCATCACAGACACGAACAGGCTTCTTGGAAGAAGGAGTTAAGGCATTTTTGGCTGAACACTCAGCACAGAAGATATTTCCACATTGTCTGCAGTGATGCTGTAAATGACAAAAATTAAACATTTTTAAGCATAAAAACTATACCAAAAGTATTATGAGACTACAAGAATACAGCAGACTTCACTGTGAAGGTATACTAACTTTCAAGTGATTAGCATTTAATAATATAAAACCTCAGTATGTCGATTTAATCCCTTAGTTAATTTGAATGTTTCCTATTTAATCAGATACTGTACTAAACATTTAATATGGAATTTATCTTGGAAATCTCAGAAGAACCTTAGGAGGCATTTTAATGCCTTAATAAAGTACTTAATAAAGCACTTCTATCAGGTGAAAAACTATTCCTATTTACAAAATGTTTCAGGCATAATTTCTTCAATAGGAATATAAACTTGAAACATCACATAATGGCATTATTTTAAATGATTTTTTTTTTTTTTTTTTTTTTTTTTGCGGTACGCGGGCCTCTCACTGTTGTGGCCTCTCCTGTTGCGGAGCACAGGCTCCGGACGCGCAGGCTCAGCAGCCATGGCTCACGGGCCCAGCCGTTCCACGGCATGTGGGATCTTCCCGGACCAGGGCACGAACCCATGTCCCCTGCATCGGCAGGAGGACTCTCAACCACTGCGCCACCAGGGAAGCCCTAAAATGATTTTTTTATCTCTGCTTTTTCTTCCTCTAAGAGAACCCTATGATGACTAAAACATGAGTTTAATACTGATGCACTGGTTCAGAAAATGATTATCCAAGAGAGTAACTCAGTAGGAAGGTAATAACTGAATTTAAAACTAAAATTGAAACACTCTAACCAGAAACAAGATTTCATGAAACTTAATTATCCTATGTAGTTGTAAATTAAAGTTAATCAATAAATGGCAAAACTTTTTAAATCTGTCAAATGCAGGACAATTTCGATGGTTAAAACATTGTCACTGAGGAATAAAATCAAGAACCATAGCAATATAACAAAACCATTTACCCGTCTCACGGTTACTGAAAAGCCTTTCCCACAGGCCATACAGTTTTGTACTTCATTGTCTTCAGCCCACTTTCTATTCAATGCTTGTGTATGTTTGATCTATTCAAAAAAAAAAACATTATAGTGCTCAACGTTGTAAAGAATGATAATTTCTAATTTGGTGGACAAGTTTTAAAATGGATAAAATTTTAAAAATCAGAAATACTTTGGTCAACTTCCATTATCAAAAGTTGTTACATAATTAAGTCTGAATGACAATAAATAAATAAAGCAAAGCAAGTTTTATTCCTCAAAGGCATTGGTAATTTCTAACCTTTGGTGATTTCCCATTCATTCTAACCCTAAGGATCAATCCTTCCTTGGAACTCTGAGCATCTAATCCGATCACCTCTTTATCACATGGCAACTCATTCATTCATTTGTGCTCTTCCCAATAATGACAATTCATGAATGACGTGGCTCTCTAATCACTGGGGTCTCAGATGAGTTCTTTAAATCTTATATTTAATTACCCGTAATACTTGCAATACTGCTAGACGGGCAGTAGCCATTCAAAAGTATTATTAAATACGAGACTTTTTTTCATGCTGAACATATACTTTTCACTAAGAGGTAAATTCTGGACTAAAAAACTGCCTCATACACCAGGTGACTCACTTGAAGGGACTGATTCTCTCTGCCCAGTTCCTGCACCGCTGCAGTTGTATTATCCAGCTTTCTTTGCAGTTCTAGTACTTTGGTTTGAAGCTTTTCTATTTCACCTTCTCCTTTAAGACACCTGAAATAGATTGCAAAAACAATTCACTCTTAAAACATCATGAAAGACCCTCTCCTGAACACAGATAATGAACTACTTTAGTAACTTTAAACATAATACATTAATTTCAACTCTGTTGTAAGGGTTAATTTTTAAATGGCTACTTAAATACCTGCAGGAGCACTTCTCTCAAGACTTCTATTTTTTTAAATGTGGAATACAACAACCTTTTTATCACTTAGCATGGAAATAAACTAATTTTACTAGACATCAACCACCTTTCTAGTAGCGCCCTCCTTTCGTCTTGATTATTCTGAACCGTTGCTTCCAATACTGCAATTTCACCCCGTAAGTCGTCCGTCTGTTTCTCAAGCTCACTGACTCTCCGCTGACTGGACTGCCACTCCTTCTTTATGGTGCCCAAGTTTTCATTTAATGCTGTAATCTGCATGGTAAGTTTAGCCTCATTTTCTTCATGCTGCTTCATTCCTACTTCTTTTTCTTTTATTTCGGAAAGCTGAGAAAAGGAAAAACAGTGGGTAAAAAACCTATTACAAAAGTGGTGCAAAATTTAGGTTAGGTGTTGAATTTTAAATGTTGGCAATATAAATAACATTACTTCTTCAGGGAAGAAGGCACTAATAAAACTGATTCCACAAACATCTGTGTAATTAGAACTGACAATGGTCATAACACTGAAATGGTGGTCAGCAAGCCTCTTATAAAATCAAACTAAGGTAAGGCAATTTGAGATTTTCCTTTTTTCCACTAGGGCAGGGGAAGAACACACAGTTAGGGATAGCAAGGTGCCCTGGAGACAGAGCTGGCATTTTCTTACGTCTCAACTTCCAAATGCATCCTTTTGTCTCTATCAACCTGCCAAAAAAACAGTACTTCAAATCACTGTGTGAACTTGAAATTGCAATTCTTCATCGAAAACATTCAGCAGTCAATTTATCTGGGGATATCTGGACTTAATTCAACAGAGGAAAGCCAGATGCTTCCCATTTGGCATGCACAAGTTAGGGAAGGAAAAGTAGACTTTGGTCATTGTAATTCCAAACTGAAGTTTCCGTTCCCCCTTATCAACAGTCAGTTTGACCAAACAAATGAGTTTAACATGATTAGCATTCATGCCATTTACCTCAATCTACACAGTTATAGGTTTGTTTGTTTTTCTGGCACTAAAAGTGTCCCCCCTCCATCATGTTTTATTGAATTTTCACTTATATAAACCAAAATATAATCACAGAATATTTCCAATCACATGTCAGCTATTTAAACAAATCAGATCTCTTGTCTTAAATCAAAAATTAAATGTTAGGAGAGCATTTGAATGACAACTTTTAAGTAGAAAAATCCTCTTTTACTGGATTAATTTACAAAATCAATTACAAAACACACCTCCCACCACTAACTTACCAGTTTAGCTTCCTTCTCCATAAATTCTTTCTTCAGCTCATCTTCTGCCTTTTTCATCTGCTCTTTTAGCATTTGCTGGGTTTTCTTCTCCTGTTCAAGGGTTGCCTTCAGGGAATCTACTTTCCCTTGAAGCTCTAATTTCTGCTGAATCAAAAGCTGTTTGACATCCTTGAGATTTGTTACCTCCTATGAGAAAGTAAGGCCAAAATAAATCATCCTTTATAGTAAAAAAAAAAAAAGTAGCTGAAATTTATGCAACTTACTACAATATAAACAAAGAGTTTTAGCCTCTTACAAGAGTCTTAAAGTTCAGTATTTCAAACAGTTGATTAAAAAGGTGAAATATTATGTACTTCCTGCTCAACAATCATTTAAATTCAAGTGATGCTTTGCATGCATATGTTTTGATTAAATTATGTGAAAAATTTCTACCCCTTATTTTCCCTTTCTTCATTTAGGAAGCATTTATTGGTTCAACATTTAGGCATCACACAGTTAGGTTCTAGGGATATATATAAAGATGAATTATATACATTCCCTGCTTTAAGGAAGTCACAGTCTGGAAGAACATAATGACATAAAGAGGTAAGTAATTATAAAGCAAAATGGCAAGTATACTGATAGACAAGAGGTATTATGAGAGCACTCAAGGGAAAATCCAACCTTTCTCTAAGAAAATGACATTTTACAAACACTTTACAAAGCAAATTATAAGCAGTTAATTTTTTCAGGTGGCATGCCAGTCATGCTAATGATAGGAAAAATGTTCTAAACAACAGATTATTAAAGGATTTTAGGAAGAAAAACGATTAAAAAAACAGAATCCCTTAAAATCTTAATTCTAAACTCTTACATATAATGGATAGCTCTGTCAATTATCACCTCAACAAAATCTAAACTTCCAGGGTTACTTTGCTTTATTCAGTAATTTGAAAACAAGGGTAACATAGTTTCAATGTGTGTATGGATATTATGCAACACGAGCACTGTGAGAACAAGAGTATTTGTCAAAAAAACAGCAAAACAAAGTGCCTGGCACATAGTATGTCCTAAAATAAATAAAGTGTATGTGTGTGTATACACACACATGTATATATACACAAATCTTAACAACACTAATACAATAGAAAAGGAAAAACAATGATTATCTTCACATACCTTTATGCTTTCTTGCTTGTGAGACTTGAGTTCTTCACTCAATTTAGCAATTTCTTTTTCTTGTCTACACTTAATTTCCTCTATCTCTGCCAATTTACATTTTTCATTTACTAGTTCTTTTTCTTTCAGTGACTATAGAAAAAATGATTTATTAAAAAAAGTTTTAAAGTAAATACTTCAAACTAATGTAACAACAATGACTGCTACTATTTATGACTGTCTCTGCCTCTTCCACCTTAGTTAACTTGAGCAGATTATTTACCTTCTCTTGCCTCTGTGTCCTTATTTATACAGTACGAACAATAAGATGGTTATAAGGATTAAACAGTTACAGTAACTATTAAATTAATAGTGCCTGGCTAAAGTTTAGCTAAAACTACCATCTTATGCTTATTATCATCATCACTATCTTTATATAGGGCACCTAGGGAGGAGGAGTAGATATTACCTAATCTCTATGCCAGGTAGCTCTTTTTAATCCTCATTTTATAGGTAAAGGAACAAAGACTTAGAGCAGTTAAATAAGCTATTAAAAGTAGAACCAGAAAACTAACACAAGATCTGCCTGATCTAAAGCCCTTGTAATTAAAGGCCTCTAAACTATAGTTCTGTCAGAATTTTCTAACCTTGAGGCACAAATCATAAATTTCATGCCAGCCTCACCAGTGCCATCGCTACAAAAACATCCACCAATTTTTAAATTAAAGATAATTCAGAGGTAATTCCCTGGCGGTCCAGTGGTTAGGACTCCACAGCTCTCACTGGCAAGGGCCTGGGTTTGATCCTTGGTCAGAGCACTAAGATCCCACAAGCCACACAGTGCAGAAAAAAAAAAAAAAAAACATAATTCAGGAGCTGCACAAATAAAATATACCAAGAACTTCAGGAATTGTACACTTCAGAATAATATCAGCTGATGGAAATAGAAAATTTCAATTATGAAACCAAAAATAAAATGTTTCCTAGAATTTGAATTTCTCATTCATATAAAATTTTAACTGATCTTTAAATGTATTGGTCATAATACAATGCTTTCAACTTTATAACTTAGCATCATTTATATAAACTACACCCCTACTTCCCCTTAGAAAAAGCTGATTCTTAAATACTAAGATTCTAGATTTCGTCAGAAAATACAATACCTTTTCTTTCTGTGCATCTTGTAGTGCTTTTCTCTGCTCCCTCAGTTGCTGTTCTTTCTTTGCTAAATCTTGCTCCAAAGTAGCCTTGGTGGTCTTCAGTTCTTGAATCAATTTATTTTGGTTTCCAATTTGATTTCTATTTGAAATCAAGTCCTCCTGTGCTAGAGAAAGCTTCTCTTCTACAGACTTATAAAAACAATTTCCCCAAATTATTATATGTCATATTTTGGCAAATTTCAACAGAAACATAATAGTTAACGGTTATACATAACAGTTATGCATAAGCATAGTGGAAAGTAATATACTTTATAAAGATAGTAAATGGGCAGAAGACCTAAATAGACATTTCTCCAAAGAAGATATAATACAGATTGCCAATAAACACATGAAAGGATGCTCAACACCACTAATCATTAGAGAAATGCAAATCAAAACCACAATGAGGTATCACCTCACACCAGTCAGAATGGCCATCATCATAAAATCTACAAACAATAAATGCTGGAGAGGGTGTGGAGAAAAGGGAAGCCCCTTGCACTGTTGGTGGGAATGTAAATTGATACAGCCACTATGGAGAACAGTATGGAGGTTCCTTAAAAAACACAAAAATAGAACTACCATATGACCCAGCAATCCCACTACTGGGCATATACCCTGAGAAAACCATAATTCAAAGAGTCATGTACCACAATGTTCACTGCAGCACTGTTTAGAATAGCCAGGACATGGAAGCAACCTAAGTGTTCACTGACAGATGAATGGATAAAGAAGATGCGGCACATATATACAATGGAATATTACTCGGCCATAAACAGAAACGAAATTGAGTTGTTTGTAGTGAGGTGGATGGACCTAGAGTCTGTCATACGAAGTGAAGTCAAAAAAGAAAAACGGGGCTTCCCTGGTGGTGCAGTGGTTGAGAGTCCGCCTGCCGATGCAGGGGACATGGGTTTGTGACCTGGTCCGGGAAGATCCCACATGCCGCGGAGTGGCTAGACCCGTGAGCCATGGCCGCTAGGCCTGCATGTCCAGAGCCTGTGCTCCGCAACAGGAGAGGCCACATCAGTGAGAGGCCCGCATACCGCAAAAAAAAAAAAAAAACAAAAACAAAAAACTGTATGCTAATACACATATATATATATGGCATCTAAAAAACAAAATAGTTCTGATGAACCTAGGGGCAGGACAGGAATAAAGACTCAGATGTAGAGAATGGACTTGAGGACACGGGGGCTGAGGGAAGGGAAAGCTGGGACGAAGTGAGAGTGGCAGTGACATATATACACCTACCAAATGTAAAATAGCTAGTGGGAAGCAGCCGCATAGCACAGGGAGATCAGCTCGGTGCTTTGTGACCACCTAGAGGGGAGGGTGGGAGGGAGACGCAAGAGGGAGGAGTATGGGGATATATGTATATGTATAGCTGATTCACTTTGTTATACAGCAGAAACTAACACAACATTGTAAAGTAATTATACTCCAATAAAGATGTTAAAAAAGATTTTTAAAAAAAGATAGTATGTTATGCCCTTCAGTAAGATGATGTAAAAGAGAAAGAATGCTAGATAACTCTCTTGCCTATGCAAAATACTTGTAGTATTTTCCATAGGCAAGTATAAAATACTCAATAAAACTGAAGCAATTCCAAAGCTTCTAGAAATAATCTGTAAGTATCTACTATCTAAGTGATACGAAGAATATCAAATAAGTAGGAACCATATCAAACACACTCAGAGAACATATATATAATGAGAAGATATAGGGAGACATGGGAAAAAAGCAATTTAAAAAGAGATACTTAAACGTGACATTATATACGCATATATGTTTTGTAGGATCTGTGATGGCCCTTGACATTCTAAAAGGTTTATTTAATAGAAAGGGGTTTTTGTCTTGGGGGAAAAAATGTATTTCAAATCTGCCAACCTGATTATGTGAACTAAAAGAGGAAAGTCAGCCAGACATCTGAGGCTCTACTTCTAACAAGGCCATCACCCCCATCCTCTTAACTTCTCATCTATGTGGTAGAGTAGCACTGTCAGTTAACACAGTCCATAGTTACTAACTGTTAGAAGGCCCAAATATTTCAAGAAGCTGAAGCTGGGGGAAAGAGCAACTTTTTGACTCATTAGGTTTTGATTTGGAGGTGGATATGGTAACAGGTGGGGAATGGAAAATGGCAGGAACCTTGCCACTCTCAGCTGCTAAGGGAAATAACTCTAAGATGCTCTTCCACCATCTAGAAGAAGTTTATCTTTCGTATTCTGGAGATACAGTTTCTTTGAAAAAAAGGCAGAAGATACAATTCAGGAGGAATCACTGCTCTCTAGGCTTGGCTATAGTAAGCATTTGATAAAGAATCGATGAAAAATAAATGAATAAATGAAAACCTTGTTTAAAGGGCTTTACTTAAGCTTCCTGAAAGAGATTATTCCTTACAAATAACCCAGTTCAGAAGTCTTTTCTGAAATAAATCAAATTTCCATTTTCAATAGCTTCCAGTAGAACACTAAGACTTCCTTTTTGGAGAAGACTTAAAGTCATCTAGTCCTTTACTAATCAAGCAGCTAAGCTTTAATTGAATATACTACTAAGGTAGACAGGAGGATAAAAGATGGTCCTGGACTTAAAGAAGCTGACCATATAGCCTGGAAAACAGAACCAGGGTATAAAATGGAAGTGGTACAGTGTATTAGAGCATTTGCTATGTGCCAAATGCTCAGAAAAACGAGTGTGAGTGTTCCCTGTGTAATGTTTAAAGAAGGCTTTGTGGGCATGTGGGAACTGACCTAAGTATCACAAAAGGTGAGAGTGATTTCAGAGAAAAAGAATAAAATTTGACAAAGCCTAGCCCATACTGTCTATAGCAATTGTAATTCGGTAACAGAGGTCCTGATCTAATGCTAAAGAATACCAACACTTGCTAGAGCCTAAAAGCAAGAATACTCCCAATCTCTGACCACAGAATTCCAAAATGCCCATTGTTTAAATAACAGCCTATAAAATTCTGAACTCACAAAATCCTAGTGACTAAATCTTTAAAGTCAAGTTCAAAATCTGCACTATTTTCTGAGCCAAGACATGTTGTTCTACCTTGCCTCTGAATATTCATCTATGTCATTCAGCAGTATACTGCCGTTTCAAATTTTCCTTTTATCTTTCTTGCTTCAGACTATATTATTTTCATCTGCTCAACATCTTTTCCCTTGGAGAACTCCCTCTTCCATTAGATGGTTCACTGGGGCTATCTTTAACCCACCCACTGCCACTGGAATAAGCAAATCCCTGAGTAGATCAAGTACCAACCCTGATCCTGAATACCCCAATCACATTATAGTAATGTAGCAAAAAAAAAAAGATTTTCTGCACTGTTCTGTGGTAGCTATTGGTGGGTTTTTTTTTTTGGGGGGGGGTCTGTTCAACAATTTTTCCCTTTTTCAAAATAAAACTTTAAAATTTGTAGTTATTACTTTTTCTTGATGTTTGATGAAATGACATAAAGAACAGTACTAGGCTAAGAAGATTTACATTTAATTCTAAACTTTTTATCCTAGAATTTTCACTTCACTGAAGGTGCAAAATTTACAGTTAAACGCCACTTCTACCTTTCCTGGAAAACAAAGAATAGCACACAGCATAGCCAGTTTGAAATATCCAGTCAACAAATTTTAGTATTTCATAAATAATCCAGCAGATGGGGCTAAAGGCATAGATCAAGCCAGCCGGTCTTCCATTCTACTGGTGTCTTGGTATAAACCGTCAGCCCACAGATGGCAGCCTTGACTTAGGTGTCATGTTGCAAGGTTCTGAACCTCTCCCTTTCTCTCTTATACATAAGGTCATATAATGATCACTGAAGCAAAAGAAAAAGAATGGCTGATCCCTTATTCTGGCCTATAAATATTTGAACTTTCCTAGGAATTTCTTTTTTAAAAAATTAACTTAAGTAGTTCAGATACCTGTCATTTTGGAAGGATTAACTTCCAAATATCCTACTTCATAAAAAAATAAAATAGGATATTTTGTCAATATCCTATTTTATAAAAAAATTTCAATATCCTATTTTATATTTGTCAATATCCTATTTTATAAAAAAAATTCTAGTGAAATGATGGTAAAACAATAAAGGGCTACTGGTCTTTCCCAGTGGCATAGTGGTTAAGAATCCACCTGCCAATGCAGAGGACATGGGTTCGAGCCCTGGTCCAGGAAGATCCCACATGCTGCAGGGCAACTAAGCCCGTGCACCACAACTACTGAGCCTGCGCTCTAGAGACTGAGAGCCACAACTGCTGAGCCTGTGTGCCACAACTACTGAAGCCCAAGCGCCTACAGCCCATGCTCCGCAACAAGAGAAGCCACCGCAATGAGAAGCCCACGCATCGCAAGGAAGAGTAGCCCCCACTCACCGCAACTAGAGAAAAGCCCGCGCACAGCAACAAAGACCCAACACAGCCAAATTAATTAATTATTTTTTTTGAAAAAAAGGGCTATGAATCAGAAGAGCTGAGATCCAATCATCGTTCTGTTATCATGCAAACACTAGGCCTGTCACTAACCAAGCAGGGCCTCAGTTTCATCTGCAAAAGGAAGCTTTGAAGAGAGAGTCTATCCACGGCCTCTCAACAGTTGTTAAACTCCACAACAGCCGTATCCCTCTGTCTTTCTCTTCTTGCCCATGTTTATATTTGAATTTTTCTTTTGTGTATAAAATTAGAACATGATGTAGCTTTCGGGCGTAATAAAAATAATTGTTGGCTTAATGAAAAAAATACCGATCTAAAAGATCTAAGTCTTATTACTGTGTTATGCTCTTGGGTAAATAATACATCCATATGAAGACAAATCGTGATTTCTATGGAACTTCTACAGTCAGTCATTAGGCTTCATCTTCTCTATCACCTCAACGTCCTTTGAATTCATGCACATTCTGCATCCTTACTACTACCAGCCCGAGCCGCCACCATCCGCACTTGGACTACCACAAAGTCTCCTCTCTCATCCCAACGTTCAGCCACGTTCCCCTACAGTCCATTCCTTCTCCTGCAGCCAGTTATTGGCCTAAAATACAAATCTGAGCACATCCTTTCAGTGGTTCCCTCCTGCCTTTAGGATAAAGTCCAGACTCTTCCACAAACCCTCCCTGACTTTCAACAGTATTGTCAGGGAAAACTAATAATAATTTAAAGCTACTTAGAGAATATAGCAAGTAAGACACTTTCTAAATGTCAGGTGGTATTTTTTTAAAAGAACTCTTGCTAATTGTGAACTTTATATATATAAAATATCTACCTTTGGCCCTATGAAAATTCTTTTACCCAATCTCTGTTTCTTTGTCAGATCATTAGTCACCACTCATTCCTTCACTTCCTTGCACCCTGTACGTTATTCAGCCCTTTTGTTTCATATTCTCTCTCCCATTAATCTCTTCTGTTCCATCCTCTTTAACTCCAGTTCTAATCAGCTCACAGCTAGATTACTGGAGTTTATGGAGGAAGGAAGGGAGACAGCCTCTTAACTAATCTCCCCAGCACTAGTTTACGCCAGATCCAAACCAAGCTGCTATCTATAAACCAGTTCCAGGTTGTTGCCTAAATTATATCTTCTTCATTTTATTCCTCTGCTTAGACTCTTCATCCCCCTGCCCCCCAACCCAATATAAAGTCCAGTCAGTCGTCCTTGCTAGGCATCTAAGATACCTCACAGTTTGATCCCAACCTTTTTAACTTTAACTTCCAAACACAAACCAGCACTCTAGCAAGACAATTATGGTGACTGCCTCCTGGCTTTGCTGGTTCCCACTGCTGCACCTTTTCTCAAATGTGCCCGAGTGAACTGGTCTTTCTCAGGACTCTCTGTGTATTCAAATTCTTATATCCTTCAGGACCTGGTCAAGTCCTACCTCCTTCATAAAGCCTTCCCTATAGCAGCCTATGAATAAAGTATAGACATAGTATATTTATGTATATTATATATAAAAATATTCTGTGATTTTCAACAGAACTTTTCAATAAGGCATTTTAAATTAAGTAAAGAAACAAAAATCCAAACATAGGAAAGAATCAAAAAGCATACTATTTCACTATGACAAAAAAGAGAAATGGCTGGGGCTTCCCTGGTGGCGCAGTGGTTGACAGTCTGCCTGCCGATGCAGGGGACATGGGTTCGTGCCCCGGTCCGGGAAGATCCCACATGCCGCGGAGCGGCTCCACCTGTGAGCCATGGCTGCTGAGCCTGCGCATCCAGAGCCTGTGCTCCGCAACGGGAGAGGCCACGACAGAGAGAGGCCCGTGTACCGCAAAAAAAAAAAAAAAAAAAAAAAGAGAAATGGCTAACTCTTCAGCTAGAGAATACAAATGTTCCATTTCCCTTAGAGAATTGATACCTTAATGCTATATAAAAATTGTTTACCCTTTTTCCATAGCCTTCATTTTAGTAAAAATGATACTTTAATCAAACAGTATGGCCAAGGACAAAATATCCGTATATGTTTAGATAATTAAGGTTAAGTTTACTTAGAGCTACAATCTAATTTTAATCATTATGCCTTCCAGTAGTCTTGGGAAGTTGACTAATATATAAAACTAAAGTTAATATTGTTTGACAAGCAACAGTAAAATTGCTTGCACTTTCACAAGTGGTTTACATTTAAAACTCCTTAGATTTTTTTAACAGCAGTCCGTTTTAAAAGTTATTTTTTTTACATAAAGACAGCAAAGTCCTTAGATAAGCCAAGGTAGCAATTAACAATTTCCAAATTATTTCTATTAAAGATGTTATTTTTAAATGCCTGTATTTACATATATATTTTGTTATATAAAACAATTTAAAAAGCATGTTTCTCCAAATATAATTATTCAACAGAAAACAAGCATGATATTCCACAAATACTAACATTCCTGTGCCCATTTGGGTTCAAATCAATCATTTAATGAATGTCTATAAACGTATTGGTTTTTATGATATAATATAATTCACTATACCTTAAGATCTTGCCTTGTGGCAAGAAGTTCAGATTCCTTCCCATAGAAATCAGACTGAAGCTGTTTTAGACTTTCCTGACTTTTTTCATAGGTATTTTGTAACACTGATATTTTCTGTTTCTCTGCTGCAAGTTCCTCTGCTGCTTGTGTTGACTGCTGCTGTAGTTTATTCTCAAGTTCTGTCTGAAACATACAATAGTTATTTAAAACAGTATGCATACCAAAAACCAGTTACAAATATAGAATGAAATCCACACAACTAAGATTCCTAAGAACAAACTAAATTGTAGTTATGCCCTAAAATTCTACTTTAATAAAGTGTAACTTACCTTATAGTTACAAAATTAAAGAATTACAAAATTCAACAAGTCCCAATTTAGAAGACAAAAAATGAAAAAGCAATTAAATAAAGAAAAAAAAATTTCACTGAGAATTCCCAAGTACCAAGGTCTCAGGAGACTGAAAGTAAACTACATTCTAATGGAAGATACAGTGCTGTATGCTTTAAAAGATGATATAATTTAAGGTTGAACTATGGGAAATTACTACACGAAATAATTAAAAAGCCATTACTAAGTTGAAGTATACTGTTTCTACTCCTTGAAATTCAAGAATAACTTAAGAAATTTTTACAGATCATCTTTATTAACTTCAAGGCAGAAGAAGAGAAGAAAATGTTGCAAAGGTGCAACTCCTCTAAACTCTAAACCTTCAGTCTTTAAGAAGATTCAGGAGATATGCACAAATTATGACATAAATAAAATATATGTGAGCGTAGCATGAAAAGAAGCACTTGGCTTTTAAAATAAATACACTTCAATGAAACTGCTGTTGAAGTCATCAGCGACCCCCTTGTTCCAAAATCCAATATTCATGTCCTTGTCCACATCTCATTGAACATCCCAGCAATCCTTCAAACAGTTGATGATGCCCCCTCCTAGAAACATTCTTCAACCTGGTTTCCAGGACATCTTGTGTTTTAGGTTCTCCTCCTACCTCAATGGTCATTCCATCTTAAAATCTTTTACTAGCTCCTCTCTTGTTTGATCTCTCAATACTGTATGACCCCAGGGTTCACTCTCTAGCCCTCTTTTATTCTATATACAGTCTCTATTTAGAAGATCCCAACTAGACTCATTTTTATTAAGAATATAAAGTACTGTAGTTTACAGCTAGGCCTTGAAATATCTTTTTAGGATCTGTTAGGAATAAGATTGATATTGTATTGTGTGTAACCTGCACAATGTGGAAAGCAGATATATCTGTGCAAAATCTTTGCCTCTGTGCTGTCAGTGTGATGTGCTTTCTGCATGGTTATATATTACTAGTGATTTTATCAAAACTTCTAAAACTTAAATTACATAGTAAAAGATCTGTAAGAGGCTGCATAAGTGTTAGTTGGCACATAAAGACAATTGTAGAAGTTGAAGACATGATTGCTATATTTCAATGTTTATTCCCACTCAACATATTGCCTTCTAAGCTTTCTTTTTTTGTTCAAAGCATGATCTTAAAGATATGTTTAAGTTAATGGACGTAATGCAGGGTTCCTACACTGTATTGGCGTATGTTGGTGGCCCTCTGTGCCCTAGATACATGCACACAGGGTGCAAGTAAAAAGCTACAAGTGAAAGTTGGTTTGGATCCTCTTCATTTCATTTGTTTAGCTTTTCTGTTATTTTTCTCTACTTACAAGTATTCCTGTGAATAAATCCTTGTTAAGTTAAAAAAAAGTATTTTTAAAAATATTGTTTATTTACAATTGACTCCTGAATTTATGTCTCTAGCTCCAACCTCTCTGCCTGAACTCTGGGCTCATTATATCCAAGTACTTCCCTAACATCTTCACTTGAGTGATTGATAGATACCTATCTCAAGTAGAAATCTTGATTCCTGACAGCAACCCTCCTCCTCAAAAACATGCTACTTCCCCCAGTAAATATGGCCATCTATCCAATGGCCATCTATCCACTTGTACAAGCCACAAACCTAGAATTATTCTAGACTCCTCTTTCCATCATCTCTCACCATCTAACCTATCAGCAAGTCCTGATGACTCAGCTTACAAAAGATATTCCCAAATCATCCACTGTTAACACTTTAGTTCATGCCATCATCTTGTACTTTCTAGACTACTGCAATAGTTTTTCAATGCCTTTCCTGCTTGCTCCTTTATGTCCCTTTAGTCAGATCCCACCATTCTCTGCTCAAAATCTCCTAATCGATTCTAATTATCCTTTGAACAAAATACATCGTTCTCTGTTATCTTATAATCTTCAAGTTTGTATGTTTATGCCTTGACCCCTGTCTACTTCTCTGAGCTCATCGCATATTGCTCTTCCTCTCTCCGCTATACTTAACTTATACTGGTCTCCGTTTTTAGAAAATACCAAGCTTGTTCTAGCCTGAAGATCTTTGCACTAGTTGTCCCGCCCCGACCTCTATATGGATAGCGCTTGTATTTCATGTCTCAGCTCAGACCTCTTCAGAGGGGCTTCTTTGATCACCCAACCTTTTAGTAGGGCTCTGTCCCATCACTGTCTTGCACATCACCCTGTTTAAGTTCCTTCCCCCCAAGAAAGTTTAAGTCCATGAGAATAGGTTCCTCGTCTGTTCACAGCTACACCACCACCTAGAACTGTGTCCATGGCACAGAATAGGTGCCTAGTAATATTTCTTGAATGAATGAATGACAAACAGATGGGAGGTGGACAAATAGAGCCCAGGACATCCATTAAGAGACTCTTATAATAGTCCACATAAGAGAAAAAAAAAGCCTAGACTAAGACTGTAGCAGTTGGGAAATAAGAAAAGGGGATAGATTCAAGAGAGCTAGGAGGCAGATTGCCAGGAGGTAGTGCTAACTGCCTATGGAGGGAAGGGGGCTCATTACCACACACATTATCTGATAACATGCCACATTACCTCCAATTTAGAGTCTTCACGATGAAGAATTCCTGGACATTGTTTTTCGTGTTGAAGACTACACTGCTATTTTTTTTTTGGTAGAATACTACTTCTTTTAACATTCCCCCCCACCAACAAATCTAGTTTTCTTTCTCTTCAATCACCTTTATGGCTCAAATAAGCCCTCTACAAAGTCTCAACACTGATCATAATTGCCCTCTGGGTTTATATTTGGGCCTTCATTTTTCTTACTCTAAATGACAGGCTGATTCATTCATTCATTTTTAAAAAAATCATTGATAGCTTATTTGTTAGAAAACACAGTTCTCTGACTGAGGAATTCAAATTTATTAGTGGGTAAGTTAAATAAAAGAAAATAAAAAAAAAAGATCAATGTAACAGCTTGATAATGGGTTTAACAGAAGTAAACCCAAAGTTCCAAAGGAGAATACAGGAGGGTCAATCATTTACAATTTATCCTTCACAAGCTTATCAGGTTTTGCTCTGAAACAGGTCTGACTACATTTCTCCCTTCTAAAGATTTTTACCTTTAGTCTTCCAATATTAAAAATTTAAAGTGGAAACAACTATACAACATCTACTGTGATCTGATTTCATCCAATTCTGTAGCCTTATCTCCCCTCACTTCTCCACTTACGAGGTATTCCAATAGCAAATCTTCTATAATGACATTTTTTTTAAGTTTTGCAAACTTTGCTAATATTGTTTCCTCTCCTTTGAAATATCTAATTTCCTCTTTTTTTTAATCTTTCAAAATTAGGATAGTCTTCAAAGACACAGTTCAAATGCTAGCTCCTCTAGAAAGCCAGTCAAAATTTCCATTAAGTTCTAATTTTTCTCATTCTCCTTTTTACTACAGTTTTCTTTTCCCCTACATACCTGGTTCCTCATTAAATTATAGGCTACTTGAGAATAGGGGCCATATCCTATTCATTCTGTATTCCCACATTAGATTTCAAATAAGGTTGGTACAGGAACTGATGACTTATATACTCGTGCTGGATCCTTTACCTGTGACTCCCAAACAATCACAATCACATTAAAAAAATGTATGTATATGTGTGTTTCATATAGATAGATAGATAGATAGATAGATAGATAGATAGATATAGATATAAATGTATTTGGGGTGTGTGTGTTTGTGTGTGTGTACTCATACACATCTATACCCATTTAAACTTTATCCTTGTTTTTCCTATTTCACTGTGGCCCAGTGAAAAGTTTCCAGAGACCATCACTGTATGGTTTACCATGCAAAATGACACTCTTAGATCATAGTTTGCTAAACTTATATATAATATCCAACAACTATTTTGCTTCCACATGACACTGGGCACACACAGTACTAGGTACTTTAAATACATTATCTCAATCTTTTTTTTAATAGATCTTTATTGAAGTATAATTGCTTCAAATTATCTCAACCTTTACAACTCTATGACCCTATTTTATTTAGCTCAGAAAGATAGATCACTTTCCTGTGACCATAAACCTAATGTGTGTCACAATTTAAATTCAAATTTGCCTGGCTCTAAAATTTATCTTTTTTCCATGATAGTACACTGCTCCTCAATAAAACCAAACAATTCTTGCCTTTCAGTGATTCTCTAGGTACTCCAAATTCCAAGTCTAATTTACAGAGACTGGCTATCCACCCAACACTCCCCCAAAATGCTGTCCTCCCCAAGGTTAAAGGTGTTCCTTTTTCTAGCATTCATACACTGACACAAGTGAACTACTGCTATGAATGTTTGTGACACCCCCCCACCAAATTCATGTTGAAGCCTAGATCAAATGTGATGGTATTTGGATGTGGAGTCTTTGGGAGGTCATTAGGTCATGAGGGTGGAGCCCTCGTGAATGGGATTAGTGCCCTTATAAGAAGAAACACAAGAGATAATCTCAATCATATAAGGATACAGCATATAAGGATACAGCAAGAAGACGGCTGTCCACAAGCCAGAAAGTGGGCCCTCACCAGACACTCAATATGCCAGTGCCTTTATCTTAAACTTCCCAGTCTCCAGAACTGTGAGAAATAAATGCTTATTTTTTAAACCACCTAGTCTATGGTATTTTTGTTATAACAGTCCCAAGTAAGACAACTACCAATAAGAACATTTCCTCTGAATCTCAAAATCCTTAAGGTGTCATCCAGTAAAGCCATGCAAAGTATAGGCAATATATATTAATCATAAATCTGGAAGAAATCTTACTATAATTAATAACTTAATAAAAAAGAAAATGTGCTAAAAATAGTTGTTGGGTTTTTTTAATTTACTAAGTCATACTGTTATAAAAATGAAGATCTAAGGAAAACTTGAATATGAGGCTAATAGATTTTGGGAAAAAATGACCTCAAGATATCAAATCATAGAACAAAATACATACTATGATAATTATATCCTGATGTATGATTATATATAACACAAAAAAAGGATAGACAAATTTGTCTGCTCTTGTTTGTGTTATTAGAAAATTACTCTTCTGTAAAATGGCCATAATAATAGTTATAAAAATAGTGGTCAACATAAAATATGTATTTGTGGGGTTAATTTTTTTTTCCTCTAGTAATGTGACAAGCCAACTATTAATAACATGACATATTTTGCTTGTTTTACATACTAGGGATCTTATATCTTTCTTCTCCATGAACTAATTAATATGCACACACCAACAGTGGGGAAAACCTCATTTTGTTCAACTATTAAGTTCAATCCACTTTTATCAACTCTTAGTCTGGACAAGTATTAAAACATACTTAAGGATGAAGAATGGATGCTTAATAATAAATCAGGATAGGTTTGGAAATGGAAACCATTATGATATAACTTAAAAAACCAAACAATTATAACTATACGAAACCTATACTACTGAATATTTAAATATATCTCAATCTGTGATTTTTGTTCTTGATCATATTCCCTTAATGAGGATAATTTATTTTTAAATACCTGTAAAATTTTCTAATACACTAGAAATGTATAAATTATTCTCTTAACATTGTTAGTTATATGTTATTTTACAAAAAGGTAGTTTTATGCCTATCAGACAAATGATTAGTGCTAGAATTTCAAATAAGAATCATCTAACAACATGGTTATAGTGAATGGAAATCCAGACATAGATATTTAGTCATATAATTAAGTGCATTTATACATTTAACTTAGAAAAGAATTTGAGCATATGTAAAATTTTCTTTGTTGTAACTCTTGTGTTACTATCATATTGTTATTTTAACTGCAAAGTTTTTCTTCCCATAAAAAGTAAACAAATATATCACTACCTTCTGTGAAACAGCAATTTTAACCTCTCCTTGGAGTGCTTCAATTTGCTTTTTCTTCTGTTCAGTCAATTGCTTTAGCTCATTTATGTTACTCTGAAGTTGTTGTTCTTCTTTTTCCTTTTGTGTTAAACTATTCTGGGCCTGTATGACTTGCCCCTGCATTGAACTGAGCTCCAGCTTCAGCTGATGAGAAGTCTAAAAGAAAATAAAACCTGTTTAGCATTCATTTATCCATGCAACACACATTTGTTGAGTACCTATTCATGCCAAGCACTACTCTAAGTAGAAGCTACTGAGTCTATTGGCCACAAATAATCAGTAGTAAACCAAAAAGAAAAATCCTTACCCTCATGGAGCTTTCATAACTGACACTATTCACTACTGGATGACATGCTGGATTAATCTTCAATATTTGTTTAATCTTGCCTTCCTTTTTAACTTATAATTATACATTTGCATAGAGCTTGCAAATGAACTAGATTAGTGTTCCCTTATATCATAGAAAAAGGGAAAATCAACATCAATCTTTAGATTGCTGAAATGTCTACTGTTTTGAATATTCTCAAAATGCTAACTGCATTCCCTGACAGTCCAGTGGTTAGGACTCGGCACTTTTACCGCCAGGCCTGGGTTCGACCCCTGGTCAGGGAATTAGGATCCCTGCAAGCAGCACAGTGGGGCCAAAGAAAGTAAAATAAATAATTTTTTTTAAATGCTAAATGAGCCTGTTGGCCACAGTGAATCAGAAAGGATAGCTTCATATTAACTGTGATAAAACCAAGGTAATTTTTGGCAAATATGTTTAGTATCTGTCTGATGACACTAAACTATACCACACAATAGTTTCCTCATTTAGAGATTTGAGGCATATTTTGCTACTACCTTATTTTAACAATCTACTAGGATATATTTCTGTTCAAAATTAGATATCATATAGAAGTCACACTGAGGTTCCTCCGTGGCCAAGGTGAACTACACTACCTCCCACCCTTCCAGCCAAAGTCATGTTTATATATTTTATGCATATTTCATTAAGAACCTAATTTGAGCATCTGACCATTCAAAGTTACTTTTGAAAAAGTTTCAGTGCTATATATGGATGCTTCAGCTTATCTCCAATACAAAGGGAAATATGTTTATGCAAAACAGGAGTCAGGTAGTGTTAATAATGATGATTATGTTATGATAACCAATGATAAAGTAATAGCTAACATTTGACCATTTATTTTGTTACAGTTGGTATTCTGAGCACTTTGAAATATATTAACCCACTTATTTCTTGCAATAATCCTATGACACAGATTCTACTATTAGCCCCATCTTACTGCTGAGGAAACTGGAGCACAGAGAGATCAAGTCATCTGCCTAAGACAAGGCAAGACAGCATAGCTAATAATTGGCACAGTCAGGATATAAATTTGCACAATCTGGATTCACAGCTTGGGTATTAAACCTCCATAATTTTACCACTTACATGGCTGGCATATAAAGCACGGGTGTCTTCTTTCAATCAACAACCAGAATACAATCACACTAAAGACTTGTCAGGACCATGTTTTGCTGCTTTATCAAATCTGATCTCTAGAAAGCTACATGCCTGGACTCTAGCTGCTAGAGATATGTCTTCAGAGAATAACAATATATATTATACCCATTTATTTCCTCATTTGCTTGTTTGTTTTGATGGAGAACAATAGAAGCGTTAATCATAGAAAAATCTCTTAATTGTTATACAACCATTATCAAATATGCCATTAATATAAATGTCCATGAAATAAAGAGCCCTTAAAATGTCATTTCTATGGAAAATCTATTAAGACTTTTTTTTATCCATATTATTTTGGGCCTTTTATTAAACTAGCTTAAATCTTTTTAGTAGTAGGTAGAACACAAATGAAAAAACCTTCTTTTGATTTAAGTATTGTGAAAATATTTTGAAAATATAAAGACCTTATTATGCTTTACATATTTTTTGTATAGAAAAAAACTCTTACCTCCTTCTCTTTTTCAAGTGACTTTTTCAGTTCATTCTGTTCCTTATGCGTGCTTTCTGTCTGTACTTGAAGTTGTTGCTTTAATTCTTTGCACGTTTTCTCCTAAAAAAATGGAAACTACATTATGCAGAAAATACTTGTAGTGAATTTAAGAATTTTGGTTTACAATCTCAGTAAGATCCACACAAGGAAATAAACCAGAATCACTGATGATTTAAGATGGGACAAAATCATCCATTTCAATAATAAAAACAGACAAATATTATAGCAGTAAATGGGGAGGGAGAGGAAAAGGCTAAGAGTTTCTATTATCAACCAACAGTCACAATAAATACTTTAGATAATATTTAGACAAGATTTTAGAATACTTTGGAAACCACATTTTAATGTCACAGAATTAATTAACTTATACTATTTTAAAAGTAGAATAATGGGCTTCAAAAAATGGAAGCAAATTTTTTTAAAGTACTGAAACAACAAATAAAAATAATCACATATAACTTAAGTGGGAAGATGTATAGATAGATGTTTCCTCCAAACAGAAAGGAACATAAAAGTAACATACGAAAATCATGTTTTTTATGCTACTCAACACTTTCACTGACCTTAATATTGAGAACAAAAGAATTTTACTTTTGCTGCTATTCTGTGTTATTCTGGGTTAAAATATTTCTGAGAATACATTCCTCTTTACGCATTTCCTGAGACTCAGATTTTTTTTCTCTATAGTTTAAACATTTTTTACAGTATCTCTAAGACATGGTATTATCTAGAGTTTTAGAAAATTGAATAAAGAATTAAGAAAGTTTATAGCACCAGAGTTAAAAGTCATTTAGATCTTTCTGGTCTTCTTCTTTTTTTTTTTTATAGTCAAGTGAAAAACATTTCAACTAGTAGCTATATTCTCTGTGGAAGTGTCCCTGAGGACAAGCATGCTGTAGTCTTTCCCAAATCTAGCACCAGACCCAGAATAGAGAAAGACTATATACTCAACTGAAAATTTTCTGGGCCATTGGAAAATTACACACACAAACACCAATATCTTTTTCTCAGGTTAAGTAATCCCAATTCCTTTCCTCTAAGAACACATAAAATCACTTAAATGCAGGGTGAAAAGTCAACAGTGAATTAAGCAGAAAAGTCACTACATTTTAAATAAAAATCACTTCTACCTAAGACAGTAAACATAAACAACTAACCAAATCTAATACAGCAGCTTTTCCTTTCTGATTTTCCTTTTCAAATTCACTTTTGGAGTTCTTCAAAGAATCAGAAACTTCTGATAATTTCTCTTTTGCTGCAGAAAGCTCTGCTACTAGAGTTTCTTTCTCCATCTTCACTTTTTGTAGTTCTGTTACTGCTGTGTGAACTTTGTTATTCAATTCCTTGTGCTGCATCTTTGCATCTTGACTTAAATTTTCAATTTCTTGTTTAAGGACTTTTTTTTCTTCTTCTTGCTTGGTAAGCATTTGCTTAATATTTTCAAGCGCTTCAGATTTCTTCTGTAGATCCAACTTTGTATTGGATACTCTAAATATTTAAGAAACAGTTTCTTTAATAATGCATAATTTACCAAATTAATAAATTATTGAGTTTTAAAACTTTCTTGTGTAGTTAAGAAGTAAAAACAATAATTTAATGTCGTAAAACACACAACTGAAAAATGCCTTAGAACATCTGATCCAATCATTTAACAGATGAAGATGATTTTCCTCAAGTCCAATAAATTAGTGGTAAAGCCAAGACCATCTAAGCCCATGACTTAATCCAGTCTTGTTGACCACAGTGTATCCCCAAATAAATCTGTGCATATAGCAAACCCTCTAGTGTATGACAGCCAGAAATGTTTTCCCATGTACCCTAAAGAACCTATTTATTACATTAGCCCCCATGCACAGAGAACTCTACCTCTTTCCTTGAAAAACTAAAACACATTATGTGTTTGCCAGGTCCTAAACTTGAAAACACATAAGGTAACCAGGAAAAATAAAGTTAAAAAATAGAAGAAATATTTCATTTCAAACATGGAGGAAAGACAAAAATTTACTTTAATCCTAGAGCCTAGCAGATTATATAAAAGAATTATCATTTGTCCTTTAATATAAGTTTTCTACACCAGAATGAATTTAAAAGTTACAAGAACCTGAAACTAACATGATACTGTAAATCAACTATACTTCAATTTTTTAAAACAGGAAAAAAAAGTTATAAGAATGAGGAAATGAAGATATTGTTTTAAGGAAGTTAAACTAAAGACTTTGCTTTCATAAAATGAATAAAATTATGCATATTACTTATCAAAAGAAAAGAACACATTAAAGATCAACCATTTTTTAAAGTGAAAATGAAACCAAGTGCAAAGAAATATTTCTAGAATGCATACTATTTCCAATGTACTTTACTATCAATGTACTTTATTATAAATTCAACAATATGTTAAAGAGAGGTTATTAAAAAATGTACCAGCCACATAATTGAAGTTGGGTATTAATACAATACCAGAACTGCATCTATACCTTGAAGTTTTCTAACTTGTAGTCCCAGAAACTTACTTTTACTTTCGAAAAAGTAGCTAGAACATATGAAGGTACATTCACAGGATCCTGTACCTCATGGATTTTTAAAGGTCTAAATAGAAAAGTCATTGTACTAATATTACTTTACCATTTAATATAGTTAAAATCCCTGTCAAGCAACCCTAAAATTGGGACTTGATATATTTACTATGCTACTTAACTTTCCCATAAGTAATTATTATAAAATCATAAGACTATGTGAATCAAAGAAAGCAAACAGAAATAAAGGCTTGCACAAATACCGTATGCTAACACATATATATGGAATCTAAGAAAAAAACAAAAAATGTCATGAAGAACCTAGGGCTAAGACGGGAATAAAGACACAGACCTACTAGAGAATGGACTTGAGGATATGGGAGGGGGAAGGGTAAGCTGTGACAAAGTGAGAAAGTGGCATGGACATATATACACTACCAAACGTAAAACAGATAGCTAGTGGGAAGCAGCTGCATAGCACAGGGAGATAGCTTGGTGCTTTGTGACCACCTAGAGGGGCGGGATAGGGAGGGTGGGAGGGAGGGAAGAGATAAGGGAACATATGTATAACTGATTCACTTTGTTATAAAGCAGAAACTAACACACCATTGTAAAGCAATTATACTCCAATAAAGATGTTAAAAAAAGTCAGTTTTGATATCTATCTATATCTATACCACCTCTCTATTATGTAAAAAAGTTAATAGTAGATCCCTATTTATATTGAAACTTGTATATATATATCACACAAATACATATAGAATTTTATTTTAAATATGCCTGTTTTCTATTACACTAAAACCCTTTGAGACACATCTCATTAAATATTTTAAATTAGTGGCTTTACATTTCATGACAATCCTCTAGACATAAAAATAATAAAAAATTCTTTAGTACAAAAAAAATAAAAGAAATAAAGACTTGCATAGTGACTGTAAAACTTAGTTTATTTCTTAAAAAGTCACTTAAGTAAGTAATAAATAAAACCACAATCTGGGAAACCTTAACACCCCTTTCTCAGAAACTGACAGAAATGACCAGAGAAAAAAATTGGCAAGGATATAGAAGATTAAAACAACATTATCAACCACCTTAACCTAACTGATATTTATAGAACACTTTACCCAAAAACACATATATGTGCACATGGAAACTTAACCAAGATAAACCATACACTGTGCCCTAAATGAAAATTTGAAATGTCTGAATTTTACTGAGTATGTTCTCCTACCAAAATGGAGTTAAATTAGAAATGAATAACAGTAAGACATCTAGAAGAGTCCTAAATATTTGAATAGTAAACAATATACTCCTAAGTAACCCATAAATCAAAGAAATCACAAAGGATATTTGAAAATACATTAAACCGCAGAGTAATGAAAATACATTATAAGATGGAATTTGGAGGGAAAGAGTTGCATGCAGAGTGAAGGTGGCCCTTGAGAAAGGGGAGCTCTGTACCCTGTTCTTTGGGCTGAGTCCTACGACCAGGGGTGAGGTTTAGTCAAACCTCAGATGTGTTTACCCAGCCCTTCTTTCTTAGGTAGTACTCTAGAAATGCAGGACCCCACATAAGAAATGTTTGCATAAAGTATAAAGGCAAAAATTTAAAAAACCTTAGTAGAAATGGAAAGAACCACTAGGCCCATAGGGGGCCTTGGGAAAGAGAACAAGAACCAACTCAAAGGTCATCTTCACAGACACATGACTGGGTTCCAGAGGTGACAAATCACTCAGTGGGTGATACAAAGGATCAGAGGTACTCCCCAAATACCTAGGCACTGGAAATGACGATGTTAAGAGAAGAAATGCCACTTGAGGCACAAAATGCATCTGTATATCCTCAAGTTCACAATATCAGGACCCAATTTACTAGATGTGAGAACAAAAACATTTTGTCATCACTCCCAAAACAAGGATGAAACCATGAAGGTATAAAACAATTTAACTATCATCAACTTTGATGGGTTTTACTTCATTTCCCTGAAAGGTACTGAATACCTTTCCCAGGCTCTCAGCTTCCATCTTTACTACTGAGAGTCAAAAACTCTCACCATCCTGACACAGATCCAGTCTGCCAACTCAGAGTGCTGTATTTGGCCTTTAAAGACAAAGTCTACTGAAATGTGACTCGTCACAAGCCCTCCTATTTAACCATACTGTGATGGCTTTATTTTTCATTCACATTAATATCAGTAGTTTACAGAATCAAATAAATCTTTAAACACTGTGATAGCAAAATTGAAATCTTATAAAACTTAGTTTATAATCCTCTCCCTTAAGTAGTTTAGCTTACGTTTCTTTCTCCTTTTCAAGTTGTTTACTCAATTCTGTGGCTCTAAGCTCTAAATCTGTGTTCAGCTGTCTTTGCTCTTGTAGATCCTGCAAAGCTTGCTCCTTGCTTGCTTTAACTTCAAGAGTATCAGCTTCTAGTTTCTATGGCAGAAATATAATATAAAACCATTTTAATGTCAACGATTATCTATCTATTAAACATTATAACATTTATTTACACTCAAATTGGTGTTGTCATAACACACAAAAATAACCAAAAATATTTGTGTTATAATAAAAAACACATTCTGAAGCCATCACTGAATAAAGAAGCCATTTATCTTGGAATCTTTCAGAAGACCTAGCAGCTGGCTTTATATATGAGAGGCAGTCACTAAGTTTTACTTTTTAAAATGAACTCTGGGGCTTCTCTGGTGGCGCAGTGGTTGAGAGTCCACCTGCCAATGCAGGGGACACGGGTTCGTGCCCTGGTCCGGGAAGATCCCACATGCCGCGGAGCGGCTGGGCCTGTGAGCCATGGCCGCTGAGCCTGCGCATCTGGAGCCTGCGCTCCGCCACGGGAGAGGCCACAACAGTGAGAGGCCCGCGTACCACAAAAATAAATAAACAAATAAAATTTATAAATAAATAAAATTTATAAATAAATAAAATGAACTCTGAATAAGAGAATAAATTTAATTATATTTATTACTTGAGTAAAAGTTACTAACTCAAGTATGAAAAAACTAAGTAACAGGTTCACACATGGGCCCACTTAAAATATATAATCCTGGGACTTCCCTGGTAGAGCAGCAGTTAAGAATCTGCCTGCCAATGCAGGTGACATGCGTTCAAGCCCTGGTCTGGGAAGATCCCACATGCCACGGAGCAACTAAGCCCGTGCGCTACAACTACTGAGCCTGCGCTCTAGAGCCCACGAGCCACAACTACTGAGCCTGCACACCTAGAGCCCGTGCTCTGCAATAAGAGAAGCCACCACAATGAGAAGCACGCGCACCGCAACGAAGAGTAGCCCCCGCTCGCCCCAACTAGAGAAAGCCCGCACGCAGCAACGAAGACCCAATGCAGCCAAAAATAAGTAAATTTATTTTAAAATAAATAAATAAATAAATAAAATATATAATCCTTTATATTCAGTTAACAACACTAATGTTATATAATTATAAATATTCAAAACTAAAATGGAGTTGTCATGTCATCCTTCTCATTAACACCTATTGACTCTAAATATAAAGCCAATTAAACTTCTGATTTTGCTTCTTTAATCTCTTGGTCTAGAGATTATTATTCTTCATACTGTGGCTTCTATCTCATACATATACATATAACTGTATGTATTTTTACAAATTTCCAAAATCAAACTGTTAAATATATAGTTTGAACATCTATAAGCAATGCTTTTCTTGTATAGTTGTAAAAATTTTGCATACTATTTTATAAGCCAATTTAGGTACCTGTGGCTCTTACTCAACACTTACACTGGATATTCAATGTAACTATGTTAATTCTATTAACTACATATATACACAAACACACACATATATATATAAAACAGGTGGAATACTTCCTAAAATAATAATTACAAAATGTTAAATATCCGACATTGTCATAGATCACAATAGACACTAGTGGTTCTAAATATCTTTTCTTTGGGGGGGTGGGGGGGCATGCCACGAGGCATGCGGGATCTTAGTTCCTTGACCAGGGATCAAACCTGTACCCGCCCTGCAGTGGAAGCATGGAGTCTTAACCACTGGACCACCAGAGAAGTCCCTAAATAACTATTTTAAAAAGATACTCAAATAGAACTCTCATTAGATGCCTTTCATCTAAAAAAAAAAGACCAAAAAAAAAGTTTTTCTGTTCTTTTCAACCATTACATCATGTAATTGATCACACCATTATCACTGACCATAAAGAAAAGGGAACCCATAAATAGAATTGTAAATGTAATTTTCTTCTTCCATGTTATACTGGTTTAGATGCACATATAGAAATATACATAGCCCATGATTCTATAATTGTACAGAAGTGCTTCATCTGACTGTGAAGGTATGTTACATATATAGTAACTTGAGAAATTTTTCTTTAACTTATAGAAGTTCTAATTTAAAGGACAAAGGACTCAGGTCAAATCCTTCTCTAATATGTGTAGTCATTTATTCTCTTTAGTATAAATCAATACTTTCACTTGAAGTTGTGTTAAAGAAAGAAGCAATTTACCATAGTGTAAATTATAATAGTTTTAATAATATTAAATTAGAAACAAAATCCAAAGGGTATAAATGTAAAATGTAAAAAAAGGAAGAAATATACCACACCTGAATATTACATTGGAATAAGGAAGGAAGGAAACAGGAATGATAGGGCAGAAGAGACTTCACAACAATAAAAAACTAAGTTCCTTGTAATTATAGAGTAGATCCTTGGTTGGCTGCCTCTTTAAAACACTTACACATTACAATGCAACCCGTATATATGTAAACTGCTATTTGTAAAAGCCATCCATTAGTGAAGAAGTTAAAAGTAAAGGTGGAATTCAAAATTAAGACATGAAAAAACTACAAGTAAGTTTTTAAATTGGTATATCACAACTTCACATTTGTTTGCAAATTTAAAATCTTTGATTCCTTCTAGGTCATCAATTTCCATTGCTACAGCAGTAGAAAATATGGCTACAGTTTCCTTTATACAAACCTTAATTTGACCTTCCAATTCTTCAGTTTTCTGTTCTAAAGAGAGGTATTTCTCTTTATATTCTTTAAGATGACTTTCCAGCTGACTGCAATGTTCTTGCTTATCCTGCAACTTTGTAGTGACCTGATCCAACTGAGTAGTGATCTTATTTAACTCCTATAAAAAAGTACAATTAAAGATAACTTTGGTAAGGTTTACTTTGCTGTAATGCCCAAATGTTTGGTCAAAGTAAGGCAGAAAACTCTAACTTTATTTAAGAAACTATTTTGAGTAAGACCATAGATAAGTCTAATAATATATCAGAGGTTATATTTACCCACCAATGTAAAGGACTTGAACTGAAGTTGTACATAGTCTGAGATACTACGTTTACATACATAAGAGCTCAATAACTTTTTCTAGGAAGAGTTATTTTAGGAGCCAAAAGATACAACAGAATATTAAACAGGCTAATAATAAAATAACACTTTTATACTATAATTAAATGTTTTCAATGTTCAAAACACCATTTTTAATATAATTTTTTAAATTACAGGGATTACATTATGATACTTGAACAATTCATTTGGAATATCTAGTTGCACAGAAAAAAAACAAAATAAAAATTACTAGTAAATCCACTACCCACAGATAATTACTATTAATGTTTTGATAGCTTTCCTTCTAGTCTTTTCTGTATGTTAGTTTCTATTTTTTGATTTGTACTTTTAAAATAAAGGAGGTCGCTTTACATACTGTTTTACTGTACCCTCCTTTGTTTTTTGTTTGTTTGTTTTGGTTTTTGTTTTTGTTTTTGCGGTACGCGGGCCTCTCACTGCTGTGGCCTCTCCTGTTGCGGAGCACAGTCTCCGGACATGCAGGCTCAGCGGCCATGGCTCACGGGGCCAGCCGCTCCGCGGCATGTGGGATCTTCCCGGACCGGTGCACGAACCCGTGTCCCCTGCATCGGCAGGCGGACTCTCAACCACTGCGCCACCAGGGAAGCCCTAACCTCCTTTGTTTTTACATAACAATGCATCATGAAACTGTGACATTATTTTCTAAAATATCATTATACATGACTGCGTAAATTTCTATTTTTATCAATACAGACCATTTTTTAGCCAAATGTCCTATTTTATATTCTTAGATTGCTACAAACCTTTCTGCAGATATGCTAACAGCATGCTTAAAACTACGATTATTTCCTTAGGGTAAAGGACTAAAAGTGAGCTAATGAATATGAAAAATCCTAAAGGTCTTAAAATAAATATATTGCCAATCAGCTTCCCCTACCACCATCAAAACAAGCCACTGTGGAAGTGGCTTGTTCTTCTACACCATGTCCAATCCTTCCAGTGTTAAACACATACACATGAACATTTTACCTTAATAAGGGCATATTCCGTTATTGTCTTAATTTGCAATTGCTTCTTAATGAACTTGAGGATTTGCTAATATAGTTTTGATCATTTACTTTTTTTTGTAGTCACTTATTTCTTATGTAAAAGTGTTTTAAACATCAAAAATATTAACCCTTCATCAGACATACTTCAGAAAATGTTTTATTCTTTGGCTACTTGCTTTAGAATTTTGTAATATTTTTGTCAGGTAAATTTTGAACTTTTATGTGGTTATTCTTATAAAGACTTTTTCCACTATAGTTCCTGGCACTGACCTAATACTTAGAAAATACTTTCCAGATGTGTTTAGCAATAATGTAAATAACAATATAAAGTAAAAAGCAAGTTGCAGAACAACATATATAATGATAGTATATGTATAAAACAAAAAGACCTGTGTGTGTGTATATACACACACACATATATTTTTGTTCAATGTTTATATAAGTCTGGAAGGATACATACCAAATTTAAAAGCAAAATTTCCATATAAGGAGAAAAGATGGATTGGGGTTAAGGGTAAATATAGAAAATCATTTTGTTTCATTAACTTGATACACTAATATATTGTTTAAAAAATGTTTGGACCAGGGCTTCCCTGGTGGTGCAGTGGTTGAGAGTCTGCCTGCCGATGCAGGGGACACGGGTTCGTGCCCCGGTCCGGGAGGATCCCACATGCCGCGGAGCGGCTGGGCCCGTGAGTCATGGCCGCTGAGCCTGTGCGTCCGGAGCCTGCGCTCCGCAAGGGGAGAGGCCACAGCAGTGAGAGGCCCGCGTACCACAAAAAAAAAAAAAAATGTTTGGACCAACAACCAGTATTACTTCTCAAGCAAAAAGTAAACTTTAAAAATTCCTACCTGGTCAAAGGTAAGAAAAATCTACCAGCATTTTGAGCTTGGCCCTAAAGAAGGAAGCTTTTATTCTACCAGAAGTGTTGAGAAGAGTAACTTGTGTATTCTTTCCAGCCCTACTTACTCCTACCCCCAAGAAAAGAGAGTAGCTCTTACTATTGAGATGGAATACATGGTGCTCTTTTCCTGCTTCGAAGTGGTAAGTATATCTGGGTCACGGCCTGATTACCTACTTAAAACAGGTGTGGAAATCTGTCTCTTTCCCAGTCATTGGTATTTGATGGGATGAAGCAACAATTCAACAATTAGGAGTAAATATTTCAGCTCCACACCAAGGTCTATATTATGGGAGAAATACAATATTAAGAAGCTCAACCATAGCTGCACAAGTTGAGCTTTATCAAAAACAAAGATGGGGCTTCCCTGCTGGCGCAGTGGTTGAGAGTCCGCCTGCCGATGCAGGGGACACGGGTTCGTGCCCGGGTCTGGGAAGATCCCACGTGCCACGGAGCTGCTGGGCCCGTGAGCCATGGCCGCTGAGCCTGTGCTCCGCAACGGGAGAGGCCACAACAGTGAGAGGCCCACATACTGCAAAAAAAAAAAAAAAAAAAAAAGATGATTTTTTTTTTTTTTTTGCCACGCCTCTTGTCTTGTGGAATTCGTAGTTCCCCAACCAGGGATTAAACCTGGGCCACCACGGTAAAAGTACCAAGTCCTAACCACTGGACTGCCAGGGAATTCCCAAAGATGATAACTTTTTTTTTTTTTTTCTGGTACGCGGGCCTCTCACTGCTGTGGCCTCTCCCGCTGTGGAGCACAGGCTCCGAACATGCAGGCCCAGAGGCCACAGCCCACGGGCCCAGCCGCCCCGCGGCATGCGGGACCCTCCCGGACCGGGGCACGAACCCGCGCCCCCTGCATCGGCAGGCGGACTCTCAACCACTGCGCCACCAGGGAAGCCCAAAGATGATAACTTTTATCTCCATCTGTCTGACTCTTGCATCTACCACTCATCTGGTTCTGAACTCAGGGAGAAATTAAGGAGAATAAGCAGGTCAATCACAATATTATATAAAACTGAGTATCATTTTTACATGTTTCCAGTTAATTTATCTACCAAAACATTAGGTTATGGTAAGAAATTGCATCAGGTTCTCCTACCTGCTGTTTATCTTGTAATGCGTTTTGGGCTGTGTCCAAATGATTTTGAAGATCTGCTCTTTGAGCAGTTTTTGCTGCTTCTGCTGACAGCAATAATTCAGTTTTGGCTTTAATCTGTAACAAAATTTACAAGTCATTTAATTTGTATTTAGTTCTTGATTTCCCCTTGCTTGAGTGTACATTACTTTTGTCACTAAATAATTTTTAAAAGTTAAATCTTTTGGCAGAAAACATAAAGATTTAGACATTAAAAAATAAGTATGTGATAATCCCTCAAACAGTAATGAGTAGGAGAGAATAATCCTAATAATGCTTGAATAAATGACAAAAAGATGTCCCTATATAAATGCAAAACACTTCTCCCTCTCTAAAATTGGACATCCACATATTGAATTATCCGTAACTCATCTAACAAATATATTTTTAAAAGAAAGAAATGTGTATCCTCTTTTTCCAAATTCTAATAGTATACTTGTTATTTTATTATATCATTTCTGATTTTCAATGGAATTATTCTCCTCAAATAAAGAAAATTAAGGCTTAGAAATGTTTCTATAACTTTCTCTACTATAGTATAGAATAAAAAACCAATGATGAGAATGAAGAAAGAAATATGTCTTAATTCCCACACCATGACTGACTCACTGAGCAAGGCTTCCATACTGGCCTCTGAAAGAAAACACATTAAAATACATAATGGGCGCTTCCCTGGTGGCGCAGTAGTTGAGAGTCCGCCTGCCGATGCAGGGGACATGGGTTCGTGCCCCGGTCTGGGAAGATCCCACATGCCGCAGAGCGGCTGGGCCCGTGAGCCATGGCCGCTGAGCCTGTGCTCCGCAACGGGAGAGGCCACAACAGTGAGAGGCCTGCGTGCCGCAAAAAAAAAAAAAAAAAATCACATAATGGTACCATACAAAGTTGGGTTTTTTTCTTTTTTGGGGGGGCGTACTCGAGGCTTGTGGGATCTTAGTTCCCCAGCCAGGGGTTGAACCTGGGCCCTCAGCAGTGAAAGTGCCACGTCCTGACCACTGGACCACCAGGGAATTCCCTGAAGTTTTTTTTTTAACCAAACCTTTTAAAAAATCAAATTCAAAATAATTCAAATATATGTAACAGAAATCTAATGGTATAATAATATCAAACAACTTTGAACTTAGGAAACAATAATAAGGGCTTCATCAAAAAAAAAAGTGAAAAGACCTGGTAGTTTCAGGAAGAGTAATTTGCTGGGAGAGAGAGAGAAAGAGACGGAGGGAAAGGGAGAAAGGCAAACAGGAAAGCTCAACAACTGTCTAAATACAACCTTTATTTAATTCCTATTCCTAATTTTTTTTTCCATTAATAAGTAAGGCAGGGGGTGGGGAGGGAGAGAGAAACAATTTAAAATATGTGATGGCCTAAAATTGGTGTTTTATTCATGCAAATTCATATTAAGTTACATAATTCGATATTACCTGTATATCAAGCTGGGAGACCTTCTCCTTGCTTTCATTTAATTGACTACTTAATTCATTAATGCTGGATTCTAGGGAAAGGACGCGGTCTTGTGCAGCTCTGAGATGTGCCTTCTGCTCTTGCACCTGGTCATGCAAATTCTCCTGGGCTTGTTTATGACTTTCTGACTGATTCTTCAGCTTCTCTGTTAGTTGAGTTACCTACCATATAAGCAAGACTCTAATTATGAAGGTCACAAATGATGTAACAAGAACTAAGAAACCCAAATTTAAGCACCATGAGAATGTTAAAGTGCTCTATGATAGATTATCTCAACTTTTTTTCAAGAAACATTATTCACATCTTTCCAAAAGTAAGTAAACATAATCTCTCAAAATCATAAGAATAACATCAAATTCAGAGATTCCTATTATTTTTAAAACCAACTCTACTGAACTATAATTTAGATGTAATAAAATTCACCCAATTCAATTGTACAGTTTGAGGAGAACTGATAAATACATTCATTCATTTAACCATCACCACCATCAAGCAAGAGAACATTCCAATTACCCCCAAAAGTTTCCTCATGCTCCTGTGCACTCAGTACCCACCCTCCGCTCATCTCTGGCCCCAGACAATCACTGATCTGATTGAGTAATAAGAGTTCCTTATATATCCTGGATGTTTCTGAATTGTCAGATATATGTACTACACATATTTTCTCCGAATCTGTCTTGGCTTTTATTTTTGTAATGGTGTCTTTTGAAGAGCATTCATTTTTCATTTAGGTGAAATCCAATTCATCTGATATTTCTTTGGGGTACTCTGGTTAGAATGCATTGAGTTTCTTGAATCTGTGGTTTCATATTTTTAATCAAATTTACAATTTTTTCAGCCACTATTTCTATAAATATTTTTCCTCCTCCCCACTCTTCTTTGACACTAATTATATGTATGCTAGATTACATAATACTATCCCACAGGTCATTAAGGCACTGTTCATTTTTTTTTCCAGCCTTTTTTCTCTCTGTGCTTCATTGTGGACAGTTTCAATTACCTTGTCTTAATGGTCACTGATACTGTTTTCCATTTGCTTAATCTATTATATTCATCCAGTGAAATTTTCATTTCAGATTTTTTTTTAATCTCTAGAAGTTCTAATTTTTATTGTTTCCACTTCTATTTCCATTATTATATTTTTTTCTTTATATCCATAAGTATATTTTATTTTTTTAAGTGTAAAGCATTTTTTTTAATTATGTGTAACATAGGCAAAATTATTTTATTTATTTATTTATTTATTTTTGGCTCCGTTGGGTTTTCGTTGCTGCCCACGGGCTTTCTCTAGGTGCGGTGAGCGGCGGCTATTCTTCGTTGCAGTGCGCAGGCTTCTCTGATTATGGTGGCTTCTCTTGTTGTGGAGCATGGGCTCTAGGCATGCTGGCTTCAGTAGTTGTGGCACAAGTGCTCAGTAGTTGTGGCTCAGGGGCTCTAGAGTGCAGGCTCAGTAGTGTGGCACACAGGCTTAGTTGCTCTGTGGCATGTGGGATCTTCCCAGACCAGGGCTCGAACCCATGTCCCCTGCATTGGCAGGTGGACTCTTAACCACTGCGCCACCAGGGAAGTCCTGGCAAAATTATTTAAGTCAATAAACTTTTAAGGAATTTTACATGTTCTGATTCTTTCCACTGCCAATCACCTTAGTTCCTCCAAACTCAAAATCTTCAAGATAAAATAGCCCTTTCAAAAAGAAGTTGTCATGTGAGTCAGCCCACAATTCTTTTAGTTGGGCTTCTTCTATCTCCAATGGAATACAAACACACTTCAAAATTCCCAGCCTGTAATCTTTGGGATCCAATTTCCTCAAGCAATTACTTTAGGACCACATTTAGGGTCAGGAGATGGATCTGCCTGGTTCTGAATTTGACACCCTTTAAAAATGTATTAGGTTCAGGGCTTCCCTGGCGGCGCAGTGGTTGAGAGTATGCCTGCCGATGCAGGGGACACGGGTTCGTGCCCCGGTCCGGGAAGATCCCACATGCCATGGAGCGGCTGGGCCCGTGAGCCATGGCCGCTGAGCCTGTGCATCCGGAGCCTGTGCTCCGCAATGGGAGAGGCCACAACAGTGAGAGGCCCGAGTACCGCAAAAAAAAAAAAAAAAAAAAAATGTATTAGGTTCAAATCATATTCACTCCTAAGCCATCACACCCTAGAACAGTACAGATCGTTGGGATATGCAAATACCTTTTTAATATGATTTTTTTAAACTTATTTATTATTTATTTTTGGTTCCATTGGGTCTTTGTTGTGGTGCATGGGCTTCTCATTGCGGTGGCTTCTCTTGTGGAGCACGGGCTCTAGGTGTGCAGGCTTCAGTAGTTGTGGCACCTGGCTCAGTAGTTGTGGCACACAGGCTTAGCTGCTCCATGGCATGTGGGATCTTCCCGGACCAGGGCTCGAACCCGTGTCCCCTGCATTGGCAGGTGGGTTCTTAACCACTGCGCCACCAGGGAAGCCCAGCAATACCTTTTTAAAATCCAGACACTGTGTTCAAGATAAAAGCCTAAAAAAAGCAGCCATCTTTGTTTCATGTCAACATTAAAATTAGAGTAATAAATCAATGCAGCTGATAATTTAAAAGCTTAAGATATGAGGGAAATTATCAGCTCTATAATCCTGGAAGCAATCTTTATGTTTATCAGTATACCCCCATCACTTGATTCTCTTTTAGGTATCATGTTCCTTCTTATCTGTATCAAAACTCATACTGAACACTGAGTTCTGGGTTGCAAAAGAGGATTTATTTTTGCACCTGTCTATAAGTCTTTGTCCACAAATTAAACAAAAACAAACACAAGTGCTATATAAGTATATTTTAAAAGCTGTGTTAAAGTACTTGTCTGATGATTCTATCCTCTCTCATTTCAGGTTCTATCCCCATTGAATTATTTTTCTCCTGCTTACAGCTCACATGTTTTCTGCTTTGTGTGTCTTTGTTTTCTGCTTCTTTGTAATTTTTTTTATATTTGTTATGACAAGTCTGGATTTTGCTGTCTTCTTTCTAAGAATGTTGAATTTTACTCCAGCTGACAGTTAATATACTTGTGGTTCAGCTAGAACCTTTCCAGGCTTGTTCCTATGCTTCTTAGGTCAGGTGTAGGCTAGCTTTTAGTCTAGGGATAGTTTAGCTTTACTCCTAAGGTGTGACATTTCTGGGGTTTCTACTGAATGCCCCCAAGTGTTCAACCATGTCTTTCTGCTCTGACTGGCTAGAACTTGAATATTTCCCAGCTCTGTGAGTTCTAATCATTTTTCAGCTGCAGCTCCTAATAATTGTTCACTGCCTGGCCTCATGGAATCTCTCCTTATGAGTGTAAAGATTAGCATCCAGTGAAAGGTTCAAGTGTATCTCTAAGCAGATTTCTGGAGGTTTTTCTCTACATTGTTCCCTCTTCTCTTCTCTCAGGGATGAAAACCTGCTTGTTGTACAATGTCTGAAAACAGTGGTTTTACACAGTTTTTTCTACTTTTCTAGTTGTTTACAGTAGGAGGACTAAATAGGTATCAGTTACTCCAATATTGCCAGAAGCAGAAGTACATAAATTTACTTTTATTTATTCTTTTTCCAAAATTGTATATGCGTTTCAGATCAAATTTGTATAATAAGCAATGTCAAGTTGTATGCAACTTTCAACTATAAAAGCTAGTCTAAATAATTCTTCATAAAAACTGGTAACCTAGGCTAACTTTGAAATTTGGGGGGAAAATTTGTGTTATATTCTAATACGCAAATTAGAAAAGTGATATGACCTACTTATACTTTAATACTTTCTCATTTAGATAATTAGAATTCTCTTATTAGACAATTCTTCCAAAAAGTGACTATAAATTCTTTACAGTTTGAAAATGTATTAAGCTAAATTTTATAAGTTTCACTTAAACTAACACACGGATGTTAGAACGATAAGGCAACTTACCAAAATTATTATTAGCTATGTATTCCAAACACATATACAATATCAAAATATAGGTAACCACTAAGCCTGGTTATTAACCAATACATAGTAACAACTAACACTTGATTAGTGCTTTTAGTTTATAAATATATTTTATTTACTTTTTTCAAAACATCACAAAATGCCATGAGGCAAGTATATATTATTAATAACTTTTCAATATGAGCTAACTATACTTTTCAAATGAGCTTACAAGGGGAAATGATTTGCTCATGGTCATCACAGGTAATAAGTTACATCGTGGGACATGAACTGAGAGTTCCTTCATCAAATCATGTTAGCTTATTTTCACTACAATAGCAACCCACCTCTAAGGTAAATGAGCTAGTATTTGTCAGAAATACATAATAATTTTTAAAGTACTAAAAATAACAGAAGAATCATTTAGATAAAGCACTTAGTAAGATTTAGAGAGATAAAAGTAAATTTTAGAAATAGAATACACTTGAAAAGTAAATTTTAGAAATAGAATGCACTTGACAAGCTTACTTGTTCTTGTAATGTATGGTTTTTTTCCTGTAACTGGTTAAGAACAGCAGTCTCTCCCTCACCAGCCTGAATTTTTGCATAAAGGTCTTCTCTTTCCTTTTCTAGTAAGGAAATATTTTCTTTACTCTTCTGTAATAAGGCTTCAAGGTTCTGGATCTTTTGGTCCTTATCACCAATTTGACGTAGTACTTGTTCTAAATCATTCTGTAAAGAATTGAAAACTACTACCTTAATGATAGAGAACTTAAAAAGTTATTCCTCAAACAAAATGATAATAAATAAATTTTAAGACTCAAACTCTTAGTCTTACATATTTTTTACTAATCATTACATTTTAACATGGCAAATTTAATTAAATAATTAGAACTATATACTTAACAATATAAACCTATATTATTGATAATAAACTAGAATTTAACCAAAATACCCCTTCAATTAACCACACTCTTACTCTAACACTCTGACCTCACCACCTACGATGACTCTTGTTTACTCCATTTCAGACACGTGGGGCTCCTCATTATTCCTAACCACACCAGGCACACGCCCACCTCAGAGCCTTCACACCAATTGTCTCTTCTGCCTGGCACACTTCCTCAAAGTCACATGGCTCATTCCCTCTCCTTCCAATGTTTGCTCAAATGCCACCATCTCAATCATACCTACCCTGATCATTACATTTAAAATTGCAGCCTTTCCAAATACTCCCTCTCCTGAATATTGTTTCTTCCCACAGCACTTATCGTCTAACACTCAATAATTTACTGAGTTTTCATGTTTATGTGCCTCCCTCTGCCCCTCACAAGAATGTAGGCTCCAAGAAGGTGAAGATTTTTATCTGTTTTATTCATCGAGGTATCCAAGACCTGTATGTTCTAAGATATTTACTGAATGAACGGAAAAGTAAGTGATTGTACTCTAACACACATACACTCATGAAAGATCATTTCAGTACCCCAATAGGACTCTTCTGTCACTCCCTCAAGGGATCCCTCTTCTTTACTTCACCAAGGACCGTCATGTTACACAGAGCACATGCAAGAGCCCACATCCAGAGCAACACTCACTAATGTTGAGAGCTAGCTGACCCACAGCCTTTGCCTCTGCCTCAATCATTCTAAGAGAGCCAGAGAGCCTCTACCCAGAACAAGGCCCTAACAAGCCCTTAGGCAAACTTCATAGCAGCCCACACCACCTTCCTGAGACGGAGCCAGCAACCCCCTGGTACCCTGAACGAACTGTGCCAATATTAAAATATGTGAGATCAGTCACTTTCAAACATGCTTCTCATCCCTTTAAGTTTCAATCACAAAACGATGAAAAGCAACCTAATCTCTCTGCTCTCATCCTCTGTTCCTGCCACTAAGAACCCTCTCTGCACATTCTACCAATCTTCTGGAAACACAGTTCCAGGGCTAAGCTTTTTCTAGAACTATCACTCTATTTCCAAGTCTAACTGAAGTTTGGTGCTCCCTGTACAGATGCCGATTTCCCATCAGCCCTCTCTGATATGTAAGGACTGTTCTGTTGGGCAAGCAGGAGAGGTTGACTTTTTCTAGATTTCTTCACTGCCATTACTCTCTCCCTCAAGTAAAAGGTTTATGCTGCTTTGGGAATTATGTATTCATTTATTCTATCCTCTATGCTGTGTTGCTATCATCTATAAATCCCTACCTCATTCACTGAAGACTTGAGACCTGATTTAGTCTTTCTCTCAATCCCAATTTCTGCCAATTTCCTGGGAAATACAAAATACACAGAGAATTAAGAGTACAGCCTCAACATTCATATCATCTTAATTCCTGGACCTTTATTCATTCTATTCAATCACTCACATGCAGGATCTTGTAATCACCTGAAATTGCTCTAGATTAAAAAAATGTCGGGCTTCCCTGGTGGTGCAGTGGTTGAGAGTCCGCCTGCCGATGCAGGGGACACGGGTTCGTGCCCCGATCCCGGAAGATCCCACATGCCGCGGAGCGGCTGGGCCCGCGAGCCATGGCCGCGGAGCCTGTGTGTCCGGAGCCTGTGCTCCGCAACGGGAGAGGCCACAGCAGTGAGAGGCCCGCGTACAGCAAAAAAATAAAAAAAAATAAATAAATAAATAAAAATAAAAAATAAAAAAAAAAAAATGTCAATTATCCTACTCTGTGACCACAACTTCCTCACCGTCTTCCAGTTTCATGACCTAATTTCTGCTTTTCAATGTCAAAGAGACATTAACCTCAATTTTATTCTAGCATATTTAGCATACACCTAGCTTTTCTTCCTGAACCTCATATATGGATATGAACTAACCTTAACTATTCTTTCATCTACATTCTCCATTTCCTTTTACCCCCCAAGTTTCCAATACAGCCACTCCAAAAAAGACCCAATCCTAGATCAATGGTGCAATCTGCTTTCTCCACACCTACATTTCTAAGCACTATTAGAGCGAAATCACAAACCTCCACAGATTGGTGCCACCACAAATTTCTAGACTCCAACCTCTATTATATACTCAGAATCATCTTTTCACTCCTGTCACTTGAGTGGGGTTCTCATCCTCAAATATTCCCCTAAATAACCATTTAAAAGCTTAATCTTAATCTCCAAATTCTTAATCTCTGTCCATCAGACATTCAGCTATTACTATTCAAACTTAACCTGGGGGGTGGGCGGTGCTATATTATCTTCAGGAATGACCTACCATGATTTTTCTTCCTCTTACCTATAAAATTATACATAGACATATATAATTCAAAAATATTTACACACTACTATATGTAAAATAGATAACCAAGAAGGACCTACTATACAGCACAGAGAACTATACTCAATATTTTGTAATAACTGTAAAGGGAAAGAATCTGAAAAAGAATATGTATATATATATATATACACACACATATATACACACACACACATATGCATATGTATGTATTTATGTATAACTGAATCACTTTGCTGTATACCTGAAACTAACACAATATTATAAATCAACTATACTTCAATAAAAATAAATAAAGTAAAATATATTTAAATACACACACACACACACACACACCTCCTTTCTTCAAAGGATATCCTTCACAGGATAAGTTTGAATTTACCACCACCCATTGTACAAGTGACATCATAGCTTATGAATACCTTATTCCTTCAGTCACCTCCCCTTCTCCAATATCCTCAATTATTCCCTCTCTACTAGTCCCTTTGTCCTACATTATAAACATATTCAGGTACCTCTGGTTCTCAAAAACACTTCCTAGACCAAGTCCCACTCCAGTTTCTGCCCAGTCTTTATGCAATTCACATTTTAATTTCAAAAGTAATGCATATTTACTTTCCCCACTCCCTCATCTCTCATTTACTCATCAATCAAAAATCAGACATTCATGTCTATCACTTTATTGAAATTATGTTTCACAAGTCACTAATTCTTAACTACTTAACCTAATGAATATTTTTCATTTATCATACTGGGTGTCCTCTCCACACACCCACATTTGAAGTTGCTGCTTACTCCCAACTTTTGACTCTCCCTAGTCCTTTGGCTTTCACTCTGCAAGGTCTCCTTAATTGCTCTGATCATTCTTTCTTTGAGCTGTTCTTCCTCTACTCATCCATCCCTTAAATGTTAGTGTTTCCCAGAAGTCTTGTGTTACCAGTTGTCTGTTTTTCTCATTACACTCTCTCCCTGGTTGATCACATTTATTCTAATAATTCCATTTACCCCATAAATACTGTCTCTCACAGCTAATATATAGCATGGTCCTCTCCTTCAGGCTTTAAATTAATACATCCCATAGGTGCCTCAAGACTCGTCCAAAACTGAACTCACTGCACTGGCCATCTTTCTCAAGTTCATTAACACAGCTGATGATATCTCCATTTACCATGTAACTCAATGTTATCAGTCTTCAAGCCATTCCCTTTCTCTGTCATTCCCTACAACTATTTATTAATTTACCTCCAAAGTAGTATTCATATTTGTCCATATGATATTTTTTAGCAATTGCTTAAACTAAGACCATCATTATGGCTTCCCTGGTGGTGCAGTGGTTAATAATCCGCCTGCCAATGCAGGGGACACGGGTTCGAGCCCTGGTCCGGGAAGATCCCACACACCGCAGAGCAACTAAGCCCGTGCACCACAACGACTGAGCCTGCTCTCTAGAGCCCGCAAGCCCCAACTCCTGAGCCCACGTGCCGCATCTACTGAAGCCGGGACACTCTAGAGCCCGTGCTCCACAACAAGAGAAGCCACCGCAATGAGAAGCCCATGCACCACAAAGAAGAGTAGCCCCCGCTCGCCGCAACTGGAGAAAGCCCACGTGCAGCAACGAAGACCCAACACAGCCAAAAATAATAAATAAAAATAAATTGATAAAAAAAAGGACCATCATTATTTTTCACCTAAACTACTGCATATATTAGTCTTTTAACTGATCTCCTGTTTCAGAATATTCTCTCCAAAATTCATGTTTTACAAAACCATGAGAATAATCTATTTAAAAATCAAATCTGGCTATGGCACTTTTAAAGACCTTCAATACCTTTCTATCTTCAAGCATAGAAAGAAAGGCCTTCCATAAACTTACCCATGTCTAATGCTCTGGGCTCTTCTCCAACTCATCTCTAAATTACACTTTAAGCTCCAGCAAAACCTAACAGTTTCATTCATACCAGCTTCACTATTCTTTTCCTTGTAACTTCTACTTGGAGTATACTACTCACTATCACCATCTTTGCAACCCAGAAACATTTACACAAACTTTGCAACAGATTGCCCCTTCTAAGGAAATTTTCTGTAACTGCTCTTTTCCAAATTATATCCGAGTTACATAACTGTCTTCTCTATGCTATCATAATAATTTTATACACATATATACACCTACAACTATACTCATCACATCTCTTTAATTAGTTTTTAGGACTTTTCATAATGAGAGACTTTGCCTGGCCTCTTTGCCATCCTTTTCTTATTCCTCCCCAGAGATTGAGAATTTAACTAACTGGAAAGCTTGGAATAAGGAATCAAGAATGTTTAACTCAGCCCCTTGCTCTCCCCTCAGTCTAAGAGACAACCTGCCTATAAGAAGGTAAAAGGCTGTCATTTCCAGCTTTGTCTGTGATTGGATGAATAAATTTAATTCTGCAGTACATTATAAGAAAGTCCACTTGCCTGCAATCTATAACAAATTCTCTACCTCATTTTTACTACTCTATTTTTTTTGCTACTCTTTATAATAAAACTCCTGGAGTTATCTATATTCATTGCATCAAACTTCTCTCTTCCCATTTTCTTTTGGACCCTCTCCATCAGGCTTTTGCCCCTCCTTCTCTTTACAAATTGCTCTTACCAATGTCATCAGTGACTTCATGTTGCCAAATCCAATAGGATTCCCAGTCTTCATCTTGTTTGACCTCCATCCTTCCAACTACCCGAGCCAAAATCCTTGGAATCATCCTTGACTTCTCTGCAGATGCCCCATATCAATCTATCAGTAAATCTGTCAGCTTTTAAAGTATATCTAGAATCTGACCATTTTTCACTACCTGCACTGTTTTCACTCTGATCCAAGCCATATCATTTCTTGTGTCAATTATTATAGTAGTCTCTTAGCTAATTTCTTTGTTTCTACTTATGTGCCCCTGCGGCCTACTCTCAATACAGTAGCCAGAGTAATCCTACGAAATTATAAGTCCGATCATACTACTCCATTGCTCAGAATCCTCCAATGATTTCTCATCTCACAGTAAAATCCTTAAAATTACCTATGAAGCTTGACATGTTCTGATCCTCTGTGATCTCTATGGCTGTGATCCCTATGGCTTTCAACTCTCTTATCACTCACACCACTCCACTCACTGGCTCCTTGATGTTCTTGTACACCTTCCCTTCCTTTAGATCTTCTCAAAGATGCCTTCCCTGGCAACCATATCTAACATTGCAGTCCCACCTCCAGACCCCCAGATACTTCCTACTCCCCGTCCCTTTTTTCATCTCCATAGCACTTCCACCATCTAACACACTATATATTTTGCCTATTTACCTTGGCTAGTGTTTGCCTTCCTCACTAAGCTCCATGAGAGCAGACATCTTTGTCTATTTTCTTTGCTACCATATCCACAAAATCACTTCCTTGGCTAACAGTAGACATTAATATATATTTGTTGACTGACTGAATGAAAGAACAAATAAATGAATACAATATTTGGATCTCAAACCACCTGACTCCCATGCCACTATCCAAACTCAGAAGGGAAAGAAAGGCATATTACTTACTTCCTCCTTTCAACTCCAACATTGCTTCTGTGTGTATATCATTAGATTGCCTTTTCCTAGAAGGCAGGCACTGTGTCTTACTCAGCTCTCTAATTTCAGTGCTTACCACTGGGCCTGACACACAGTGCTCAATAATATTCAATGAATTAATAAAAGACCAAAGGAATAAATGAATGTTAAATTCAAATTCATTTCAAACATCTGGGTACTGTCTTCTGCTCACCATAACAAAAAAAAAATTTTACCTTATTTCAATCTTCTGAGCTATACTATAGAATCTGTACAAATTTAACTCAGTCACATTTTCTATACCTACAATTCCAACGTTCATATGATAGCTCTGAAACAGGGAAAGACATGACCAATAAACGTAAGTTCTATTGTAGGAAATACAAAATGTTATTTTTTACTGAGGTATACTAAACTGAGAAATTTTGTTTGCATTTTTCATTTCTAAAATAAGGTATTTTAATAAACAATAATAAATAAATAATTTATTATGTATAAATAATTTAAATAAATAATATATTTTATTTAAATAAATTTAGTAAATTTCTTTAACAGAAATTTAATAAATTTTAAATTTTTATATAAATTTATAAGTAATAAATCTGTTCATAATAAATATTTTTTAATATTTTAGAAAAACTTTTCAACAGAGCAATCAAAAGAAAAAGATTTTCTGATTATCCAGATACTGAAAATTATCAAAACTCTTCACAATCAAGTACTTTGCATTATCTAGTTTCACCACAACAAAAGGATAATGATTTGGTTTATTTTTGTTTAAAGGGCTAAAAATCCAAATACTATTTACCTGAGCTTCACGAAGTTTTGCTGTAGTGCTTTGCTGAAGAGCTTGTTGTTCTTGATGCTGTTGCTTTGTTTTATCTAACTGATGCTGCAATTCCGTGGAATTTGTTACTTTTTCCTTCAACTTAAAAAAAAAAAAATGAAGACTGTCAGTTGACAACTTAAAGGCATAATGCTATCATATAAATATCTGGTAGTACTTCAGATCTCACAATTCTCAAGTCTGAAGAGAAAATTCAATTCAAACAACAGATAAAAATCAACTTTAAAAGCAGTATCTCATTACTTATAGAATTGTAATCTCATGATTAAGAAATTATTCCTTAAGAATTGATTCTCATCCTGAAAAGTATAAAATTCTTTCTCCAGGTTGGCATTTAGTTCATTATTGTTTGTTTGTTTGTTTGTTTGTTTTGCAGTACACGGGCCTCTCACTGTTGTGGCCTCTCCCATTGCGGAGCACAGGCTCCGGACACTCAGGCTCAGCGGCCATGGCTCACGGGCCCAGCCGCTCCGCGGCACGTGGGATCCTCCCGGACCGGGGCACGAACCCGTGTCCCCTGCATCGGCAGGCGGACTCTCAACCACTGCGCCACCAGGGAAGCCCTATTGTTTTTATATACTAATATGATCAAGGAATTAATTATATATAAGTAATTATATATTTATTTTTAATTAATTATTTTTAAATTAATTACATAATTATTTTTGTAACAGTAATAATATTTGTTTTACTTTTTTCACAACAATCATAATTATCACTTATTGGGAAACAACAGCATGATCTACCACACTAAGATTTTGGGTCTACAAGAAAATCTTTTGCTGAAGCTACAGATTTTAACTCTCAGGGTTTGTTCAATTCTAATAAAAGAAGTACTTTAATGATAACTTTTACTTTAACCAAATAGCAGTTACCATTTTTGCCAACTACAGCTTAAGTTAGGATAGCATACAATCTTATGTTTAATTTTTAAAAGAGAAAATCCTTAAATGCAAACTCAAAGTTTATATGCACCAACTACATGTCATTAATGCCCTCAGAAACTGTTCATTTTTCAGAGTCATTAGGAATTGGTCCTTCCTGGAAAGGAAGACTCTTCTTGAGCAGCCTGACAGGTTCACCCCGAGAATTTATCCTGCCTAAAGCTGAAGAGTAGCCTTCTTTGCACATTTTTGTTGAGAACTTTAGGGAATACAATCACAACAAAATGACTTAATACAGTTAATAAATAGGACGTTTTAACTGGGGAGAAATAAAAGTCCCAACTTAAAGTTAAAAAAATCCAATTAAAGCTCTTGACCATAAAAAGATTAAACACAATATTTAAGATGCCTCAAACCTATCAATAAATGTACTAATGTAAACTCATTTGAAATGCGAGCTTACCTCTTCTTCTAAACGAGAAAGTTTGAGCTGTAGATCAGCCACTTGTTGTTCTTTATCCATCAGCTTTTCACTTGAAAGCTGTCTCTGTTCCTTCAGCCTACCATGAGCTTCCCCGAGTTGGCGCTCTGTTTCCAGAAGTTTGCAATGTAACTTTAGAAAAGGAGAAAAAAAGTAAGTACATGTGTATAAACACACCTACAATTACCGCCATTAGTACTACCACCTACTTTCCAAGCAATGTTGTACTTTTCACCAAGATAAACATAATATATTAATTTTCATGATACTTTAGAGGAACCTAAGATCCAACTGAATGTTAATCACATGAAGTATGACTCACATAAAACTGTAACCAAACATCACAGGTTTCAGGGTTTTGGCACTCTTTAAAAAAAAAAAAAAAACCTGCAAGCCTGAGGCTCTTGTTTAGATATGTGTTGTAATCACTTGAGGAACTTAAATAAAACAAAACTTAAAAATTAAGACACTTAAGGCACATTCAGACCTATTCCACTGTAGTTTTTAGAATCCCAAAGTGATTCTTGTAGTTTTCCCATAATTATGAACCAGCACAACTGACTTCTTACATTTGGGTACTGAATAGAGCACAAAGCATTCTCAAGTCCTCAAACTGGCACACAATTTCTAAATAAAATAGAGGAAAGAATAGTTTCTTAAAATATTAGGTGATTCTCATTCATTAACTTTAAAATTGCCACCTAGCTAAAACAAAAGGAGAAATTTGTCTTGGAGCTAGAACTATCACTTTCTCAAATTCCTTATTTTCGCTAATACTACCAGAAATAACAGCTGGTTTCTCTTGTGGGATTGGCTGGGGGTGGGTCCATTAAAAAAAAAAGTTTGTATTAATTTTAGAAGAATTACTGCACAAGTGCTGGGAGTGCAGAACAAAAAAAGGTGGCATGGAGATAAAGATGCAAGACATTCGGCAAGGCTTACACACTGAGAGTACTTCTACACCCCAGCGTCGTAACACATTAAATCAAATCTCAGCATGTGCCTCAGGAAAACTGGAGATTAATAACAAGCATTCTATACAATTGCTTTCAATCAAACCCATTCACGTTAAATCTGAAAATATTAAGGGTCTATAGCCTTTGTGTCATATATACACTTATATGCTCTACACGTGCATATTTCTCTGTAAAAATTCACAGTTGGCAAGGAAAAAATAAAGTTCTATCAGAAGAGTGTACACCCACTACTTTCTTATGTTATGAAGCAACCTGCAGCTGTCAAAATATATCCTATCCTCAATAAAGAAAACCAAAGTGGATTTCTAAAGTAAAGCATGCTTCAATCTAACTAAAACAGGAATCAGTAACAGTTTAAGAAAAGACATTTATTTTACTCTTGTCCTAAGCCAGCACCCTGACATCTCTCCGTTTTCTTCTTCTTCTTCTTAAAGTGCAGTGAATTAGCACTGTAGTAACTACCCAAACCCTCTCCTTCTCACTACAAGAAGTAGATCCAATCCTGGTACGTGAAAGCAAAGGAGGCCTTCAAAGTAAATTCAGATTTCAAGCATCTAAGTGCTTGATCTCTTACAGACAGGCATCACCTACGTCTAGTTCCTGAACTTGTTGGATAAGAATCACCCAATATCATTTTTTTTTTTTTTTTTTTTTGTGGTACGCGGGCCTCTCACTGTTGTGGCCTCTCCCGTTGCGGAGCACAGGCTCCAGACGCACAGGCTCAGCGGCCATGGCTCACGGGCCCAGCCGCTCCGCGGCATGTGGGATCTTCCCGGACCGGGGCACGAACCCGTGTCCCCTGCATCGGCAGGCAGACTCTCAACCACTGCACCACCAGGGAAGCCCCAAGATCATTATTAACACAAAGATAATCAGACTTCTCCCCTAGAAGTTTAGATTTAGTATATTTGAGCTAAAGCCCAGAAATCCATGTTTTCATAACAAGAATCAGATGATATTTAGTTTCAGGAATAATTTGCCAAAAAGCAACACTTTAAAAAGCAGCAGTTTTCAATCTCAACTACACAGTACAATCACAGGGGAAACATTTAAATACACCAATGCCCAGGCCTATGCCAGAGATTATGGCATAACTGAGTGGAGGGTGAGGCCTTGATATTGGTAATTTCTTAAATTTCCCCAGGTGATTCTGGTGTGCAGACAGAGTGAAGAACCACCAAATTAAAGATAAGTGTTGCTCTGGATGTAGAAAACAAACTTATGGTTCCCAGAGGGTGAGGCGGGGGGGGGGGTGGAATAAATTGGGAGATTGCGATTGACATGTACACACTACTATATATGGAATGGGTGGCTAGTGAGGAGCTACTGTGTAGCATGGGGAGCTCTACTCAACACTCCTCTGGTGGCCTATATGGGAAAGGAGTCTAGAAAAGAGTGGATGTGTGGATGTGTGCGGCTGATTCACTTTTCTGTGCACCTGGAACTGACATGGTATCGTGGGTCGACTATACTCTAGTAAAAATTTTTTTATTAAATATAGATAACTGTTGCTCTGAAGCGAAGATTTACTAAAGGGGTGAAAAAGAGATATTATATATTATAAATAACTGTCATTCTTTACTGTACAATCCTGATAAATCCCTGATCCTTAAAAAGAGATGAATCTCAAATCAAAGCTGCCCAAGGGTGTAAGCAGGCCAAAATCCCTTAAGCCATATGCCTATACCATTTTAGAGTAAATATGTTAAGAAAAAAAAAGGATAAACTAAGAGCAAAAATGATGCATCCTGGAATTATTAATAGAATGGTCTATCCTAAAGTTACATTTTGAGATATACATACATGTATATGTTCTCTGAGAAATTTAGTTTTGTAAACTTATATACACAATTCTTTATTCATTAAGTTCCAATTAATGTTTGCTAAGTGCCAGGCCCTATTCCAAATGCTTCACAAATATTAACTAATTTAATCCTTATAATAACCCTATGAAGACAGTTCCATTCTTATCCTCTTTTTGATAGATGAGCAAACTGAGGTACAAATTAAATAACTTGTCCAAGCTCACACAGCTTGTAGGCCACAGAACTGGAACTCAGAAAGCTGGCTCTTAAATCCACACTCATAAACCACTATGCTATTTGAGATGGCATGTTAGATAATCTTTTAAAATTAAGTTGGATACATGGGTTGGGGAGTGGGAGGTACAAACTACTGGGTTAGACAGGCTCAGGGACATACTGTACAACAGCCAATATTTCATGATAACTGTAAAGAAAAACAAACCTTTAAAAATTGTATAAAATTTTTTAAAAATTAAAAAAAGTAAATTGATGACTAATTGTTTAATTACATAACACATCTGCACATCTGTGGCTATTTTTAAAGTGCTCACAAACACAAATATGAAGAATATGGGGTACTTTGTTTTCAAGTCCTTTGTTGACAATTGACAGCTATCTATTTTTGTCAGCACTGATATGGGAGCTGAGGATACAGTGGAGAGCAAAACAAACCCAGTTCATCCCTACACTCCTTAAGGACGCTGAAAGAAGGTTTAAGGTGAGGCTCACTTCCATTCTTCCAATAAATACTTACTGAAAGCTCTAAGTATAGAGGCTGATAGAGTACAGAATAAAACAGATTCCTCAAATTAAGCAGCTCACCGTCCAAAGGGAATGGTAGATAATACGCAAGTAAACTAACTATACAATATAAAGTATTATAAAGAAGAAGCTTGCTGGAATAAAGTAGGGTACAGAATAAATGGAAAATAAGCTACTGAAATAGAGTGGTCCAGAAAAGCTTTATTGAGGAAACAATACCTGAGCAAGCCTTATGAAGAACTGAAATCAAGAACACTCTAAGAAAAAAACATGGGCAAAGGACCTAAGGCAAGAAAGTACTTTGAAGTGCTGGGAGTGTTTGAGGAACTGAAAGGAGATCAGTATGGCTGCTTCACATGTTGGAGACAAGCTTGAAAACAGACATAGTGTGGACCATACTACACACAAGTGCTTGCATGACCAAGTAAGATATTTGGATTCAATTCAAAGTGTAAGCAAAGCCACTGAGGTTGTTAAGCAGAGGAACAAAGTGATATCCTTCACCTTTTAAAACAAGGCCTCTGGCTTCCATACGGAGAATAGACTAAGGAGGTCTCTAGAAATAGGAAACCTGTAAAAAGGCTAACAGTAGCCCAGGTGAGCAATGGCAGCAGCTGAGATGAAGGGTAGTGGCAGTACAGATGAAGAGAAGTGGACAGATCTGAGTCAGGCTTTGAAGGTAGAATCCAGACAGCATGCTGAAGAGAAGATAAATGGTATCACTTCAGGGTCTTCAGTACAACCTCTTTATTTTGTACAGAATTGTGACGAAACCAAATAATTAGGTACACTCAAGTCTTGGAATAAAAATATTGTTTGAGTAGGTTCTCAAAAATTCCTGATGCCCCTCCACCCACTGACAACCAAATGAAACCCAAATTCCTCAGCCTGCTATTCAAAAGTCTGCATAATAAACTTCCAACTGCTCTTTGGATTCAAAATAGTCCACTACTATTACACATACCCTATCCTCGGAGCAAATGCATGTCCCTCCCCGGTTCTTGTAATACTTCCCTGCCTCTAGTTTACCTTTCTGCCTGGAAGACCCTCCTGCCTTCAAACTGCTACTTGTCGAAACCCATCCAATATTCACAATTTCAAGCACCACCTCTCTCTCACACAAAGCTTTTCTTGATCACATTAACAGGACAAAATAATTATACAATATGAAGTACTATGGGGGGGGGGAGAAAACAGGAGAGGAACTCTTCCAAGTCCCATGGTATATGAGATCATTTTATTTTAATTCTCACATTCATTGGTATAGGATAGTACTTGCCTCATCCTCAATGAGATTTACATAATCATTTAAGGTAGGTACTGCTTCCTTTTTCATTTCTGTATCTCCTAATAAACAAGGTATAGTGTCTTTTAGAAACCATAAATGCCCCATTTGTTCATTTGAACTGAAAGGCAAATATCTAAGTTATTCATTGATATCCCCAAGCCTGTTTCCTTCGATTATGAATGCCTGCATTTGTTCATTCACTTACTTACTAAAACATCTGCTGATTAATCAGCAAAATGCCAGGTAGTTGGGATAAAAAATGAATAAGACATTGTCTCTGCACCTGAAGAGTTCAGAGTCTAGTGAAGAAGGATACATAAGTTATGATAATATACTATACTGTGATAAGTAAAACAATCAAGATATGTAAATGCTTAAGCCATCTCTGGAGGGGGTGGTGGTGAGAAGTGGCAATATGCAGAAAAAGATTTCTGGAAAAGTGACAAGCGGAGAAGAGAAATAGGAAGAGTATCTCAGGCTAAGAAGACAGAGGACTGATGCCACAAAAGCCAAGTATCACTGCCCTATAAATGAAAATAGTTGAAAATTATCAAAAAAAAAAGTGGCTGAGGACTTTAATCTCCCGCAAATTTCCATTTGTCTACCAACTTTAATGTTACCTATAAGAAATAATTAGAATAGAGAATTCAGAAATTAAGTTAATGGCAAAGTCAATCAGAAATTAAGTTAATGGCAAAGTCAAAACTTCCATGAAACTTCTTCTGATAGATATTATTTACCTATAAAAAATAGTTGTTAGGACTAATTTGTTTTCTTCTTTTAAAATATCTAATTTTTATATTATTGGTTTAACAGTAATTATATTTTTAAAATTTAGTAACAAGAAAAGAAAAAAGATAAGAATTTTTAAATAAAAGAATGATCAACAATTTGAATTATTATAATAGCTAATATCTGCTGAGTACCTACCACGCACCAGGTACCATTCTAAGCAATTTATATGTATTAATTCATAAACACTTCACAATAATACTATATGATAGATACTATCATTTTAAGGGAAATTGAAATTAACAGAAATGAGATCTGACTCAATACTACAGGTTGTGAAAATTAAGAGTTATTTTTTTTAAATGACAACTTTTTTAATGAACTATATTATGATCAAACAACCATCAAACACACTAAGAAGAAACCATAGGGGGAATTACAATAAATAAAAGTTAACAGCTCTTACTTGATTAATTTCACTTTGGAGTTGTAATCCATGCTGTTCCTTTTCTTCTCTCTGTTGTTGTAGCTGTTTAAACTCTGCCTTAAGATGCTGGTACTTGGTCTCCACTTCTGATAATTCTTCTTTGAGCTTTTGAGTAGCCTCTCCCTTTTCACCTAGCTCTGCCTGTATTCTCTGCAGTGAGGTTTCAGATGCAGATAACCTTGACTGAAGCTGTTGACAATCTAGGTCTTTTTGATGAAGGTTTGCTTGTATATTCTTTTTACTCATACATTCTTCATTATGTTTCTCCTCTAACTGAGTATAGTCCAGTTCTTTCTTCTGCAACTTTTCAGTCAAGTTCTGAAATAACAATTTAACAATTTTTTTCTTTTCCTAATATTTTCTTTTCCTTTCCTAATATTTTTAATTATTCTAATTATTCAAATAATCTTTAGAGCAATATCATTTCCTACTAAATGTTTTAGTAAATATTATAATATAAACAGTGAAAATATTTTAATAGAGAAGAATTAAATTGTTATATACTTATGATTTTATTACTGGTCTACTTGACTAAGCTCTATTAATATAAATTAATATAATTTAAGAATTACCAACAAAATTTTGACATAAAATGAAAACACTAAAATCTACTAACTAGATTCTTTAGGCTATGCAACATATTTATAATCTCCCATTTGAGTTAAAAATTGAAACTACCCCTCTATTATCAAAAATTACTTTAAGTAACAATATGGTAATTCTGATTTTTGGCTTTGAAATTTCATAATTGGTAAGAGCTTTAGCAATAACAATACCATTTACTGCTCTAGTATGCCTGATTCTACCGATTCCTCATTTTTGCTCTTCTTGACAAACATCATTTTTAAGAGTCACAAGTTTAAGACTTACTCAAATTTCTTTCTAGGTGTGTAAAACAGTGATCTAAAAATATCACTTACCTGCCTTATATTTGTTATTTTACTCAATACTATCAAGTACAAAATATAAAAATGACACCTCCAATCAAAGATCTGGATCAACCAGCCTAATCAAATGTTAAAGTCTGGGCTCAGTGGAGTTTTTACTACTAATATTGAACATTTTTAGTCAAGATATTTACATACAAGATATGGATCAGAATTTTGACTCAACTCTGTAAGAAAGATAGCCAGGAAAAGAAGCCACTATAAGCACCTGATGAGTCAATCATGGACATTTATTATACTCATCTTTATATACAGTGTGCTAGAAGGGGATAATACAGAAATAGTGGAGGGCAAGCAAAACTTCTGGCCTTTAAACAGACTATAATCTAAATGAAACACATTTAAAAAATTTTTTTCTAAGTTAAAACATAATGCACAAACAAACATAGATTAATACAAAAGCTGTGTTAAATTTCTCCAGTGCACAATTTTTTTTTAAATGAAAAGAGCAAAGTCAGGTGGGGCTAACTAGTAAGTTAAAATCACCTGAAAACAAAGTTTGAACTTGGTAAAGTAGTGAGAGGAGTTAAGAACAAGGTATATATATACATGACTCATGCCATCTGCTCTATACAAAAAGACACAAAGGAAAAGACAAATAAGTTGCAAGAGGGGACACAGGGGAGTCATAAGTTTAGATAATAGAGTGGGAAAGGCAGCAGTAATGGTTCTTAAACACGTGTCTGAGAAAAAGGTCATTAATGTAAATTACCAAGTATAAATATACTATAGAAAAAGCAGTGTCAAAAAGATATCAGTATATGTAAGAAAGACAAAGTGGGAGACAAAGTAAAAAGAGCACCCGGAAGTTTTCAGCAAAATTAGCAAAGAAATGTGTCTTGACTGACCAACAGACACAGAACAAAAGAGGTAGAGCCAAAAGACTAGAGAAAAAAATAATAATTTTGAGTCAAACTACTTGTTAGGAAAGTTCTCTTTTTATAAACATTTTTTGTCTTACTCGTTAGTAACTCCACATCTTTCTTGACTTGATTTCATACTTTTTCTTTTAAGAAAATAATATTTATTTTAGAATTCATAAGCTAAATTAAGTCTATTCATTGATCATTATAAATGACTTGCATCTTTTCAAAGAAAATTCTAAGTTACTAAATTCTATGAATGCAACCATGCTCACAAATACTTGGGTGGGATATAATTTTAAAACATGCTACAAAAATTAAGTCTAGTAGTGAGGTAGTGAGCCTTCCTCATAGGCTTACTCATAAAGTGCCCAAGTAATCCTACTAGTTCTATACATAAAGGACCCCTCAGACAGCTTTACTCTTTAAGAAGCAAAAATACATTATAACCATTCACTTTAAAATTCACTTATCCTAAAAAATTAATCAAAATCTTCCTACTTTATTTCACAGATGAGATAATTAAATTTTATTTAAAAGAACCTAAAACACTTTCTTTTTAAATAACCTAATCCACTCACATTATATATTTTTATATGCAAAATGCTTACTATATCTAGTATCACAAACTGTTTATCCTTAATTATGGTCTTCTCATGGAATCTGAAGCAAAAAGTCTAGTGAATATATGGTTTTTGAAGATTGATTTTTTTAAAGTACAGTAGAATCCATTAAAGAAAACAGTAATTGCACTTTCACTTCTCCATATTAATCCTTACAACAAAAGATGATATAGACATTATCATCCCCATTCTGTGGATGAAGAAGCTAAAGCTGAAAGAACCTGATATGACTTGGCCAGGTAGCAGAGTCACATATGATGATTCTAAGTCCAATAAAGTTTTCACAACACAATTCAGACACTCCATGAGTCAATTCAGGCTTCCCAAAGCATACACTATTCAAGTTTAAATTATAAAATGAATGTTAAGCTTAACTCATAATTATCATTTTAGTAAGCAAAATTCTTTCCTTCCGAATGTCCAGTCCTCTTTTGATTTCCACACCAATTGTTCTTTCAACATATTTCCTCACAGAGACAATTTCCCTGTATTAGACTCTGTTATTCACTTGTTACTAGCCCAGGTAATGAGAAGAAATGCAAAAAGAATGGCATTTTTTATTGTTTGATAGCTTACAAAGCGGTTTCAAGGATCTCATCTCGTTTGTTCCTCAAAACAGCTTTGTGAGAAAAAACAAACTGAACTACTTGTATCTCTCCAACATCTTATATTTTGTGCTCTTACATGTCCCCATGCCTTCTGTATCTAGCTCTCAAAATGAAATGCCATTAACCCCTCTGCCATGTGACATGCTCCTAAGCATCCTTAAAGACTAAGCTAAAGGGACTTCCCTAGTGGTGCAGTGGTTAAGAATCCGCCTGCCAATGCAGGGGACATGGGTTCAATCCCTGGTCTGGGAAGCTCCCACATGCTGCGAAGCAACTATGCCCGCGCCCGAGCGCCACTACTGAGATTGCACTCCAAGAGCCCGTGCTCCGCAACCAGAAGCCACCTCAATGAGAAGCCCGTGCACTGCAACAAAGAGCAGACCCCGCGCACCAAAACTAGAGAAAGCCCACACACAGCAATGACGACCCAACACAGCCAAAAATTAATTAATTAATTAATTTAAAAAAAAAAAAAAAAAAAAAACAAGAGTAAGCTAAAAAGTTATGTCTTCAACAAGAGTCTTTCCTGATTTACTAGGAAGTAAGTTAGGAAAACATCCACCTTGGTCCTGACTCAACTCTGCATCACAAAACTTACAGTAAATAAAAACAGTAACAACAAACATTCACTGAGGTGCTTACTCTAAGCCAGGCAGTGGTCTAAGCACTTCAACATCTATTAATTTTTTTAATACTCATATCAATCCTAAGAGGCAAATAAGTATAACAGTACTTCTTAGCAGAAGAGGACAGAGACTTTGAGAGGCTCTGGGTTACAGCCAGTCAGTGACAAAGCTGGGATTTAAACATGCCTTTCACCACTGTACTATGCTGTTCATCTCAATATACCACTTTGCAATACAGTGGTAATATACAGCAATACAACTACTTGCCATATCTGGCTTCTGCTTTGGCCTATGAACATCTTAACACTGAGACTGTGGAAAAGCGGAGAGCAATGAAGGATGGAAAATGGGTAAGAGGTGAGACCCAAAAAATAACTCAATCTCTTACAATGACCTATATTGATCATATTAGTAGCTTTAAATAAGCATATGATTTTGTTCAGAATTTATATGGAAATAGTTAATTAAATTGAGCTGCAGGATTTTGTTTAAATGTCAGCATATGATTCTTATTAGAAACTAGAAAGGAAATTTCTTCAAGATTCCTGGCTTGCTTTTAAGTTTTCAAAGCCAGTGATTAAAAAAACACTGGTTTAATGCTGAAAATCTTGACATTAACACAAAAGTAACTATTTTTTCAATTCATTATATTTTATAATGTTATCTATCCACCTTGATGCTGCCTATGACCCATAAAAGCTGCCCAAGGCATTTCATTAATAGCCTTCAAAAGACCAGGCACAGAGATTTCCAAATTCATAACACTTGGATATCATCACTGTCAACAATCATGGTTTGCCAAGGACTTGGGTGAGGAGAGGTGGGGGAGCAATGATAATAAAAAAAAGGTAGATGCACATCTGTGCTTGCTCTAACCAGTGAAAAAAATCCTAAACAGGAAAACACTTCGAAAAAAAATTTGAAGTCTTACTTATGTAAAGATTATTAAGATTAGTAGAAAATCCTATTATTCCCTAATCAAAAATATCCTAATTTTACCACACTAAACCGTCTTGAGTCCATGTATTATTCATAAAAAAAAACATAGTACTTCCTTTAATAGTGTGAATGTATATATGCATGTGTGAATATATATATATATATATACACACACAATCTGTGCTTCATTATCCCTTATTAATAGTTTAATGTTTCAAAAATACAAAATAAATTACACTGATCATAAACATAAACATCTGTTGTGTGTACACCTCTGGTAAATTTCCAAGAGGTAGAAGGTCAACTCTGAGCTCAAAGGAATTAAAAATCAAACTGAGGGACAAAGATAAAACTAGAGTATATGTGGAAGTTTTCTACATATAGCTTGACAGGAGGGGAAAAAAGGGGGTAGGGAGACACAGAGGTTTTCATAAAACTTAAAAAAGATTAAATTTTAAAAACCAGTCAGCACCAGGAGTATACAGAAAAATGGACAATGGTAAACTGGTATAATTACTCTGGAAAATAGTTTGGGATCATCTAGTAAATTTGATTATGTATATAGCCTATAACCCAGCAATTTCACATGAGACTACGTAACAGAGAAATTCTTACACAAATGCATGAGATTTGTATGTGAATGTTCATAGCCACAATATTTGAAATAGCAAGAAAAAAGAAAAACTGCGAAAAAATAGGAAGTATATTTGGGTCACTTCTGCTGCATACCAAATAATATAACTGTCATACAGAAGAGCATTTATGTGATTGAATTATAAACTGAGCTAGTTGCTTTTTTCCATGAAACACCATTTTTAAGAATGACAGACAAACTATGACTATTCAGATTTGGGGAGGAAGAAAATCTGTCACTTCAAAGGATAGAACTGATAGTATTGGTTGCCAATGATAAAATTCAAGCTTCCAAATGAAGCTTAGGATTTTGGAAAACTTGTATCCACCACCATGAGCTTGACACTTCCTCATACCTATAAAGTATTCTAAGATTGATGGTGATATTGACAAATGTGATTAGTTTTATATTGTACAATGAAATGTGTCAATATTTGGGGAAAAAATCTGCATAACTCAGTGAACCAATATTTTCCACATGACTAATGCATAATGTTACAAAATCATGCACAGGAAAGACCCATTCAAAAGGCAAGACAGAGGAAAAAATTTTATTGTTACAAAGTACAAAAACTGCATTACTATGGTTTCAGATTCTACACTGTAATTAACTTTTGAGAAACTATACTTTAGTTTCAGTATAATATCAAATAAAAATAGCTACAATTATCTGAAAAGGCTATTAAGATAGTCCTCCCTTTTCCAACTACACATCTGTGAGACTAAATTTTCTTCACACGCTTCAAACACATCACAACAGATTAAATGTAAAAGCACATGAGAATTAAGTAAGTCATTAAAGCAAAGCCAACAAATTCACCATACCTTTGAGTAAAAAGATTTAATAACTTCCTATTCCTCCACCACCAAAGAAGTAAAGACATGGGAAAAAAAAGTATTGATACCAATACCTGACCTATCCCAAAACTAAATATTATCTGTTGCTCATCTTTAAAGAACCAAGGCGGAAAATATTAACATTACAGAATACAGAATAAGAACAAAGTTGGAGGTCTCATACTTTCTGATTTCAGAACTTATTGAAACATACAGTAGTCAAAACAATGTGGTACTGGCATAAAGAAAGACATATAGACCAACAGAGGACGACTAGAGAGCCCAGAAATAAACACTCACATACATGGTCAAATGATTTTCAACAAGGGCTCCAGGACCATTCAATAGGAAAAGGACAGTCCTTTCAACAAATGGGGCTGGGAAAACTGGATTTCCATATGCAAAAGAATGAAACTGGACCCTTACCTTACACTATAAAAAAAATTAATTCAAAATGAGTCAAAGACCTAAAACTATAAAACTATTAGAAGAAGACATAGGTGAAAAGCTTCATGACGCTGAACTTAGCAATGATTTCTTGGATATGGCAGCAAAAGCATAGCAACAACAACAAAAAATTGATAAACTGAATTCTCTCAAATTTAAAACTTCTGTGCATCAAAGGTGTGATACTGTAAAATATACATTTGGTCTTGGTCCCCATTTCTGGAACCAGGCTCCTAAAGCCCCAGGAATTCCCTATGTGATAAGAGCAATAAAGATATCCTTTGTTATTCCTAACAAGCCCCTTTCAACCACCTATGAGTTCGTATTAATGAGGTGATTTTTTTAGAAAGCCCTAAGGATGGGGGTTGGTTGCCAGGGGAACCAACCTTGAAGAAAGGGTTAGAACTTTCAGTCCCACCCTGACCTCCAGGGAGGGAAGAGGGGCTAAAGGTTGAATTAATCATCAGTGGTCAATGATTTAATCAATCATATCCGTGTAGGAAGGAAAGGGTTTTGAGAGACTCTGAGTTGGTGAACACGTGGAGAGCACCCAGAGAAAGCATGGAAGTTTCAAACCCTTTCACACATATCTCACCCTATGCATCTCTTCCATCTCACTGTTCTTAGGTTATGGTCATCTATAATAAGCCAGTAATCTAGTAAGTAAAATGTCTTCCCAAATTCTGTGAGTTACTCTAGCAAATTAATCACACCGAAGGCAGGGGATTGGGAACCTCCCATTTATAGCCAGTTGGTCAGAAGTACAAGTAACAAGCTGGACTTTCAATTGGTGTCTGAATTGGGATGTGTGGCGGAGGTGGGGTTGGGGTGCTCAGGCAGCCCTGCAGGACTGCACCCTTCATCTGTGGAATCTGATGCTAGCTCCAGGTAAGCAGTGTAAGAACTGAGCTAAACTGTAGGACACCCAGCGGGTGTTGAGAACTGTTAATATACGGAACACCCTCACATCTGATGTCAGAAGTGAAGGTGCAGTACAGTATTGAGAGTAGAGACACATAGGAGCGTTTTTCCTTTATAAAAAGATACAATCAACAGAGTGAAAAGGCAACCTAAGAGGAAATATTTGCAAATCATATATCTGATAAAGGGTTAATATCAAAAACATATAAAGAATTCCTACAATTCAACACAAAAACACAAACAATCCAAAGAAAATTACATAGCCAACAAGCATATGAAAAGATGATCAACCTCCTAATCATTAGGGAAATGCAAATCAACCATGAGGAGATACCACCTTAACACTCAAAAAAAAAAGAAATAAAAATCACAGAAAATAACAAATGTTGGCAAGGATGTGAAGAAACTGTTGAATCCCTGTGCACTGTTGATGGGAATTTAAAATGATACAGCCACTATGGAAAACAGTATGGTGACTTCTTCAAAAAACTGAACATAGAATTACCAGTACGATCCAGCAATTCCAATTCTGGGTATCTACCCAAAAAAAATTGAAAGCAGGATCACAAATAGATATTTGTATACCCAGGTTGAGAGCAGCACTATTGACAATAGAACTAGCCAAAAGAAGGAAGCAACAGATGATAGATAATACAATATATACATACAATGTAATATAACCTTAAAAAGGCAGGAACATGAATGAACCTTGAGGACATTATCCTATGTGAAATAAGCCAAACACAACAAGACAAATACTGTATGACTCCACTCACATGAGTTACTTAGAATAGTAAATTCATAGATATAGAAAGTAGAAGGGGTTTGGGGCAGGGGAGACAGTGAATGGGGAGTTGTTTAATGAGTCTTGAGTTTTAGTTTTGCAAGATGAAAAGACTTCTGAAATTGGTTGCATAACAATGTGAATGTAAATAACACTTAAATAAAAAAACCCACACAGAACAAGTCATACTGTACTGTGCCAATATATAAATAACATACACAAGATTAAAGTTTAAGATCTATAAAATCAATTCACCATTATATGTAGTTTCTAAATTCTTACCTGATTTTTTTGTGTTAATTCATTAACTGAACTTTTAAGTTTTTGTAGTTCCTGCACATACACAGCAACTTCCTGAGGGCCTTTGGCAAGTTCACTCCTCAGCTGGTTTATTGTGGCCTAAAAGGAAAAAAAAAAAATTAGAGCAAACTAAAATGAAAAAGGAAGTGGAAGCATCCAAAGGTTTTCAGATTACATAGATCTTTGTCATTGTTGTTGAACTGAAATAACTCAGAAATTTCAACCTGATTCTTTATCTTACCAGCCCTACATCTTTTCTGGCTGAAAATTAATTTTTAAAATTTATCCAAAATATACTTCATTTATTTAATAATACATGAAATGAAAAGTTGACATGTGTCTGAAGTAAGCACCAAACTGCAAACTTGACTTTACTGGCTTTAAATTCTATACTTTAATCCTCCTGAATTTAAAAAGGATACGCGGGCTTCCCTGGTGGCGCAGTGGTTGAGAGTCTGCCTGCCGATGCAGGGGACACGGGTTAGTGCCTCGGTCCAGGAAGATGCCACATGCCGTGGAGCGGCTGGGCCCGTGAGCCATGGCCGCTGAGCCTGCGCGTCTGGAGCCTGTGCTCCGCAACGGGAGAGGCCACAACAGTGAGAGGCCCGCGTACCGCAAAAAAAATAAAAAATAAAAAATAAATAAAAAGGATATGCAAGTTATGCCTATATTTTCTCCCAGTTTCTGTGCACAGCCTTTTTTTTTTACTTCAAAATCATGTTAAATGCAACAACCAACATAGAATTACCTTTGAAAGTGGTGAATCATCTTTTGGACTGTAATGGAAAGTATTTGTCCAAAGAAGTTATCAAACAGAAGCTATATATAGTTTTATTAACCTGGATCACTCTATGATCATGAAGAATAGCTGGGTATGAATTTGCTTTAATGCATTTAATATTGTTTAAATGAAAATTAATGTCTATTATGAAAACAATGGTTTAATCATTTAATAAATAAGGTAAGAGAAAGATAAGCAAAGAGCCTGGAAATACAAGCTTCCTATACATGAAAGCTTCAACCACTAGAGAGAAACTAAGTACTGCCTTTTAAGTATGGTTTCCTACAAGTGATATTAACAGAACGTTTTCATTTCCAATACTGCTTACTGGCTTTACTTTTTACATTCTTAACGTTACGATTATTTTCATTGCCTATATTCTTCATCAGTAAATAAACTATAATATGAATACAATGAATTTCTTAATTTTTTTAAATGAACACATTGGCAGTTACCTATATCATATATTACAAGTGAGTATTTCCATCTTCAAGGAAAAAATCTTAGAAGGCTACTAATTTATTGTGACAATAATGCCAAGTGATCTTTTGCTACTTCTTTTGGAAAGCCTTCCAGAATGTGTGGCCCTTTTGTGTTTGTTTGTTTGTTTTTTTGCAGTACGCAGGCCTCTCACTTTTGTGGCCTCTCCCGTTGCAGAGCACAGGCTCCGGATGCGCAGGCCCCACGGCCATGGCTCACGGGCCCAGCCGCTCCGCAGCATGTGGGATCCTCTCGGACCAGGGCACGAACCCATGCCCCCTGCATCGGCAGGCAGACTCTCAACCACTGCGCCACCAGGTAAGCCCTGTGGCCCTTTTTTTTGTTAAAGGATTCTCATTATAATAAAACCAAATCCACTGTGGATGAAGGTATAAGGATAATGGATGCAGGTATAAAGTTTTAGAAACTAGTAAACAAGGTAACTGAACTGAATGATCAAGCACTTGGGCTTATTTTAATAACCATAAATTAATGAAACTAGTTTTTTGAGTGCTTTCCAAACTGGTTTAAAGTCAATAAAAAGAGGTTTCAAAAATGTTTTGGGGAATGACAGCATGTCTGAGATACGTTTATGACCTGATTTTTTAAGGAAAACATGTATATAAAATATACTTCAAAGAAGAAAATGTTTAAATATTCATGTATTTTTAACTGTGTTCAAGTAAAAAGTGTATCCTAAACACTTCCTGTCTTGAACTGGCCATGTAACATTGAAATGGATATAGGTATTGGAAGTTTGTTTCAATTTGCTATGTCTAACAACTTTGAATCTCAGAATCACTTTCTATTAGCAATATTATGGATGTTAATAAAAATATTAGGAACAATCCAGCTACTTTAAATTAGTATGTTTTAATCTTGTAGTACAAATGCCTACTTATCACACAGGAAAATAAATTATCGTATTTAAATCCCTACTTTTAACTCTCTTTCAAAGGAATTACTAGAATATCTCACACATAATAAACAGAAATAAGTAACAGTGTACTAAAATGCAAATTTTGAGTATATTTCATTAAAGTACCATGATTCCACATTAAAGTTTATAAGATACAGTTAGCCACGTGTAACATCTATCTAGTATCTATCTTGCTGATAAATGCCAACATATAAAAGGAACTAAACAAAGAAAATGTAAAGCAAATGTATCCAAAATTATTTTGTTATATCTTATACCTTTTAGATACAGTAACATAAATAATTTTATAATGTATTCTTCGTACACTAAATATGTATATGTTTTTAAACTAGAATTTTTTAAAATATAAAAGCAAGCATTTAAAATTTTTCACTTTACTCAAGGGGGGAAAAAAGAAAGATGTGGGAAAAGTATACACCTAAAGGTACATTTTAGTTATGGGGAAGGGGAGGAACAGGAGTGAATTATAGGACACTTTTACCCTCTCTACTGCACATTATGAGTCGTTTTAATTTTGACAGTGATCATATGTTTCTATTTAAAAAAATAAAGACTGAAGAAAGACAAAATTTCAAAGGAAATAAATACATTCACTATAGCAATATCACTATGGGTGAAATTCAAAAAGAAGGTTCTTAAAGTCACATAGACAGTCCTCACTAGTTAATAGTACAAGCTCATCTGTGCCTAGAGATCTTTAGCACTTGCACTTCCTGGGAATGCTGCTCCCAATTCTTTCACCCTGCTTCTTGCTTACTTCATTCTTCTCCCATGTATCCTCTTTGAGGATACCTTCCCTGATCATTCTATCTAAAATTGTCCCACGTTATTGCCAGCCCCACTACTGTCCATATCCTGCTTTGTTTTTCTATATAGCACTTAGCATTAACTGACTTCCTATCATGATTTGGTTTACTTATATATTATTTGGTCTCCACAAAGGAATAGAAGCTTTATGAGAGCAGGCACTGTATCTTATTCACTGTTGTATTCCCCACATATAAAATAGCTGCTGACACTCAGGCATTCAAAAAATACTCGCTAAAGGAATGAGTGATTCTATCTCCAAGAAGTTACAAGATATTTGTACAAAAGGAAACAGTATATAAGACCCTATAAAATAGTCTGCATTTCCTTGAAGCCACGTTATTGAATTTAACATCAAATTTTTACTAAAAAATTTTAAATTACAAAATAATTAAGGAAAAATATTTTGCACAAACCTCCTGCTAGTGCTTTAAGATTGTAATTATTGTCCTAATATTCTACTAGTTTTAGTAAATAATCATTTTAAAGATGGTTAAAAATTTGCTTGATTAATGAAACAAAAATGAGTATATGTTTGAAGTTCTGAGATTGCCTTAAAACACAAAGTTGCCATATGGTGCTAGAAGGTGCTATATTAAAAGTAGTACTAATATTAAAAGCCTTCCAAAAACACATTACCTCAAGTTTAAGTATCTCCATTAGAAAGCAGAAAAAAATAAAATAAAATGATGGATGAAAGGTGGAAGACAAGACTGACAAAAGTACACATTGAACATACAATAAAAAGTCCAAACACACCTCTAAATCTGATCTCTTATACTAGCTTACTTTTAAATGATACTTAAATGCCCTCTTTAGTAACTATGCATGAGTGTAATCATACTTATTCCATCTCTTTATAACCTTTTTAGCTTTAAACATTGGGATTCAAATAAGTATATTTGGGGCTTCCCTGGTGGCACAGTGGTTGAGAGTCTGCCTGCCGATGCAGGGGACACGGGTTCATGCCCTGGCCCGGGAAGATCCCACATGCCGTGGAGTGGCTGGGCCCATAAGCCATGGCTGCTGAGCCTGCGCGTCCAGAGCCTGTGCTCCGCAACGGGAGAGGCCACAATAGTGAGAGGCCCACGTACCACAAAAAAAAAAAAAAAAATTAAAAAAAAAAAGTATATTTGGAATACAAATAAAATTCTTAAAAAATCATTTCCATTAAAGACAACACCAAATATAAGTTGATTACAGCTTTGATATTTTTAATAATGTAGATTTTTAGGAATAATCCTTTTATTAACCTTAATTTCTGATCTAAAGAAAAGCTAATTATTTAAAAAGTACTTTTAAATGCTTTAGAATGAGTTATTTTTCTATATGCCTTCTAAAATATCTAGATTTTTTAAATGTCAATGAATTCGTAAGTTATATTTTTTTGTTTTGTTTTGTTTTGTTGCGGTACGCGGGTCTCTCACTGTTGCGGCCTCTCCCATTGCGGAGCACAGGCTCCGGACGCACAGGTTCAGCAGTCATGGCTCACGGGCCCAGCCGCTCCGCGGCATGTGGGATCTTACTGGACCGGGGCACAAACCTGTGTCCCCTGCATTGGCAGGCGGACTCTCAACCACTGCGCCACCAGGGAAGCCCCATAAGTTATATTTTTAATGAAAGGAATGGAACATATTTAACAATGTATAATACCAGGTGTTATATCTTGAGCCTCAACTAGAAATACCAAACAAATCATCACATTTTTAGTTTCTTTAATTCCTTTTACTGTTTTGTTTCTGATTCCAATGTTTTAGGTTCAGTAAAGCAGTAATATATAAAATAGGTTTTTTTCTATTAAGTTCAAGTTATATAATTCACTAACACACTTAACTGAGAATAAATAGAAATGAATTTTAATAAATTAATAAAATACATGCCATTTTTCAAGGAGTAAGCAGAAGCTAAAAACAGTTATAAACAAATAAATGAGATGGAATATTTAGACAGTAATTTTTTTCATATGGAAATGGTATTAGACACAACTCAGAAGTATTTTAAGCTATACTCAATACAAATATACAATATGTCAAGACATAAAAAGTAATAAAAATAAGTATTAGATCAAGATTAATAGCACAAATTTACTTCTAAGGCAATCACCAGACCACCTAAAATGGGAAATAACATGATATAGAAAGAACACGAGTTTCAGACAGAACTTGAGTTCTAATCCAAGCTTCTTTATGTTAGGTGCATGACCTTGAAAAAGTTATTTAACCTCATTGAGCCCAGATTCCTTAAATATAAAACAAACTTAATACTTAACTTACAGGGTTAAAAGAAATTTCTACTCAAGCATTATTTGGATGGGATTTTACCTCATGAGACTTCTTTGATTCAGCCTCTCCTTGATTACACATTAGGAGCTTTTTATTGGCTTTGATAAACTCATGAACTCCCTGGAATTATTTGAAAATTTGTGGTACTATGTGTCATTGGGCTACAAAGATCACTTTTGGGAAATCTGCACCTGAAGTTCATAAACTTTAAAGTCTGAAATGTTAAGCATCATAAAGCCTCACATGCCTATGCATGTTGTACCCATAAACTTTCACCATTCCTCCACTGATAAGATATAGGAGGAACTAAAATAAAGGTTGACATGGGTTATCTATAATATTTATACTCCATAGCTCATTAATAAGTTACTAATTATGAATAGAGTGGCTTTTAGATCACCAGCTGAAAAACTCTAAGAGATACAAGTTGAAATGTCACTGTAACTTAACTTTTTAAACTGAAAACATGAAAAACAGAGGTCCACATCATATATGGGAGCTTAAGAACTACACATAGTACTAGTTATAAGAAAATACCTCCTATGATACAGTAGGAAGGACAAAGGCATTTTTAAGCAAATATATTTACTATACATCCTAGAGTTTGTCATATGCTGACATAATTATATAAGGGATTTACAGGCCAAAGTCATGCAAGAAATAGTAAAAGAAACTGACAATGTTTATCCTGGAAGAGAAAAAAACTCAGAGTAAATATGAACAGCCTTCAAATATTTCATGTGGAAAAGAACAATTTTTATGTTTAATTTCTGAGAACTGGAACCAGTGCATATAAATTATAGGGAAACAAATGTCAACTCAATGGAATGGCTGACTTAGGAAGAAATATGCACCCCCTACACCACCTAGCAAGAGTTATAGATCACTTATCAGAGATGCTATAAAGGGAATTCCTGGATGGAGTGCTAGACTAGATGATTTTTATGACTTCTTTCAACCACAAAATTAAATACCTGATAAATGAAAAAGAAGTCAAATAGAAAATAAGTCTTAAATACTTTTTCTAAACAACATTGGTTATACAAATGAAGACAATGAAATCATACTTCCTTTACCCCTACCAAATTGAAATAAACTTAATTACTACTTACTGACTAGTCTGGAGCAAATTTAACTTTAAATATAATTTCTATACAATATACATCATTTATTAAACAGAATAATACTCTTGTATGCAAACATTCTTCTCTAAGTCTCTAGCTTCATAGAGCAAAGATTAAAAATATTGACTATCAGACCATATTGACTATATACAAATATTACTCAGACCAGATCAAAGAAAGGCAAATACTGCTTGATAGGTCACTTGGAAAAATCCTGGCTTCACTCAAGAGTGCACACTAAACAAGTTAACATCAATCTCATTTAAGTGCACTAAACTTCATTACCTGTGAGTGAGCATGTTCTGCTTGTAACTTTCTGCATTCATCTTTGAGTTTTTCAGATTCTCTCTCACATTCCAAAGTCATGTTGTCCATTAGCGTTTGAACTTGGACCAGTTCTTTCTTAAGCACAGCAACATCTTCTATTCCAGGTCTCTGAAGCTGTGAAGCAACACATTTTAATTAAAAATCACAGTGAAACTAAAATAACACACTTTTTTTTTTTTTTTTGTGGTACACGGGCCTCTCACTGCTGTGGCCTCTCCCGCTGCGGAGCACAGGCTCCGGACGCGCAGGCTCAGCGGCCATGGCTCACAGGCCCAGCTGCTCCGCGGCATATGGGATGCCCGAACCCGTGTCCCCTGCATCGGCAGGCAGACTCTCAACCACTGCGCCACCAGGGAAGCCCAACACACATTTTTAAAATAGTTTTACTACTAAGAAATCAAAATAAAACAATTTTAATATCAATTACTAGATTCCAAACATCGAACACTGATGTCTTCCCCCAACCATCCTCTCCTTTTCCCGCTCTATCTTATACTTAATAGTATTACCACTCAAGGTACAAAATCACAAATTCACAATTATCCTTAGCGATTTAATTGCTTTCCTTTCCTTCACAAAGTACACCCACTGGTGATAACAATCACTTGATAAATGCTGAATTCCTTCATTTTTTTATCCTAGGAAACTGGTCAATAACATGAAGAAGGAACAGGTATAAACATAATTTGGGTTTGTTGCAGATTGAATACAGTTGATTCATTTATTCACATATTTCTTGAGTGCTAAATAACGGACAGAAAGGAGGCAAGGACAGACCCAAAGTTGTTAAGCCTGGGGAGAGTGATGCAAATACATGGTACCACTGACAGAAATACAGTTACAGAGGAAACAGGATGACTTGATGTTATACTTGTTGAATTTGAAATGAAAGCTAGAAATGCAATCAGAAGTATCCTAAAAGTATGAATTTATAAAACTAAAGTTCAAGGGATGGTAAGATCAGAGATGCAAATATGGACACTACTAAAAAAGACACTTGATATTAAGAGAGAAACAACAAAAATGTTAATGTCATAAATTATGTCATAAAATTCCACTTTTACTTTAAAAATCATATAAAGTATATACATTTACGTGGTAAAACTAAAGGGAATTTTTTCTTTCCTCCATTCTACTCAAGCTGTACTTCCAAAAATGTTTCATCACTGTATATATTTAATTTTTCAATTTCAAATAAGGTACATTCTAGTAAATGGCTTCTAAATTACCAGTTCAGTCTTTAGATCTTGAATTATAGTTGCTCCTTTGTTTAATTCTTCTGTTAGATGGGCCACTTTTTGTTCAGCAGCTTCTCGAAGACTCCTTTCTTCATCATATTTTGACTTTATATCTAATTAAGGATAGTTACACAAATGACATGACATTAACTCTAGGGAAGAACAGTTTTATAAATTCTTGTATATTCCAGTATGTATCTATATATCACTCTAATTCAAATTCACATTCCTTTGATAACCATAAATACATACAAAAAAATTATACTTCTGATTACATTAACTGGTAAACTATTTTTTTTAATTTTTGAATTTTATTTTATTTTTTTATACAGCAGGTTCTTATTAGTCATCAATTTTATACAAATCAGTGTATACATATCAATCCCAATCGCCCAATTCATCCCACCACCACCCCCAACCCCCGCCGCTTTCCCCGCTTGGTGTCCATACGTTTGTTCTCTACATCTTTGTCTCAATTTCTGCCCTGCAAACTGGTTCATCTGTACCATTTTTCTGGGTTCCACATATATGCATTAATATACGATATTTGTTTTTCCCTTTCTGACTTTCTTCACTCTGTATGTCAGTCTCTAGATCCATCCGCGTCTCAACAAATGATCCAATTTCGTTCCTTTCTATGGCTGAGTAATATTCCATTGTATATATGTACCAAACTTCTTTATCCATTCATCTGTCGATCAGCATTTAGGTTGCTATCATGACCTGGCTATTGTAAATAGTGCTGCAATGAACACTGGGGTGCATGTGTCTTTTTGAATTGTGGTTTTCTCTGGGTATATGCCTAGTAGTGGGATTCCTGGATCATATGGTAATTCTATTTTTAGTTTTTTAAGGAACCTCCATACTGTTCTCCATAGTGGCTATATCAGTTTAAGTTCCCACCAACAGTACAAGAGGGGTCCCTTTCCTCCACACCCTCTCCAGCATTGGTTGTTTGTAGATTTTCTGATGAAGCCCATTCTAACTGGTGTGAGGTGATACCTCGTTGTAGTTTTGATTTGCATTTCTCTAATAATTAGTGATGTTAAGCAGTTTTTCATGTGCTTCTTGGCCATCTGTATGTCTTCTTTGGAGAAATGTCTATTTAGGTCTTCTGCCCATTTTTGGATTGGGTTGTTTGTTTAATATTGAGCTGCATGAGTTGTTTATATGTTTGAAGATTAATCCTTTGTCTGTTGATATGTTGGCAAATATTTTCTCCCATTCTGAGGGTTGTCTTTTTGTCTTGTTTATGGTTTCCTTTGCTGTGCAAAAGCTTTGAAGTTTCATTAGGTCCCATTTGTTTATTTTTGTTTTTATTTCCATTACTACAGGAGGTGGATCAAAAAAGATCTTGCTGTGATTTATGTCAAAGAGTGTTCTTCCTATGTTTTCCTCTAAGAGTTTTATAGTGTCCGCTCTTACATTTAGGTCTCGAATCCATTTTGAGTTTATTTTTGTGTATGGTGTTAGGGAGTGTTCTAATTTCATTCTTTTCCATGTAGCTGTCCAGTTTTCCCAGCACCACCTGTTGAAGAGACTGTCTTTTCTCCATTGTGTATCCTTGCCTCCTTTATCATAGATTAGTTGACCATAGGTGCGTGGGTTTACCTCTGGACTTTCTATCTTGTTCCATTGATCTACATTTCTGTTTTTGTGCCAGTACCATATCGCCTTGATTATGGAACCTTTGCAGTATAGTCTGAAGTCAGGGAGTCTGATTCCTCCAGCTCCGTATTTTTCCCTCAAGACTGCTTTGGCTATTCGGGGTCTTTTGTGTCTCCAAACAAATGTTAAGAGTTTTTGCTCTACTTCAATGACATTGGTAATTCAACATGGATTACATTGAATCTGTAGATTGCTTTGGGTAGTATAGTCATTTTCACAATATTGATTCTTCTAATCCAAGTACATGGTATATCTCTCCATCTTTTGGTATCATTTTTAATTTCTTTCATCAGTGTCTTATAGTTTTCTACATACATGTCTTTTGTCTCCCTAGGTAGGTATATTCCTACGTATTTTATTTTTTTGTTGCAATAGTAAATGGGAGTGTTTCCTTAATTTCTCTTTCAGGTCATCATTAGCGTATAGGAATGCAAGAGATTTCTGTGCATTAATTTTGTACCTGCAACTTTACCAAATTCATTGATTAGTTCTAGTAGTTTTCTGCTGGCATCTTTAGGATTCTCTATGTATAGTATCATGTCATCTGCAAACATTGACAGTTTTACTTCTTCTTTTCCAATTTGTATTCCTTTTATTTCTTTTACTTCTCTGACTGCCGTTGCTAGGACTTCCAAAACTACGTTGAATAACAGTGGTGAGAGTGGACATCTTTGTCTTGTTCCTGATCTCAGAGGAAATGCTTTCAGCTTTTCACCATTGAGAATGATGTTTGCTGTGGGTTTGTCATATATCGTTTTTATTATGTTGAGGTAGGTTCCCTCTATGCCCACTTTCTGGAGAGTTTTTATCATAAATGGGTGTTGAATTTTGTCAAAAGCTTTTTTTGCATCTATTGAGATGATCATATGGTTTTTATTCTTCAATTTGTTAACATGGTGTATCACATTGATTGATTTGCATATATTGAAGAATCCTTGCATCCCTGGGATAAATCCCACTTGATCATGGTGTATGATCCTTTTAATGTGTTGCTGGATTCTGTTTGCTAGTATTTTGTTGAGGATTTTTGCATCTGTATGCATCAGTGATATTGGTCTGTAATTTTCTTTTTTTGTAGTATCTTTGTCTGGTTTTGGTATCACAGTGATAGTGGCCTCATAGAATGAGTTTGGGAGTGTTCCTTCCTCTGCAATTTTTTGGAAGAGTTTTAGAAGGATGGGTGTTAGCTCTTCTCTAAATGTTTGATAGAATTCACCTGTGAAGCCATCTGGTCCTGGACTTTTGTTTGTTGGAAGATTTTTAATCACAGTTTCAATTTCATTACTTGTCATTGGTCTGTACATATTTTCTATTTCTTCCTGGTAGAGTCTTTGAAGGTTATACCATTCTAAGAATTTGTGCATTTCTTCCAGGTTGTCCATTTTTTTAGCATAGAGTTGCTGGTAGTAGTCTCATAGGATGCTTTGTAGTTCTGCAGTGTCTGTTGTAACTTCTCCTTTTTCATTTCTAATTTTATTGATTTGAGTCCTCTCCCTCTTTTACTTGATGAGTTTGGCTAGAGGTTTATCAATTTTGTTTTTCTTCTCAAAGAACCAGCTTTTAGTTTTATTGATCTTTGCTATTGTTTTCTTTGTTTCTATTTCATTTATTTCTGCTCTGATCTTTATGATTTCTTTCCTTCTGCTAACTTTGGGTTTTGTTTGTTCTTCTTTCTCTAGTTCCTTTAGGTGTTAAGGTTAGACTGTTTATTTGAGATTTTTCTTGTTTCTTGAGGTAGGCTTGTATAGCTATAAACTTCCCTCTTAGAATTGCTTTTGCTACATCCCATAGGTTTTGGATCATCGTGTTTTCATTGTCATTTGTCTCTAGGTATTTTTTGATTTCCTCTTTGATTTCTTCAGTGATCTCTTGGTTATTTAGTAACGCAGTGTTTAACCTCCATGTGTTTGTGTTTTTTACGTTTTTTTCCCCTGTAATTCATTTCTACTCTCATAGCACTGTGCTCAGAAAAGATGCTTGATATGATTTCAATTTTCTTCAATTTACTGAGGCTTGATTTGTGACCCAAGATGTGATCTATCCTGGAGAATGTTCCGAGCACACTTGAGAAGAAAGTGTAATCTGCTGTTTCTGGATGGAATGTCCTATAAATAACAATTAAATCTATGTGGTGGTCTATTGTGTCATTTAAAGCTTCTGTTTCCTTATTTTTTTCATTTTGGATGATCTGTCCATTGGTGTAAGTGAGGTGCTAAAGTCCCCCACTATAACTGTGTTACTGTCGATTTCCTCTTTTACAGCTGTTAGCAGTTGCCTTATGTATAGAGGTGCTCCTATGTTGGGTACATATATATTTATATTTGTTATATCTTCTTCTTGGATTGATCCCTTGATCATTATATAGCGTCCTTCCTTGTCTCTGGTAACATTCTTTATTTTAAAGTCTATTTTATCTGATATGAGCATTGCTACTCCAGCTTTCTTTTGATTTCCATTTGCATGGAATATCTTTTTCCATGCCCTCACTTTCAGTCTGTATGTGTCCCTAGGTCTGAAGTGGGTCTCTTGTAGACAGCATATATATGGGTCTTTTTTTTGTATTCATTCAGCGAGCCTGTGTCTTTTGGCTGGAGCATTTAATCCATTCACGTTTAAGGTAATTATCGATATGTATGTTCCTATGACCATTTTCTTAATTGTTTTGGGTTTGTTTTTGTAGGTCCTTTTCTTCTCTTGTGTTTCCCACTTAGAGAAGTTCCTTTAGCATTTGTTGTAGAGCTGGTATGGTGGAGCTGAATTCTCTTAGCTTTTGCTTGTCTGTAAAGCTTTTGATTTCTCCATCCAAACTGAATGAGATCCTTGCCTGGTAGAGTAATCTTGGTTGTAGGTTCTTCCCTTTCATCACTTTTAAGTATATCATGCCACTCCCTTCTGGCTTTTAGAGTTTCTACTGAGAAATCAGCTGTTAACCTTATGGGAGTTCCCTTGTATGTTATTTGTCATTTTTCCCTTGCGGTTTTCAATAATTTTTCTTTGTCTTTAATTTTTGCCAATTTGATTACTAAGTGTCTCAGTGTGTTTCTCCTTGGGTTTCTCCTGCATGGGACTCGCTGCGCTTCCTGGACTTTGGTGGCTATTTCCTTTCCCATGTTAGGTTAGTATTCAACTATAATCTCTGCAAATATTTTCTCTGGTCCTTTCTCTCTCTCTTCTCCTTCTGGGACCCCTATAATGCGAATGTTGTTGCGTTTAATGTTGTCCCAGAGGTCCCATAGGCTGTCTTCATTTCTTTTCATTCTTTTTTCCTTATTCTGTTCTGCAGCAGTGAATTCCACCATTCTGTTTTCCAGGTCACTTATCTGCTTTTCTCCCTCAGTTATTCTGCTATTGATTCCTTCTAGTGTAGGTTTCATTTCAGTTATTGTATTGTTCATATCTGTTTGTTTGTTCTTTAATTCTTCTAGGTCTTTGTTAAACATTTCTTGCATCTTCTCGATCTTTGCCTCCATTCTTATTCCGAGGTCCTGGATCATCTTCACTATCATCATTCTGAATTCTTTTTCTGGAAGGTTGCCTATCTCCACTTCATTTAGTTGTTTTTCTGGGGTTTTATCTTGTTCCTTCCTCTCGTACATAGCCCTCTGCCTTTTCATCTTGTCTATCTTTCTGTGAATGTGGTTTGTGTTCCACAGGCTGCATGACTGTAGTTCTTCTTGCTTCTGCTGTCTGCCCTCTCGTGCTAAATGATAAACTTTAGGGCTTCCCTGGTGGCGCAGTGGTTGAGAGTCTGCCTGCCAATGCAGGCGACACGGGTTTGTGCCCCAGTCCGGAAGATCCCACGTGCCGCGGAGCGGCTGGGCCCGTGAGCCATTGCCGCTGAGCCTGCGTGTCCGGAGCCTGTGCTCCGCCACGGGAGAGGCCACAATGGTGAGAGGCCCAAGTACCACAAAAAAAAAAAAAAAAACTTTAAATGATCAAATGTTTTTGTCTACATAAATTCCACACAGCGATAAATTACTAATTAGCATTTTAATGTATACTTAATCACATACAATATATTACCTAAAAGCATGTATATGTAGTTTAAAAAATTATATGTGATTGTTAGCATAACCAAATGTTAAATCTGTACTATATTATTTAACTTCTTCAAAATGTTACTTGTTAATCTTTAAGCATACCCCAAAAGAAAATTCACCTTCTGTAAAAATCAAGAAGAATTTTACAGAGAAAATCAGTCCTTTGAAAGGAGGAGGTGGGAGAACAAACAAAATAACTTATATAGCAACTGTATTATCATTAAATGCCAGTAATCACCACCACAATCTATAACAAATGCTTTATCACACTAAAATACACTGTTTATTTCTAGGATATACAATGGCAAAATTGTAATGATATTGATATATTGGCTAAATAATTCTGATTTAATTTACCTGCAATTTCAGTGGCAAGTTGGGCTGCTTTCTGTTCAAATAAGTCTTTCATTTGCTTAATATTAAAATTTTCTGTTTGGGCTTCTTCTAACTGCTGTTCCAGAGACTGTAGTTCTACAAAAAAGTACAGTAATTATTCAAATACAATGTGAATTACATTTCCTAAATTGTTATTACTTATAATCATTGTAGAAGTTAAAGACAATCAACATATGTCTACTAGCCAATTACTAGTAGAGTATCTTCACATTTTAAAAATTAAGCATAGGGCTTCCCTGGTTAAGAATCCACCTGTCAATGAAGGGGACACAGGTTGGAGCCCCGGTCCAGGAAGATCCTACGTGCCTCAGAGCAAGTAAGCCCATGCGCCACAACTACTGAGCCTGCGCTCTAGATCCCGCGAGCCACAACTACCGAGCCCACGTGCCGCAAATACTGAAGCCTGCGCGCCTAGAGCCCATGCTCTGCAACAAGAGAAGCCACTGCGATGAGAAGCCTGCACACCGCAACGAAGAGTAGCCCCAGCTCGCCGCAACTAGAGAAAGCCGGCGCGCAGCAACAAAGACCCAATGCAGCCAAAAATAAAATAAATAAATTTATTTTTTAAAAAAAGAATTAAGCATAGCCAATTCATTTAAGGCTCAAGTCATAGTTTACAAACATGTAAAACAAATGAAAGGAATATACAGCAACCATACCCAAATAATTTATAAATATTTGTTTAAGGATTATTTTTTTTTTTTTTTTTTTTTTTTTTTTTTCTTTTTGTGGTACGCGGGCCTCTCACTGTTGTGGCCTCTCCCGTTGCGGAGCACAGGCTCCGGACGCGCAGGCTCAGCGGCCATGGCTCACGGGCCCAGCCGCTCCGCGGCATGTGGGATCCTCCCAGACCGGGGCACGAACCCGTATCCCCTGCATCGGCAGGCGGACTCTCAACCACTGCGCCACCAGGGAGGCCCAAGGATTATTTTGAATTCACATTTCTCCGTTATTTTCCTATATCTGTCAACTGACCAAAAAGGAATATATCCTGTGCCTCTGATGAAATATGTCACAATGTGAAATGAAATTAGAACTGTTTTAAGAACAATCAAGGTCTTAAATAAAATAATCAATTAAAATATGCAGTCAACTCCTACTACTTCATTCTCATAAAGAAAAGGGATATCAGAGGGACATTAAATACAATAGCTAATCTCAAAATATAATTTTGATTATTCATTGCGCATTCCTCCAGTTAAAGTACATTACAAAGATGCTAGTTTCATAATTTTTTTACTTCAAGAGAAAAAACAGCATCGCTCTTTAATACAGATCTAAATTTTCATTAACCACCATATTAATGTAATATTTCAGGAGTTTCTTTCTAACTTCAGAATATAATGAACTAAAACAGGACTAAGATTTCATTAACTGATTAAGTTACAAAGTTCACAGGTAATAAATACTCTTGGCCTAGAATATGACTGTTATCGTCACTGTTTTAAAGCCATAAAGTATAATCACAAAATAAAATTCTTGTAGCAAGCATCACAGAAAAAGAAAGAAGTAAAAAAGGATGAGAAAGAAGAAATAGAAAAATGAAAAAATAACAGCTTCAAGTAAAGTTACCTGCTGATGAATCAGCCACTAATCCATCAGGTTTAGACTCCTCAATGAAAACAAAAAACATAAACAAATACATTAAAAGGAAAAGACAATACTGTTAAAATTGCCAATGTGAAAAAAAATCTCTGAAATCCACATTCTGTCAGGTAAGTAGCAAGATTTTGATGAAAATCAAATCTTGGCCTGCTCACCTAAGGTATGACTAGGCAGTCTGGAATAATGATGTAACTGTAGCTCACTGATTCTAAGAATTCTTTTATGTTAACATATATTAAATTTTTATGAGTCTTGCCAAGATGGCATCTTAAATTCCATAAATACAGTAATAAGTAACATAAACTATCACAATTATAAAAATAGATTCTAAAGCAAATACTTAAGTTGGCAGATAAGATTCAATCCTATAATATTCAAAAATTTTTATAAGCTGAAATATGCCATGAAACTAACACTACTAAAAAACTGGCTTTAAAAACATAAATTTTTAATTCCAGATTATAAATTGTCTTTAAAGGAGCTGAAATAAAGAATGTATTCCATAAGGTTTAATTTATCCCATGCATTAGGAATAAAATAATATACCACCTAGTCATTATTTCCATATTCTAAAGAATTATACATATCTGAAAAAGCTTCATAAGGTATCTCATAGTACATCTGACTTTTTATTTTCCTATACATTGGATTTAGACATACTGATTGCTAATAATCATCAGTATTTAAAATACATTTTCCCCCAAAGGTAAATTTCTTATCAAGGCAATTGCACTATGGGAATGTATTTATTATAAATGTAAAATAGCCATATCAAATGTAGTAAACAATTTCCTCTGCGTTTTCAGGTGCGGAAAATAATACAGCTCATGTTTGAGTGATTGTTAATGGCATCTATGTAAAACATACATAAGTGAACTATAAGTATTTTAGATTACTAAAAACCTCTTTAATGCATCCTCAATTATAGAAACTGAGCAGTAATAAGACTGATATCTTTTTATCCATTTATTTGTTTTTTTTCCTAGTCCAAATCACAATTTTTGGTGAAAAGACAAAAAGACCAACTGGGAGTCATAATGTGCTAAGATAATGTGCACAGGGATCAGTAATTACTTTATAAAAGTATTAGAGCTATTGTTAAAGGGTGTCAGTTTTATTCTAACAAATGAAAACTATATATGTATTTGGTAAAATTCATTATTCTATGATTCTTTATGTAAGTTTAGTATAAAAGTCAAAATAATTTTAGTATAAAAATCATAATTGGTTAAGACATTGTTTAGAAAATACATTAAGCTATAAAGAACATATATATATAAAGAATCTAAGATATCAAGTGAAATCCCTCAAAATAACCACTTTTGATACCACAATGATTTTGTTGTTCTTTTCCCTATATATTATTTTTATGGAAAGTTGTGTAGTACATATGTGCCTGTGTGTGTACAAAGACACAAATGTTTTTTAACATCATTAATACATCAGTTTTCCCATGTTTTCAAACAATCTCCACTAATATAAACTGTAAGCAGCTACTAATAGTTCTGTCCTTATTAATAGACATTTTAGTGATTTCCAATTTGTCACAAACACAAATGCTTTGAAGAGCTTCACTACTGTTTGAACCTATATTTCTTAACCATTTAGGTATATTGTCAGAAAATAAGAATAATGTTTTAAACAATCCATAGGTAAATGATTCTTAATGGAGCACCTTTAAGGAGTTACATCTGACCTTCCCACATATTAGTTATATTGGTTTGCATTCATTAGTACTACAAAGGATATACATGTAGGCTAATACACAGAGAAACAAATTAGGAAGTTATTCATATCAGGCCACCTGTTTACAAAAAAGTATTATGCTTAATTTTCAACAATGAAAATGAACAACTAATAACACACTTCAAGTATTTAAAAGCAATTACTTGCTGCTGCAGCCCTTGAAATTTTTCTAATTCTTTCTTTAATTCTTCTGAGTACCATTTTTCCTCCTAAGAGAAGAAATCGGTTTTTAATCAGTAAATTGTAAAAGATTTTATTTATCTGAAACACTGAAAATAAACAAGTATAATCATTTTTAGTTTTACCTTAAGTGAAGCCTGTAGGTCTTGGACCTCCTGTCTGAGTAGTGCTATGTCATCTCTAAACATAAGTTGAAAAAAGAAAGGAATTAATAGTTAATGTTCTTTAACAAATCATGGCCAGTGACTGCATATTAGTATTCTAATTTTCTCAAGTCTTAAAAAAAATACTATAGATTTTATGTATAGTGGCATGTATATATATATATATATAGAATCCTTGGGAAAATAATTTTATTCCTAAAGCACATTGTCTATAAATGGAAGAACATTTTCTCATGGAAATGATAAAACTGACTGTCAAGAACCTGAGCCAAAAGCAAAATATCTCCCATTAATTTACCAGCGATAAGCATCAATGGCTTCCTATTGCGATTAGTGTAAAATCTAAACTCATTAACAAGGACTATAAAATCTGCACAATCTACTCCCTGCCTTACCACTCTCACCCTCATTACTTTAGCTCTAACAATTCTGGCTTCTTTCTGTTTCTTGAGTCTGAAATGCTCTTTCCTGTCAAAACCTCACATTCTGTTCACCTCACCTAATTCTCAGTCAGTCTGACAAAGGAATGGTGAGCAGACACCTCAAGGCCCTAATGCAGGAAAAAGATTCCATGAGAAAACACATTTAGGATTATTCTTGTGGATATGAGGAACATATCTTCCCCTGTTGGATTACAAATAGCAGAAAAAGGGAGTCTCCTTCCTCCACGCCACTCCAATGGCTGCCATGGTAGAAGACATAAAACTGAACTGAGGTGACTGGGAATACTCAAGTTAACTGATTCTAGTACAAAGGGAACAGAACGGGATCAGTTCTAATGTTTCAGAAGACCAAGTCCACACCAGCACAAGCATATCAGAAAATAAAAGATAATGGGACATACTGGTGGGAGAATTATTCTCTAGGATGGGAGTGGGGGTAGAGAACAAATAGACAGAGTCAGCTTCATCTGTGAAACATGGTTAATGATAGAAAAAGAAGGAAACTGCCAACAAAAAAAAATGTAAAAGATGGAGAAATAAGTCCTCTACCTTTGGTAGCCATTCATATGTAAAGAATTAATTCATTATTCAACAGAACTCATCTATGCCAGACTCTCAAGTTGTTCAGTTTAATGGGGGAAGTAAACATGTAAAGAAGTAAGAGTAACAGACCATCAGTTCTATGATAAAAATAAAAACAGAGGCATAGGGACTTCCCTGGTAGTGCAATGGTTAAGAATCCACCTGCCAATGCAGGGAACACGGGTTCAATCCCTGGTCCAGGAAGATCCCACATGCCGTGGAGCAACTAAGCCCGTGCGCCACAACTACTGAGCCTGTGCTCTAAAGCCCACGAGCCACAACTACTGAGCCCGCGTGACACAACTACCGAAGCCCGAGCGCCTAGAGCCCATGCTCCACAACAAGAGAAGCCACCGCAATGAGAAGTCCACACACCACAACAAAGAGTAGCCACCACTCGCCGCAACTAGAGAAGGCCCCCACACAGCAACAAAAACCCAATGCAACCAAAAATAAATCAATTAATTTTTTTAAAAAACAGAGGCATAAAGATAGTGATCGCTTCTACTTACAAGCACTTCATGATGGAGATAAACTTTGAGGTGACGTCTTTAATCTCTGAATACAAAAGTAAAACTGGATAATAGATTCCTGTTTCTTTTGTTGACTCTTAAAATTTGTCTTTTTATGACACTTTCATTAGTTTTCATTTCTTTATTTCGTGTGTGTGTGTGTGTGTGTCTCCCCTCCCCTCCCTCTCTCCCATGTGGTCCTATGAACTTACCCAACTTGTAGAAACCACCTGCCAACTTAGTCTTAATATGAGAAGAACACAGGGAACACTTAGTCTTAATATGTGTATAGAAAAGTGTGTATGTGTTTTAAGTTTTCCCTACTCTTTATTAATCTTCCAACTCTATGTATAAACTAAAATGATGAAGAGAGGAATTAATAACAATATTCTTGAAAGGCTAATATAAAATTGAATGAAATTGCGAGGAAGATAAAGGGAGATAATTCCAATTCAACTTCTAATTGGGTGGGCTCAGTTGCTCCAATTAATCTTTTAAAAAGTGCCACTTAACAAATTTTTAAAGCAATTTGCCTAGCAAAGACAATCTTTTGAAACGTGTAACATATCAAAGCAATCTAGGATATTTACAAAAGAAAATTAGGAAACATCAATCAAAATTTTAAAGAGAAACTTTATCCAAAAATTCCATTTCTAGAAATTTATCTTCCAGATATATTCAAATATGTGCAAATGTTATGTCCACAAGGACATATACCACAACAACATTTATAATTACAAAACACTGGAAATAGCCTAAATGCTATGAACAGGAGAATGATAAAATTCCATGCAGTCATTAAGAAGAATGAGATAGCTTTACCTGCATTGATATGAAACAATCCATAAGATACACAGAGAAACAAAAGGTATAGGACAATGTAGAACTTCTGTTTTATGTAATTACATATATTTATATATTTCTTTATATACACACAGATATAAGCATATGTGTATACATGCATACACTATCTCTGTAAATATACACAAGAAACTGATGATAAGTAAGAGGCTAGGGGGAAAGGGTGGCAAGGAGTCAATTTATACCACATAATTTTTTGAACCATTTGAATTTTGTATTCTGCATATGCTATCCATACATCTAATTTTAAAATCTGGATCCCAGAAAACTAATGCATCACGTTTCATATATATGATTGATGTTGATGGAATTCTCCGTTTGCCCTATGTTAACTGTAGAGCTTTAAAACAAAAAGGCTTCATGACCCACCTAAGTCACATGGGCTTTGACCTAGAAGATATATCTTGCCCATAGTCACATGCTACCCAATATGTTATAGAAGGGCAGGATGTAATTTTAAGAAATTGGAGAGGTACAGGAAGATGGGAAGAACACATATAGTAACAAATAAACCTGGAAAAGTATACACTGACTATTCCATAAACAATGAGAAACTAGTGAAAGTTAATATTCAGAATAAAGCTATCAAATTTCCATTTTCAGAATACTAGTCTGGGGCTTCCATGGTAGCACAGTGGTTAAGAATCCACCTGCCAATGCAGGGGACATGGGTTCGAGCCCTAGTCCGGGAAGATCCCACATGCCACGGAGCAACTAAGCCCGTGCGCCACAACTACTGAGCTTGCGCTCTAGACCCCGTGAGCCACAGCTACTGAGAATGCATGCCACAATTACTGAAGCCCATGCGCCTAGAGTCCGTGCTCCACAACAAGAGAAGCCACTGCAATGAGAAGCCTGCGCACCACAACGAAGAGCAGCCCCTGCTCGCTGCAACTAGAGAAAGCCCACATGCAGCAAAGAAGACCCAACGCAGCCAGAAATAAATTAAATAAATTTATTTTTTAAAAAAAGAAAAAGAATACTAGTCTGGCAGCAATGTGGAGAGTTAAGTAGAGAGGTACAAGACATAGGGAGAGAGCCAACTATAAATACTGAAAAATATTTTTGAGTGAGAGATGATGAAGCCTAAACTAAGGCGTAGCAGGGAAGATAAAAAAAGGTTGTAAGAGGGGCTTCCCTGGTGGCACAGTGGTTAAGAGTCTGCCTGCCGATGCGGGGGACATGGGTTCGTGCCCCAGTCTGGGAGGATCCCACATGCCGCAGAGCGGCTGGGCCCGTGAGCCATGGCCGCTGAGCCTGCGCGTCCAGAGCCTGTGCTCCACAACGGGAGAGGCCACAACAGTGAGAGGCCCGCGTACCACAAAAAAAAAGAAAAAGGTTATAAGAGCTGTTAAGGAGATAGAATTAACTGAACTTTGTGACAGATCAAATAGGGGAGGGTAAGTGTGTAAAAATGAGAATATCCAATTTTCTGGCTTTAGTAACTTGGTGGAAAGATAATGTTGCCATTAACCAGAAGAAGTAACAGTAGGTAAGGAAAAGGTTTAGAAGGAAATATAATGAACCCTGGGAGGAACAACCAAGATGGCGGAAGAGTAAGACGCGGAGATCACCTTTCTCCCCACAGATACATCAGAAATTCATCTACACGTGGAGCAACTCCTACAGAACACCTACTGAACGCTGACAGAAGACCTCAGACCCCCCAAAAGGCAAGAAACTCCCCACATACCTGGGTAGGGCAAAAGAAAAAAGAATAAACAGAGACAAAAGGATAGGGACGGGACCTGCACCAGTGGGAGGGAACCGTGAAGGAGGAAAGGTTTCCACACACTAGAAGCCCCTCCGCGGGCGGAGGCTGCGGGTGGCGGAGGGGGAAAGCTTCGGAGTAGCCGAGGAGAGCACAGCAACAGGGGTGCGGAGGGCAAGGCGGAGAGATGCCCGCACAGAGGATCGGTGCCCTCAGGCACACACCAGCCAGAGAGGCTTGTCTGCTCGGCCGCCGGGGCAGGCGGGGCTGGGAGCTGAGGCTTGGGTACCGGGTTTCGGTTGGAGCGCAGGGAGAGGACTGGGGCTGGCGGCAGGAAGAGAGCCTGAAGGGGTTGGTGCGCCGCAGCTAGCCCGGAGGGAGTCCGGGAGAAAAGTCTGGAGCTGCCGAAGAGGCAAGAGACTTTTTCTTCCCTTTTGTTTCCTGGTGCGTGAGGAGAGGGCATTAAGAGCACTGCTTAAAGAAGCTCCAGAGACGGGCGCGAGCCGCGGCTGAAGGCGCGGACCCCAGAGACGGGCGTGGGACACTGGGGCTGCTGCTGCCGCCGCCACAAGGCCTGTGTGTGAGCGCAGGTCACTGCCCAGCCCCCCTTCCGGAGAGCCTGTGCAGCCCGCCACTGCCGGGGTCCCAGGACCCAGGGACGGCTTCCCCGGGAAAGCGCACGGAGCGCCTCGGGCTGGTGCAACGTCACACCGGCCTTTGCCGCCGCAGGCCCGCCCCGCACTGCGTGCCCCTCCCTCCCCTCGGCCTGAGTGAGCCGGAGCCCCCAAATCAGCCCCCGAATCAGCGGATCCTTTAAACCCGTCCTGTCTCAGCGAAGAACGGACGCCCTCCGGCGACCTGAGCAGAGGCGGGGCCAGGTCCAAGGCTGAGACCCGGGAGCTGTGAGAGCAGAGGAGAGACAGGGAAATCTCTCTGTGCAGCCTCGGAGGCAGCGGATTAAAGCTCCACGGTCCGCTTGATGTGCCCTGCGTCTGTGGAGTGCATGAATAGACAGCGAATCATCCCAAATTGAGGAGGTGGACTTTGAGGACAAGATTTAAGACTTTTTCCCCTTTTCCTCTTTTTACAACAAATTATCCCAAATTAAGGAGGTGGACTTTGAGAGCAAGATTTTCGATTTTTCCCCCCTGTTCTCTTTTTGTGAATGTGTGTGTGTATGCTTCTGTGTGAGATTTTCTCTGTATAGCTTTGCTTCCACCATAGGTCCCAGGGTTCTATCCGTCCGTTTTTTTTTTATAATTACTTTTTTATTTTTAATAATGCTACTATATTTTATACTTTGTTCTATTTTACTTTATCTTCTCTCTTTCTTTTTTCCTACCTTCCCTTCCTCCCTCCCTACCTCCGCCCCTTTCTTTCTTTTCCTTCCCACCTCCCTCCCTCCCTTCTTCCTTTCACTTTCTTTCCTTCCTCCCTCCCTCCCTTCTTCCTTTCACTTTCTTTCTTTCCTTCCTCCCTCCCTCCTTTCTTTCTCTTTCTTCCTTCCTTCCTTCCTTTCTTTCCTTCTTCCTTTCTTTCTCTCTCTCTTTCTTTCTTCTACTAATTCTTTCTTTCTACTTTTTCTCCCTTTTATTCTGAGCCGGGTAGATGAAAGGCTCTTGGTGCTGCAGCCAGGAGTCAGTGCTGTGCCTCTGAAGTGGGAGAGCCAACTTCAGGACACGGGTCCACAAGAGACCTCCCAGCTCCACATAATATCAAGCAGCGAAAATCTCCCAGAGATCTCCATCTCAACACCACCACCCAGCTTCAGTCAACGACCAGCAAGCTACAGTGCTGGTCACCCTATGCCAAGCAACTAGCAAGACAGGAACACAACCACACCCATTAGCAGAGAGGCTGCCTAAAAACATAATAAGGCCACAGGCACCCCAAAACACACCACCAGACGTGGACCTGTCCACCAGAAAGACAAGATCGAGCCTCAACCACCAGAACACAGGCACTAGTCCCCCCCACCAGGAAGCCTACACAACCCACTGAACCAACCTTAGCCACTGGGGACAGACACCAAAAACAACGGGAACTACGAATCTGCAGCCTGCAAAAAGGAGACCCCAAACACAGGGAGATAAGCAAAATGAGAAGACAGAAAAACACACAGCAGGTGAAGGAGCAAGATAAAAACCTACCAGACCTAACAAATGAAGAGGTAATAGGCAGTCTACCTGAAAAAGAATTCAGAATAATGATAGTAAAGATGATCCAAGATTCTATTTCCATGATCCAAAATCTTGGAAATAGAATAGACAAAATGCAAGAAACAGTTAACAAGGACCTAGAAGAACTAAAGATGAATCAAGCACCGATTAAAAACACAATAAATGAAATGAAAAATACTCTAGATGGGACCAATAGCAGAATAACTGAGGCAGAAGAACGGATAAGTGAGGTGGAAGATAAAATAGTGGAAATAACTGATGCAGAGCAAAATAAAGAGAAAAGAGTGAAAAGAACAGAGGACACTCTCAGAGACCTCTGGGACAACATTAAACGCACCAACATTCGAATTATAGGGGTTCCAGAAGAAGAAGAGGAAAAGAAAGGGACTGAGAAAATATTTGAAGAGATTATAGTTGAAAACTTCCCTAATATGGGAAAGGAAATAGTTAATCAAGTCCAGGAGGCACAGAGAGTCCCATAAAGAATAAATCCAAGGAGAAATACGCCAAGACACATATTAATCAAACTGTCAAAAATTAAACACAAAGAAATCATATTAAAAGCAGCAAAGGAAAAACAACAAATAACACACAAGGGAATCCCCATCAGGTTAACAGCTGATCTCTCAGCAGACACTCTACAAGCCAGAAGGGAGTGGCAGGACATAATTAAAGTGATGAAGGAGAGGAACCTGCAACCAAGATTACTCTACCCAGCAAGGATCTCATTCAGATTTGATGGAGAAATTAAAACCTTTACAGACAAGCAAAAGCTGAGAGAGTTCAGCACCACCAAACCAGCTTTACAACAAATGCTGAAGGAACTTCTCTAGGCAAGAAACACAACAGAAGGAAAAGACCTACAATAACAAACCCAAAACAATTAAGGAAATGGGAATAGGAACATACATATCAATAATTACCTTAAATGTAAATGGACTAAATGCTGCCACCAAAAGACACAGATTGGCTGAATGGATACAAAAACAAGACCCATATATATGCTGTCTACAAGAGACCCACTTCAGACCTAGAGACACATACAGATTGAAAGTAAGGGGATGGAAAAAGATATTCCATGCAAATGGAAATCAAAAGAAAGCTGGAGTAGCAATTCTTATATCAGACAAAATAGACTTTAAAATAAAGACTATTAGAAGAGACAAAGAAGGACACTACATAATGATCAAGGGATCGATCCAAGAAGAAGATATAACAATTGTAAATATTTATGCACCCAACATAGGAGTACCTCAATACATAAGGCAAATACTAAAATACAGCCATAAAAGGGGAAATCAACAGTAACACACTCATAGTAGGGGACTTTAACACCCCACTTTCACCAATGGGCAGATCATCCAAAATGAAAACAAATAAGGAAACACAAACTTTAAATGATACATTAAAAAGGATGGACTTAATTGATATTTATAGGACATTCCATCCAAAAACAACAGAATACACATTTTTCTCAAGTGCTCATGGAACATTCTCCAGGATAGATCATATCTTGGGTCACAAATCAAGCCTTGGTAAATTTAAGAAAATTGAAATTGTATCAAGTATCTTTTCTGACCACAATGCTATGAGACTAGACATCAATTACAGGAAAAGATCTGTAAAAAATACAAACACATGGAGGCTAAACAATACACTACTCAATAACGAAGTGATCACTGAAGAAATCAAAGAGGAAATAAAAAAATACCTAGAAACAAATGACAATGGACACACGATGACCCAAAACCTATGGGACGCAGCAAAAGCAGTTCTAAGGGGGAAGTTTATAGCAATACAATCCCACCTTAAGAAACAGGAAACATCTCGAGTAAACAACCTGACCCTGCACCGAAAGCAATTAGAGAAAGAAGAACAAAAAACCCCCAAAGTTAGCAGAAGGAAAGAAATCATAAAGATCAGATCAGAAATAAATGAAAAAGAAATGAAGGAAACAATAGCAAAGATCAATAAAACTAAAAGCTGGTTCTTTGAGAAGATAAACAAAATTGATAAACCATTAGCCAGACTCATCAAGAAAAAAAGGGAGAAGACTCAAATCAGTAGAATTAGAAATGAAAAAGGAGGGGCTTCTCCGGTGGCGCAGTGGTTGAGAATCTGCCTGCCAATGCAGGGGATATGGGTTCGAGCCCTGGTCTGGGAAGATCCCACATGCCGCGGAGCGGCTAGGCCCGTGAGCCACAACTGCTGAGCCTGCGCATCTGGAGCCTGTGCTCCGCGACGAGAGGCCACGACAGTGAGAGGCCCGCGCACTGCGATGAAGAGTAGCCCCCGCTCCCCGCAACTAGAGAAAGCCCTTGCACAGAAATGAAGACCCAACACACCCAAAAATGAATAAATAAATAATTATATTTTAAAAAAAAAAAGAAATGAAAAAGGAGAAGTAACAACTGACACTGCAGAAATACAAAAGATCATGAGAGATTACTACAAGCAACTCTATGCCAATAAAATGGACAACCTGGAAGAAATGGACAAATTCTTAGAAATGCACAACCTGCCAAGAATGAATCAGGAAGAAATAGAAAATATGAATAGACCAATCACAAGCACTGAAATTGAAACTGTGATTAAAAATCTTCCAACAAACTAAAGCCCAGGACCAGATGGATTCACAGGCGAATTCTATCAAACATTTAGAGAAGAGCTAACACCTATCCTTCTCTAACTCTTCCAAAATATAGTAGAGGGAGGAACACTCCCAAACTCATTCTACGAGGCACCATCACCCTGATACCAAAACCAGACAAAGACGTCACAAAGAAAGAAAACTACAGGCCAATATCACTGATGAACATAGATGCAAAAATCCTCAACAAAATACTAGCAAACAGAATCCAACAGCACATTAAAAGGATCATACACCATGATCAAGTGGGGTTTATTCCAGGAATGCAAGGATTCTTCAATATACGCAAATCAATCAACGTGATACACCATATTAACAAGTTGAAGGAGAAAAACCATGATCATCTCAATAGATGCAGAGAAAGCTTTCGACAAAATTCAACACCCATTTATGATAAAAACCTTGCAGAAAGTAGGCATAGAGAGAACTTTCCTCAACATAATAAAGGCCATATATGACAAACCCACAGCCAACATCTTCCTCAATGGTGAAAAACTGAAACCATTTCCACTAAGATCAGGAACAAGACAAGGCTGCCCACTCTCACCACTCTTATTCAACATAGTTTTGGAAGTTTTAGCCACAGCAATCAGAGAAGAAAAGGAAATAAAAGGAATCCAAATTGGAAAAGAAGAAGTAAAGCTGTCACTGTTTGCAGATGACATGATGCTATACATAGAGAATCCTGAAGATGCTACCAGAAAACTACTAGAGCTAATCAATGAATTTGGTAAAGTAGCAGGATACAAAATTAATGCACAGAAATCTCTGGCATTCCTGTACACTAACGATGAAAAATCTGAAAGTGAAATCAAGAAAACACTCCCATTTACCATTGCAACAAAAAGAATAAAATATCTAGGAATATACCTACCTAAGGAGACAAAAGACCTGTATGCAGAAAATTATAAGACATTGATGAAAGAAATTAAAATGATACAAATAGATGGAGAGATATACCATGCTCCTGGATTGGAAGAATCAATATTGTGAAAATGACTCTACTACCCAAAGCAATCTACAGATTCAATGCAATCCCTATCAAACTACCACTGGCATTTTTCACAGAACTAGAACAAAAAATTTCAAAATTTGTTTGGAAAAACAAAAGACCCCGAATAGCCAAAGCAATCTTGAGAACGAAAAACGGAGCTGGAGGAATCAGGCTCCCTGACTTCAGACTATACTACAAAGCTGCAGTAATCAAGACAGTGTGGTACTGGCACAAAAACAGAAAGATAGATCAATGGAACAGGATAGAAAGCCCAGAGATAAACGCACGCACATATGGTCAACTTATCTTTGATAAAGGAGGCAGGAATGTACAGTGGAGAAAGGACAGCCTCTTCAATAAGCGGTGCTGGGAAAACTGGACAGGGACATGTAAAAGTATGAGATTAGATCATTCCCTAACACCATACACAGAAATAGGCTCAAAATGGATTAAAGACCTAAATGTAAGGCCAGAAACTATCAAACTCTTAGAGGAAAACATAGGCAGAACACTCTATGACATAAATCACAGCAAGATCCTCTTGGACCCACCTCCTAGAGAAATGGAAATAAAAACAAAGATAAACAAATGGGACCTAATGAAACTTCAAAGCTTTTGCACAGCAAAGGAAACCATAAACAAGACCAAAAGACAACCTTCAGAATGGGAGAAAACATTTGCAAATGAAGCACCTGACAAAGGATTAATCTCCAAAATTTATAAGCAGCTCATGCAGCTCAATAGCAAAAAAACAAACAACCCAATCCAAATATGGGCAGAAGACTTAAATAGGCATTTCTCCAAAGAAGATATACAGACTGCCAACAAACACATGAAAGAATGCTCAACATCATTAATCATTAGAGAAATGCAAATCAAAACTACAATGAGATATCATCTCACACCAGTCAGAATGGCCATCATCAAGAAATCTAGAAACAATAAATGCTGGAGAGGGTGTGGAGAAAAGGGAACACTCTTGCACTGCTGGTGGGAATGTGAATTGGTACAGCAGCTATGGAGAACAGTATGGAGGTTCCTTAAAAAACTAAAAATAGAACTACCGTATGACCCAGCAATCCCACTACTAGGCATATACCCTGAGAAAACCATAATTCAAAAAGAGACATGTACCAAAATGTTCATTGCAGCTCTATTCACAATAGCCCGGAGATGGAAACAACCCAAGTGTCCATCATCGGATGAATGGATAAAGAGGATGTGGCACACATATACAATGGAATATTACTCAGCCATAAAAAGAAATGAAACTGAGCTATTTGTAATGAGGTGGATAGACCTAGAGTCTGTCATACAGAGTGAAGTAAGTCAGAAAGAGAAAGACAAATACCGTATGCTAACACATATATATGGAATTTAAGAAAAAAAATGTCATGAAGAACTTAGGGGTAAAACAGGAATAGAGACACAGACCTACTGGGGGTGGGCTTGGGGATATGGGGGGGTGGGCTGTGACGGGGCAGGGGAGAGGCATGGACGTGTATACACTGCTGGGCGTCGGGTGGATGGATGGTGGGGGGCGGCTGCGTGGCGCGGGGGGATCGGCTCGGTGCTTTGTGGCCGCCTGGAGGGGTGGGATGGGGAGGGTGGGAGGGAGGGAGACGCAGGAGGGAGGGGATGTGGGAACAGATGTATATTTATGACTGATTCACTTTGTTGTTAAGCAGAGACTAATAAAAAAAATAAATTAAAAAAAAAAAAAAGAATGCCCAGAGGGTGGAATCCCAGCAATGCCACTGACTCTGATCTTGGGCAAATTATTTCAACACTCTTGTACCTCTATGTCCTTGTCTATAAAATGGGGGAAATATTAGTACCTACCTCAGAGTTAGGACGATTGAGAGCATTACTCTCTGTCACGTGCTTAGAACAGCACCTCACACATTATAAATTCTCAATAAACGTTATCATTTAATGTTAATATATATATATAATGAACCCTGTTTTCAAATGTCAACAGGGAGATGTTCTTTTGGAACATCTAAGAGAAGATACCTAGTAGGCAACTTGGGAGATAATTCTAGGTTGGAGATGTAGTTTAGGAGGAAGTCATGGATATGAATATTACCCCAAGTCCATTATATAGAGGAAGGGAGTACATTAAACAGATCAAGAAAGAATCATCACAATGATGTGCTGCCTCAGAAGAGTAGAAGGAAAGAGAGCCAGAAGAACCAAATTGTGCAGAGATTGTAATAAATAGTCTACAAAGACGGCTGCCATCAAGTTCTTCCCTTCCTATACACAGAAGCCACTCCTCCACTGAAAGATAGAGCTTACTTCTTGGCCTCTTCAATCTGAGCTGGCCCTCAGATTCCTGAGCACTCCTGTGGCTACAATGACCAATAAAATATGGCAGAAGTGACACTCTGAAACTTTTGAAGCCAGGCCTTAAGACAACTGGCAGCTTCTGTTTCTTTCCTCTTGTAATGCTCTTTATCAGAACCCAACTGCTGGCCTGTAAGTCGAAGCAGCTGCAAAGAGAGGCCTACATGAAGGAGAACTGAGTCCCCTGATATACAGCCCCAGCTGAGCTGACAGCCAGCATCCAGCATCATCTCCCAGCCATGAATGTGAGGTCATTTTGGACCTTCTGGCCTTCCCAGCACCCAACTCTACATAACTGAAAGCAGAACCATCCAGTCAAATCGAAGAATCATGAGAAGTAATACAGAGTTACAGTTTTAAACCACTAGGTTTGGGGTGGACTATTACACACAGTTATAGATGACCAAAACAGAGGTCAAGTAAAATAAAAACTGAAAATAATCCAGGTTTTTTTTTTACCGTTGACCTTTGAAGAAGTATTTTCAGGAGAATCGTAGGGCAAAAACCAGGTTTTAGTGAGCTAAACACTGGATAAAAAGTTAAGAAGCAAGAACACAGGTAGACTATGGATGTTTTTACGTTGAAAGTTCATGTACTGGGCACTAATTCACAGCTGAGAAAGCAACTCTGTTAAACTGACACTAAATATATTAACATTTATATATAAGTATATATTTTATATCTATCTCCTAACAAATGACAAAAGAACAGTACCCAAAATTATTGACTCATACATAAAAATCCTAAAGAGCACTAATAGTCATGTAAAAGGGAAGATTCATATTTCCCAAAAGCTCTGGTTTTCCCACATATTTTAATAAAATAAAACAACCATATTTTATAGTTCTACATTATCTATCAACCACAATGTGGTCATAATACTTTTCCTTAATGTAGTGTCCTTTATGCTATAGCATATTAACCAATTAAGAGGCTTTTTTTTAAAGAAAAACATGAAAAACAATTTTTTACAAGTAGAATAAAATCAAGTTTTCTTCCTTAGTGGGAATATAAGACAAGAGTCCTTACCAGTAGAAGAAGAAAAGCAAAGTCATACTGTTGAATGCTGTTCTAAATAATTATATTTTAGTTCATTCTTAAAATGGTCAGGCAAAATTGTCAAGAAGCAGAATGTGTTATGTGTGCTTGCTGTTATATTGGTGAGTACAAAAAAATGTTTTTTAATAATTATTAAATTTAATTCTTTGCTAAATTCATTATTTTAACAACTTACTGTAAAATCTTCTAAACAAAGCATATCATTCCTTATTAAGCAGAATTGCTAAATAAAATTTAACCTTTTAAAAAAATCACAATCTTTATTAAAAATATAAACCTGTGAACCATATTGTAGATGCTGGTATAGATAGCTTTTGGTCAAGGATAGGATTGGTTATAACAATAAAAGATGAAGGCTATGCTAAAAGAAGATAGATTTAAATTAAATAATATAAAAACACTACTCTTTTCGAAAACTAAGTATTCATGATTAAACAATGATATCACATGCATTCACTACATTACACTTCCAAACTATTATACTGTACCGCTTCAGAGCCAGAGCTTCCCCTCCATGACTCGAATCATTACCAGCATCGTGGACTGCCTCATAGTGTTTGAAAAGTTCATCAGCAGATCCAAGAGATTTCATACACTGGGGACATATGAAACCCTACAGAAAGAGGCAGAAAAAGGTTTCAAAATAGTATTTAGTATTGCAAAATAACCATTTGTATGTTATGAAATACAGTCATATGTATTATTCATACCAATAGGTAAATTGTAATTTACAGTGTTAAGCCCAAATTCTGGTATTGTGCAAAGGTACATCACTGCCTATCCTGGTTGCAGTTTACAAAATGTTTTTTAAAACCCTTACAACCATCTTTTAGGTTGAATAAATTAATGGCTAGAATATAGAATTCTAATCTGAGAAGTTAGTTCTAATCTAGAAGTCTAGTTGAGAAGACTTGCCATTATATCTTCCATCTCTCTAGATATCTCCCTTAGTAAAACAATATCTGCTCCAATCTACTGCACAGGAATAACCAAAATATTAAGAACATGAAGCACTCTCATCATTGAGAAAAAAGGTAATATAAATAACTCATAATTACCACAGAGTATCTACAATGGTTGAGAAGTATTTTCATCAGTAAATTCCTTGCTAACTTAAGATTAACACTATAAAAGCTTAAAATTAATATATAGCCCCATAAAATATTAAAAACTTATAAATAATCCCAGAATTATTATATAGTTATGGCATACAAGGTTCTGCAGGTATAGTCCCCCAATGACCTAACCAATCTGATCTCTGGACATCCCTTACTGTATATAACATGCTTCAACTATACTGAAGCACCTATGTTTCCCTGAACACACCACAGTATCTCACATTTTTATGCCTTTGCATGTATTGCTTTTTTCCTCCAGCATTCTCATCATCAGTTTGTCAAGTTTCTACATCCACTATAATGCACAACACAATGAAGCTTTTAATCTATGTTTCCCTAATGGCTAGTGTAGTATTTTGAACATACCATATACTTTCTACAGGGTGTACTTATTTAATGAAATATGAATGAACCTGGCAGGGCAGAATTTGGCAAAAAAGCCGAAGAGCTTTAACAGCTTGCAGATTATAAAACCTTCCAAAGGATAGACTGAGCTAGGTAATAAGTACTCCGGACACATAAAAACTAAGAATAAACAAGTAACTTCTGCTCCTTTGTTGGGTGCTATACAAATAACATACCCTCACATCATTTATGCACATCATATGGCAGAATCAAGGCTCAATGAACGTAACATTACCAGACAATGGTATAACAGAAGTATTGATATATATAAAGAACTATAGGAGCACAAGGATCCAAATCTGCCTGTGGCAGCAGTTAATGCTTCCCCAAAACTAAACACACACGTACACACACACACACACACACATTATGTATATGTGTATATATACATATATGTAGACATATGTCTATATGAGACACTGGAATTAGGTACTGAATAGGAGTTTACTTGTCAGAAATAAAGGCATTCTAAGCAAATGGGGGAGCATGAACAAAGAGGTAGGAAAAGGTATGAAACACAGTCACGCTGCACTTGGGAAACAGAGGTATGTTCTGATCACAGAGCCAGAGTGAAGGGCAGGGGCGCTACAGGTGAATGAATGCAATGATCTCTTCTGAAACTTCTAAAGTAAGCAAAGACAGCAGTACTGAGGGTGTGCCTTTGGACATCAGAATAATGCCATTAGGATCCAGAGATATGTGATGCTCAGCACTGTCTTCTGAATGAATGAATGCCCCCAGCCTGTGTGTTAATCTACTTGGTATTATCTTTTTTCAAAGCCACCATCATATTTCATAATGGCTCTATATTAAGCTCTATTTGGTACTTTTATAACTTCTGCCCAGTAACTGCTGTACCACACTAGTTAACACGCTTTTAGTGCAACAGCACATAAACCCCTATAATATTTAGCTTGTCATTTCTCTTTCGTCTCAGCTTCTGCTAGTAACTAGAAGGCAAATTACAGTGTTCCTCAGGAAATCCACATCCCAATTATGCTATTTAATCTTCACAACTTTGGCTTTTTGACCACTGTCTTTACTTCCAAGTTTTGGCTCGAGATACCCAAGGACGCCAAAAAGCTAATGATCCCATTAGGGTATGCCATACTTTCTTAAAGCTTCTAAACATTACCAGGTTAATACTCCAGAAAGAACTGATTCATCCCTAAAGAGAAATTTTAGAAATTCAGTAATACACATTTAGAAATATTCCATCTAAGTAAATTTCCCATGTGATTAGGGCTTGCATGTTTAAATAAAACTTCAATTTTGGGACATTTCTGATGAAAATAATTCTAAAATACATATATGCACTTCCTCACCTACTTAAACAGATGATATTAAACCTTTGCTGAATGTCCCAGAAGCATAAATATTAATCACTGAATGGGTGTCTTCCACTCTATTAATTCTGGCAAGTCTCTAATTCCTGTACCCACATTCTATAGTTTTTCTTACACCCTGTTTTGTCTTGCAACAATCATTTCTAAAAATTATTCCTATGCTATTTCTAGCAATGCTTGCCTGATATGGATAGGAAAGATAGATTAAGGGGAAAAAAGGTTATTAAACCACATCACTCATTTAAAATAAAAGTAAAGGGACTTCCCTGGTGGTCCAGTGGTTAAGAATCCACCTTCCAATGCAGGGGATGCGGTTTGATCCCTGGGCAGGGAACTAAGACCATACATGCCGTGGAGCAACTAAGCCCGCGTGCCACAACTACAGAGCTCATGTGCTCTGGAGCCTGCGTGCCACAACTACTGAGCCTGCACGCTGCAGTGAAAGATCCTGCATGCCACAACTAAGACCCAACGCGGCCAAAAATAAAAATAAATATTTATTTTTTTAAAAAGTAAAATAAGCTCAGAATGAATACCTGAGGGATGTCCCATGAATAGAGTGCATGACCTTTAGTTCATGGGCTTTGTGATACTAATTCTGGATATTAAGAGACGCCTCTATTTTTTCTAAACTATCTTCAAGGGAATTAAGGTTGCTAGATAACTTACAAACAGTAAAAAACCAAACAATAATACACCAAAGTAGCCAGCTACATTTTATTTCCCTTAATCATTCCAAATATCTCACCTACTCACTCTCTCTCTCTCTCTCTCTCTCTCTCTCTCTCTCTCTCTCTCAAATACACACACACACACACACACACAATGTTGACTTAAGACTAAAAGTATTAAATTCCTTACTGTTAGTTTTCAGTTATCTGTAATCCTTTCTCAGATCCACCATAGCTAAGAACTTAGCTTAACTTGATACTTATGATACCCTATTGTACCAAGTGTCCTTTCAGTTAAAAGGAAAGTTCTTATTTAAGTGACAGGTAGGTAAGATAGTCACTTTTGATTTTGGCTAAGCCATAAAGAAAAGTTGACCCATATGTTCTGTAAGAAAAACAACTGGTAAAATGCTAAGCAGAGTTCCAAGAGTCTTTTAGGCCTCTATCTTTGCTCACATTGCCTCCGTAGTTTAACTGGTGTCCTATTTGCACTCATTTCCCCACCACCCTAGAGAATGTCTGGTTTAATTGTTCCCCTCTTCAAGTTCTTCTGCAGTTCCCCTCAAGCTGAATCAGACATTGTACTCTTTTTGCAAATATCTATCAGAAAAACTTCCTGGCATAGAGACCATATCTTATTTACCTTTTTATCTCCTGTACCTACCAAAATACCTGGCACATAAGAGGTACTCTATTAATGTTAAATAAGTGAAAGTTTGGTGAGATCGTCTTCTTATACATCATTAACTCATAGGAAAGAGTAAGTCTGATTTTTTTGTCTTTCATGGTAAAAAAAAAGTTTCATTCTTTTAAAAGATTTGTAAAAGAATTTTTTAAAAAGCTACGTCTCCCTTTGTTTTTAGAATACTGTAGTAATTTTCAAAGTAAGGAGGTATATCAAGATCATCTGAGAAATTTTTTCCAGACTAAAAATGGGCAACACTTCCCCTCACTCGCTCCCACTCCCAGCCTTCTGTATACACCAGCCTCACACACTACAGAGAAACATTTGGGTGGCCCATGATTAATAACACGTGTATATCATTCTGTCACTTCCAACAGGTCTGGGGAATCAAAACAAAGACTGAAACAGTGGTAGATCCAGATTCTAATGCTGTATATTTTTCCAAATAAAGACAGTAACAGTTGACATGCAAAGTCCTCTTTCTATGTAAGAGTAAAGCATATTAACCTAAAGCATTTTAAAACATTCATTAATAAAACATTAACTACATAATAAAGATATAACTTACAAATGTTGAAATAAAAAACATTCACTTTATATTTTCAAATTTCATGGCAAAATTTATGCAAAAATATAAACTTAAACTTTTGTATGTTTACAGATTCACAAAAAGACTGCTACAAACAGAAAGAACAGCCGACTTCCCAAGAGCCTCTTTTCCTTATTAAACCTTCTTAGAGCATGCATAATTAAAGCAATCCACATTCCCTTATAGCAGAAAAAGTTAAGCAACACTGAGGCAAGGAAAAACAAAGCTATTTTGAGCAACCCAAAACCAAGCTGCTAAAACAAAATATTCAGGACCCACAGTAACACTGGAGTCATTAAGAAGAAGTTCCTGTCCTCTTGTCTCATTTTCAGCGTGCACTTTCTGGTAATGCTCCGACAAATCAATAGCAGTTATACACCTTTTCATACATAATGGACAGATGAAACCCTGTGAAATAACAACTTTTAGGAGGATATACACAAAAAGTTATTTATGAAACAAAATAGAAACAATGAAAATAGACATAACAGGAAAATAATAGAATATTTCTTTTTAGTATATGGAAGGGAAATTTTCAAGTAGTAACTGTACAAAAGGTGAAAGACCTATCCAAAGTAGGACTCTGAAATTAGTTTCCATCCTTATGCTATAGATTCCCATTGGTCAATTTTATTGAGTAACCAGTTGCTTTAGTTGGAATATTATTTTTTTTTTTTTTTTTTTTTTTTTTTTCCGTACGCGGGCCTCTCACTGTTGTGGCCTCTCCCGTTGCGGAGCACAGGCTCCGGATGCGCAGGCTCAGCGGCCATGGCTCACGGGCCCAGCCGCTCCGCGGCATATGGGATCCTCCCAGACCGGGGCACGAACCCGTATCCCCTGCATCGGCAGGCGGACTCTCAACCACTGCGCCACCAGGGAGGCCCTTATTATTCTTTTTGTTTATGATACTTTGTCCTTATTTATCTAAGAGCTAGCATTGGCAAGCTAGCTTTTATTTTAGATCAAGAAATGACTGGCAGTTTTAACAAATACTTTTATGTAGATGATGTTCTCAACAAAAAAGTTATAATGAAAGCAATTTTTAGTCTTCACCATATTCCACTAGCCTAAGATCCCATTCTTGCCCATACCCACAATTCCCAGTAGGTTACCCTTCCTTCTAATTTTATGAGCCAAATAAAATCATTTTAAAACAATCTCCCAAATTCCCCATACCTAACAATATATGTATTTTAAAATGTGGGCTGTTACACTGATCTATAGTTTGGGGTTTTCTCAGATAGGAACAGTAAAAGGATAAGAGAATAAAGGAGTTCAGAGTATCAGGGAGAAAGTAAATTAAATGAAGACAGTGGTGAAGGACAATAGGTTACAAAGGTTATAACGTCATGAGTTTTGGTGTCAGAAATAGATGTGGGTTTGAGTCTCAACCAATACTGACTATATGACTTTAAAAAACTCACTTTACCCTGCTAAATGTCAGTTTCCTCATCTATAAAATGGGACTAATATTAGCACCTATTTGTCTAGAGTTATTGTGCAGTGTATAAAATGCTTAGTACAGTGCCTGAGACATTATAAGTGCTCAACAAGTATTAACTGTCGTTAGATGTATGGTTAGAGAGTAAAGGAAACGAAGCCAAGAAAGGTTGACAGACTAGAAGGAAAAATAAAAATTAAAAATCTAAAGTAATCAGCAAGGCCAAAGAAGGTAAGTAGTGAGATTATGAAAGTTTTTGAGAGGATAGTCAGTTGAGGTAAGGAACGCAGAGATATGATTTTAACATGTCAGGTAAAATTATTCTGCCTGATAAGAAGATGGAAGGTACTGCCATGGGCTTGAGTAACTAGAAAAGAAAAGTAATAAAGATCACTGGCACTGATAACATTAAGAACTGGGAGGCTAAGATGTTCCTTGAGTTCCTTGATGTACGTTAGGATCGTAGCAAAGAAGAGGAAGACTACAAACAAGGTTCCAAAGTAAGAGGCAAGACAGGGTAGCAGTTAAGAGCTAGTCTTGGGGACTTCCCTGGTGGTGCAGTGGTTGAGAGTCTGCCTGCCGATGCAGGGGACACGGGTTCGTGCCCCGGTCCGAGAAGATCCCACATGCCGTGGAGTGGCTGGGCCCGTGAGCCATGGCCGCGGAGCCTGCGCGTCCCGAGCCTGTGCTCCGCAGCAGGAGAGGCCACAACAGTGAGAGGCCCGCATACCGCAAAAAAAAAAAAAAGAGCTAGTCTTGGGTTTGAAACCTGGATTCACACCACTCTTAGTAGCTTATATTACCTTCAATTTCCTCATCTGTTAAATGAGGTAACAAGAACACCTACTCCATATGGGGGAGGGGGTCTTGTGAGAATTAAATAATACATATTAAGTCCTTATCACAGCATCTGATACAAAGAAAACATTCAATAAATGTTAGCTATCATTAATATCATTGTTCCTCTTGTTAACAACCCTTTAAGGAGATTAGCCAGGGGATGAAAGTGAGGAACATGAATTCACTTATTTTTTATTTTTACCGATGAAAGGGTTGTCTTCCAGGCAACCACAGGTCCAAGTATTAAAACTACAGAATAATAATTTTTTTAAATGCACTGTTGCATTGTTTTTTACCACAATATCTTTATGCTGCCTGCCTCTTTACTCATTTCTTCACTTTAAGTTTCCACATATCATCATTCAGTCGTCCGTTCAAAAAGTACTGGGACTTCCCCGCTGGTCCAGTCGGTAAGACTCTGCGCTCCCAATGCACGGGGCCCAGGTTCAATCCCTGGTCAGGCAACTAGATCCCGCACGCATGCCACAACTAAGAAGTCCACATGCTGCAACTAAAGTTCCCGCATGCCACAACTAAGACTGGAGCAGCCACAAATAAATAAATAAATAAATTTTAAAAAAAGTATTTACTGAGTGTGATTACTATGTCATTATGCTATGTTGTTGAGAATGCAATGGTAAAATAAAGCAAAGACCCCAACCTCAATAAGCGTGCACGCTTCTTGAAAGAGCTGTAAAAGAAAATACCCCACTAATCAGAAAATTCTACTAGAACCACCTTCCAAATGTATTCAGAACCTCAGGGCCTCCACTACTGCCCTGCCCCAAGCCACCCTCACAGTGTACATGGATCATGTAAAAGCCTTCTGACAGTCTCTCTGCTTCTGTCCTTACCCCATTCACAGCTGTATTTTCCACACAGCAGCTAGAGTGACCCTACAAAAATATAGATAAATTTTGTCCTTTCCCTGATCCAAACTCTCCAATGACTTCCTATCTCACCAAGAGTGAAACACTAAAGTCTGTGCAAAAGCCTATAAGGCCCTACATGAGGTGGGCCTGATGACCTCACTAACCTAACCTCCCCCCATTCACTGTGCTGGAGCCACACTAGCCTCCTGGATGCTTCTTCAATATGCCAGGCATGCTCCCACCTCAGAGACTTGTTCCACATGCCTGCAACATGCTTGCTCCAGAAATCAACATGATTTCTCACTTCATTCAGTTCTTTCTGAGCTACCCCCTCCTCAGGGGCATCTTCAGTAGTTGTGGCATGTGAGCCCACATGCCACAACTACTGAAGCCCACATGCCTAGAGCCTGCGCTCAAGAGAAGCCACTGCAATGAGATGCCCCCGCACCCAACTAGAGAAAGCCCGCGCGCAGCAACAAAGACCCAACACAACCAAAAATAAAATAAATTAAATTAATTAATTAAAAATAAATAAATAAATTCCACCAGCATAAAGATTTTTTTACTATTTATTTCACTCAGTGCCATACCTCCAGCATCCAGAACAGTGTCTGGTGACAATAAATATTTGATAAATAAATGAATCTCAGACTAATAATCATTACCAAAAGGATAGGGAATTCTTTTCCACAGAAGCGTGTGAAAGAAGCATCTATCCAGCATGTGAGTCAGGAAAGTTTATTGGAAAAATTATCTGTGATGAGACTTGAAGGATAATCAGATGTTAACCAAGAAAAAAGAAAAAGCAAAACTAGGTAAGGCATAGAGATCAGCATATACAAAAGTTCAAAGGTAAGAAAAAACTTGGCACACCTTAAAATCAGTTCATTATGCCTGAATCAAAGAACATAAAAAAATATAACCACATATATAATAAGGTCAACTGATTTCTCACAAAAGTGAAAATTTAATTCATTGGGAAAAGGTAATATTTTCAGCAAATGGTACTGCAACAAGCATATGGAAAAATGTGGTTTCCATATCCACATGGAAAAAATGAACCTCAACCGCTATCCATTATCATATACAATAATTTAAAATAAATCATAGATTTAAATGTACATGCTAAAATGATTTTTTAATTTTTTTAACCCTTCCATCTTTTTTTAAATTGAAGTATAGTGGATGTACAATATATATGTTACAGTTTACAATATAGTGATTAAATTTTTAAAGGTTATATTCTATTTATAGTTATAAAATATTGGCTATGTTCTCTGTGTTGTACAATATATCCTTGTAGCTTGATTTTTTTTTTTTTTTTAAATCAGAAGCAAGCATAGGAGGAAGTTTTGCAACCCTGGGGTAGGCAAAAAACTCTGTAGTACCCAAAAAGCAAAAATCATAAAAGAAAAGGCTGACAAATTGCACTTCACCAAAATTTAAAACTTCTTCTCTTTGAAAGACAACATTAACAAAATTAAAAATAAGCCACAGACTGAGAAAAAATATACACATAACATATTTCTGATTGTGGTGTAAGGGCTAAAATTAAGGCCCAATACTTTGTGTTGCCTTGACAACTGGTGAAACTGGGAGGGCTTCAAATGGCCTAACTGCAAGTTCCCCTCCCCACTCTGCTCTCACAGATAAGGAGTTCTAGCCAAACAGCCCTCCTCTTCACAGGCAGCAAGCACAGGGCCTGCTTATCCCTGAGAAGGTTCCCTGCCGGCCCCTGAAATTATTCAAGCAAGCCAATCACATCTCCTTTAGAAACCAGGGGGCACCTTACCTTCCTGATAGTACAATGCCTGCCTCTGAACAACCCCTGGTTGTTCATTTTGTTCTCAAGTGCAATCCTCATGTGGTCCTGCATGGCACACTGTGTCCTCCATCTCTGAGCTGTGAGTATATGTGACTAATAAACTGCTGTTGATCTCATTTCTCTCATTTGTCTAATTATGTGTTTAGCTATTCCCATAAGCCTAGGACAGGAATCCTTCCCTCACTAATCAGATGAATAGGAGGCAATCAAAACATTGACAAAGGATAAAGAACTCTTAGAATTCCTTAATATAAAGATAAATACTCCAATTTTCAAAATGGACGGATTTCCAATTCCAGACAAAATGGAACAGATACACTTCTCTACTCTTCCTGCTAAGTACAGCTGAAATCCAGAGGCTTTATATATAAAACAAAACAAAAAGAAAACTCTGAAAGGTAAAGAGAAGAAGGCAGACCAGCTGAGGATCTCAGGAGCCAAGGACTGAGACAGTGGTGAGTACTCTGGGTTTTCTTTTCATCTCATATATTCTGGACTGGCTGCTGAAGAAGCCAGCTACCTGGAAACTTCAGTGGACACCTACCAAAAAAGTCCCAAGAAAAGTCTGCTCTCCCTAGCCAAATGACTAGGAAAATGAAGATATGATTTGGTAATATGCTGGTCATTAGTGCGTTTCAGTGGGTACTAAGGATGGAAGCCAGATTAGAAACAGATAAAAAGTGAACAAAGAATTTGCTTCTGCAATGCAATATACTAAATAGTCTGCACAACTGTCCTGATGAGAACGAATGATATCACTTATTACATTATGTATTATACAGATTATATATTTGTTACAGACTGAATGTCTATGTACCCTCAAAATTCATATGTTGAAATCTTAACCTCCAATGTGATGGGGCCTTTGGGAGATGATTAAGTCATGAGGGTGGAGCCCTAATGAATGAGATTGGTACCTTTATATAATAAGAGAGACCCCAGAGAGCTCTCTTGCCCCTTCTGCCATGTGAGGACAGCCATCTATAAACCAGAAAGGAGGCCCCCATCAGACACAGAATCTGCCAGATCCTTGATCTTGAACATCCCAGCCTCCAGAACTGTGAGAAATAAATGTTTGCTGTTTAAGCCTCTCAGTGCTTTTGTTATAATAGCCTATACTGACTAAGATACTATTATATATATTATTATACATAAAATATATTAAATATGATATAAATGAGCACTAAAGCAAGGTATGTCTTTATTTCTGACCATTTTTTTTAAATCCTGGAGACGATGATATTTCAAATTCCCATTTAGATGGATGCTAAGGGCACAATGTTAAAACCTAGAATTTGTTCAAAGTGGGAAGCCAACATCAGGGTAAAAGGGAAGATTGAGAGAGAAAAAGAGAAATTGAGAGAGGTGAGGAGAGATCAACTGAGACCTTAACAAGTCAATACCTTAACACTGGGCATATGGAAAAAACAATACCCCCTGAGAATTCATAATCACCAATAGCCCTCAATTAGGTTAGAAATTTACACTAGTGGGTAATCTGAAAAGTTTCAAGTACCAAACTTAATTTAAGGGAGTCCCAGGTTAGTGGTACCTCTAGAGCAGTATTTGTATGCTGAAGGGAATAATTTGTGGCATAGGTAAAAACCAAAGTTGCATGAGGGAGAGATGATAAGCTGAGAATGTGAGAGAGAATGGAATCCAGAGCCCAGGGAAAGGACTGAAATCTGATAGGAAAAGAGACCTGTCTTCCGTGTACTAAAGTAATAAAGAGAATAGAGGTGCAAGTATAGTTTTAAGGACAAAATGAGAACATTCGGGGCTTCCCTGGTGGCGCAGTGGTTGAGAGTCTGCCTGCCGATGCAGGGGACACGGGTTCGTGCCCCGGTCTGGGAGGATCCCACATGGCGGAGCGGCTAGGCCCGTGAGCCATGGCCACTGAGCCTGTGCGTCCGGAGCCTGTGCTCTGCAACGGGAGAGGCCACAACAGTGAGAGGCCCGCGTACCGCGAAAAAAAAAAAAAATGAGAACATTCATCTTTTCTCAATGGTATAGAGGGTAATGGTGAGAAGGCGGGACTAAGGTAAGACACATGGAAGGTTTGAGGACAAAGAAGAGAGTACAACTATCACAGAGAGTAGAAAAGGGAGCCTAATAAAAAAAATATAGCAGGATTATCAGGCACTGCTCATTTACCCACTGGAGAATTTTTTTGTTGTTCTTGGCCTGAATGAGGTCAACAATTACTACTAAATTCCTCTCCAGGGTTACAACCTAGCTCTCTGAGCTCATCATATCATAAATACAGTTTGGAATGTTTTCCTTAGAGATATTTCCTTAAACTTGCTCTTAATAAAGTTCAACTGTTACTGTTCTTCTCACTCTCAGTCTTGTTTGATCTTGTTATGGCTAATATACATATACATGAAGACAGATGGTCAAAAAGAGACAAAACAGAGAAATGAATGGATAGAGAAATAGCCAGAAACATACACTTAATAGACTCACCAACCAAGAGATGGGAAAGAATAGGGAAAAGGGGACTGGGTAGGTGGTACAGCTGGGCCGAGAAAGGGGCAACTGACAAAAACTGTCAGAGCAGAAATGTGTGTTGATCTCAAGCGCAGTGCTATGGGTGGTTTTCATGTTCTCTTACCTTACCTCCTTTTTCTATAATGAGTATATATTATTTGTTAAAAATAATGATAGTAATGTAGCAACATCTAAGGGCTGACTTCTCAAAAAATTCGAGTTTATTTCTTTTTTAGAGTTACTTTCTCCATTAATTTTTAATAAGCTATCAAACATAGAAGTTCTTACAAAGTCATAAATGAAGACAACAAATAATGTATAAATGTTATAGTTCATCTAATTTTTCATTAGCTTAGTCATTCATGGCAGTACAAACACATAAGTAGATACTAATTAACTGGTAATTCTTTACAAACAGATTTTTAAATCTTCATTAAGTTGAGATGACTTTAACATTAAAGATAAATTGTCAATATTATTTTTCAGTCTTAATATACACTTTCGCAGTCTCACAAATAAGCACTATTATCTATCTACAAGTGAGATTCAAAAGTTGCATTCCAATTTGTAAGAAAGATTTATGAGACCTTTCCGTACAAAAGTTAAAATTATCAATTGTTACTCCATATATTTGCTATTTTTCCTTAAATAATATTTTCCTTAAATAAAACAATATTTATTGCCAAATTATTATTTTCATACCTCTGAAGAGCTTTCATTATTGACATCCACTGTGTTTATAGGAGCTGATGATGAATCTAAATCAGAACCTTGAGAGCCAACTCTCCCAGGAGTCTGAAACACAAGCAGAAAGGGGGAAAAAAAATCAAAGTAAATATCAACAACAGGGCTTCCCTGGTGGCGCAGTGGTTGAGAGTCCGCCTGCCAATACAGGGGACGTGCATTCGTGCCCCGGTCTGGGAAGATCCCACATGCCGTGGAGCAGCTGGGCCCGTAAGCCATGGCCACTGAGCCTGCGCGTCCGGAGCCTGTGCTCCGCAACAGGAGACGCCACAACAGTGAGAGGCCCACGTACAGCAAAAATATATATATATATATATTCATAAACTATTTAATAATTAATAACCTCAACAGTAATCAGGGCTAGCCTTACACATAAAGGTAGATGTCCTCTCAATAATAACAAACAGGGGCTTCCCTGGTGGTGCAGTGGTTGAGAATCTGCCTGCCAATGCTGGGGACACGGATTCGTGCCCCAGTCTGGGAAGATCCCACATGCCGCGGAGCGGCAATGCCCGTGAGCCATGGCCACTGAGCCTGCACGTCCGGAGCCTGTGCTCCTCAACGGGAGAGGCCACAACAGTGAGAGGCCCACATACTGCAAAAATAATAATAATAATAATAACAAACAGCACTAGAAGCTATCCTTTATTAAAGACTGACTGGACCTAATACTGTATCAAGATCTCTATCTGCCTTCTCTCAGCTTTAGTCTTTTTAAATTAATAAAAAGTTTACTTTTGTATATAGTGCTTTATCATCTTCACCTCACTTTTACAGAATATCTTATTTAATCATAAAGACATCTAAGAGAGACAGGTAAAATGTTATATCCATAGATGAGAAAACAAATTCAAAGCAGCTAAGGGACTTCTCAAGATTCTACTGTTAACAAAAATCAGAAAGAAGCGGAACTAAAATGCTGAAATTCTAATTCCTCTTGCATTGCTCCCCACTACATCAAGTGAACTACAATGATTTGAGGGGAACTAAAAAGATCAGCACAGGCCACATTATCTAGTCACCCATCCATCTACTACCCATGCCAACCATTACCAATCTGTTTCCAATACTTAATATTCCATCATCAAATATACGGTTTGGAGGGTTAAAGGCCTTTTTTTTTTTTTCCTCTCCTGCAACATTTATCATCTAACATTATTCATTATACTTAGGTATGACGTTAAAGGAACTGGAAATCTAGTAAAATACTGGCTAAAACACAGATTCAGAGCACAAGAACTGACTCAATAATCCTTACCAAAAACATTTATGGTGCACACTATCATTATTCTCACGTTATACAAGAGAGAATAAAGGTGTAGAGGTTAAGTTACTTGCCCAAAGTCACATGGCTAATAAGTGGAAGAAAGGATTTTAACTTCAGCAGTCTGATTCTTAATCACTAACTCATACTGCTTGACATCTCCACTGAGATATACCTCAAGCACCCAAGATTGAGAACAAATCACTAAACATCTGTCTCAAAACATGAACACCCTGTACATCACTTACATATTCAACATAAATGCCAAAGAAGGATGAACTGGTGCTACTTCAAAATTAATCAATTAAAATAAGGATTATAAAAGCTGCATAGAAAAAATTAAATAACATGTGTATACTATGATTATAAGTATGTATAAAAACTAATTATATAAGAAAAGAGAGTCAAAGGAAATATCCCAAAATGCAAACAATAATTTCTTTAGCAAGAAGCAATTATGGGTTTTTTTGGTCTTTAGTTTCTCAGTTTTTGTTTTTGCTACATTTTTTTCAGAATTTTAGATTCATAGTTAAATTACTTTTACATTGAGAAATTTTTGATATTAAAAATAATCAGAGTTGTCTAAATTGGATGATCTACGTTCCTATCATATTTTCCCAAAACATAACTCTCTAAAACTTTCTAAACTTATCCAGACTATATCTTTATTGTGTTCACTTAACATCCACAACATTCTCATGTTTGAACTATTACATCAGCTACCCTCCTCCAAAAAAACAAAGCAAAATTCTTTCTCAAAATGATATACTTGAGACATGAATTTATAAATAAAAGCCTGCTATCTGAATTTGATGAAATACTCATGCATGTGACAAAAAAGTAACTAAATAGTAAAAAAATTAAAGAGCATTTTAATTATATACTTAATATAAATAACTGTATAAAACTAGAAATTCATTTTTGACTCATCAACATTTCAGAGCTTCACATCGTAATGGTTTTTAAAACTACTGACCCCATCCCCAAAAGCACTGGAAACAAAAGCTGTACCTCCCAAGAACTACTTTCCCCATTTCCTAAGTTTTTCCAGAGTCCAGGTGGCTCTTCACCTGAGATTTACCTTGCCTGAGAACAAGCAATTCACAGAAATATCTACATAATCCTATTATCATCACCAAAAATACCCTTCCTTAAATTTGCCTAAAATAATCCTAGTAAACAGACCTAAGTAAGCCCAAGAAGCATGGGGAAAAAAGAAGAAAAAATAAAATCATCATGAGATGCTTTTGATGTGCATATTTTACACATATTCCCTCATTCCCTCAGATTGTTGCTAAATTGTCTAAGAACTTCTTTTTCTATTATTAGGCTGTCAAAATCCCATCACTTCAATGAGAAGTGCAATTACAGTAACAATGACCCTGAGGAAACAATATAAAGCATTCTAACATTTACACTTATAAAAAGTTTTACTTTGTAAATACAATGGGATAAGAATAATTTGTGCTAAAAACTTAAAATGATAGGGGATAAATATCTTCCAAATAGTGTTTTTTAGGAAAATTATTACATAATTTAGATATCTTTTACGGTGACTAAAAGGTACAAAACACATTCACTTTGTTTATGGTTTCTTCAATAGATATTTATCCGTCTCCCATGAAGTACTTAACATTCTATAAAGCTCTGCATGCCAAACGGAGGACACTGAGTATAAGGACAATGTAAGAGAAACAAGGAGCAAGCCTTCAGGTAGACTATACAACTTGGCTGGGGAAACCAAGCTAATGTGTAAAAAAAGAGATAGGAAACAATTTGAAAAAAATTAAATGCTAAAGGGGGGAGCTCTGAATGTGAGCAGAATTCTGAGAAAGAAGAGATCAATGCAAGTTGCAGTAATTGAAAAAAATCTTATTTCTTGAAGTTAAATTTAATTAAATAAAATGACAATCATTCCAAATAGATGAAAAAATGCACAAGAGCAGAAAGGGCAGAAATAAGAACACTGTATTTGATTAAAAAAATACATGTTTGAAATAAAGTAATAGACACACAAACAGGTATTAAATAGGTTAAATTGATAATGTGGAATAGGGTAAGGGATATAAAGCATTGAAATATGCCATGGTAAAGAGAGAGTGTCCACAACTCCAGTCCAGATTGCACTCACAGTTAGCATAGAAACTAAGCTGCCTCAGCTCCAATCAATGATCAATAGCCGATTAAAATTTTTTTAATGTTAAAATTGTAGACGTATGCTCAAACACAAGGTAAGTATCTCAATGGACAAAAAATAAAACAAGCACACAGAGTATAGAGTTTGGGAACTAAAGTAGATAGAGGCAAACAAGTTCTAATGAGATAACAGGAACCAAAACACCCTACATGTGATAGGTAACAAGAAGCCAGGCCCACTGTGGGAACTCAGAAAGTTGGCCAAAGCTACTACCCCCTGCCATAAATAACAATTTTTTTAAGCCGTAAACCCAACAAGCACTGTGTCTGGGCTTGAAGCTTGATCAAAACTTTTCCAGGCAGGGATGAATGGGCATTCCAAGCAAAGCATTATTTACAAAAGTGAAAAATTATGGGAGAGTTCAAGATGGTGGCATAAAAAGATCATGAACTGACCTCCTCCTACAGACATAACAAATGTACAACCACATATGGAACAGTTCCCCCAGAAAGGGATTTGAAAACTGAATGAACAGAACCTCCACAACAAAGGGTGAAATAAAAGGACAGCAACGAGATGCGTAGGACAGGCCAAGATATGAAAACCACACCTCAGCTTCAGCAATCCACAATTGGGAGGGACCACAAAGGCATGGATCCTTTCCCTGAGGAACGAGGGATTTGAGCACATCAGGCACCCCAATCCTTAGATCCTGCACAAGAGAGATGAGCCTCCAAAACACCTGGTTTTGCAAACCAACGGGAAATATGTCCAGGAAAGCTACAGGGAATAGAAAACCTGCTCTTAAAGGACTTGCACACAGACTGACTTGACCTGAAAACCAGTGCAAAAACAGCAAATTGAAAAGTGCATAAGACCATAGGTGAAGGGGACTCACCTACTAATCTTGAAGCATCTGCTAGAGAGGCAGGAACCAGTTGGAATGCTCCCCACGGGCCGAGTCACTGGCAGGAGCCATTTATGTGATCTCAGGCTACCTTGCTAATACTGGTGCTGGAAGGCACCACTTTGGAATTCTCCACCCAACCTATTAGCACCAGTGGGCACATCCCACCAGGGGTGAGAGAGCACTGCCAACCCCCGCACCTCAGGTGGGCCTCACAGCTGCCCAAGCAACAGCCCCACCCACCAGCACCCCACAGCAGCTGTGGCCCCACAAACTGCATGTAGCCCACATAGGAGACACCCCTTGAGCACCCGGCTCTGGTGGCTAGGTAGGATTGTGCTTCTGAGCCCCATACGACATATCCTAAATAAAGCCACTCCTTCAAGACTAAGAGAGATAGCTGATATACCTAATACATAGAAACAAACACAAAGAATTAGGCAACATGAGGAGACAGAGGAAGATATTCCAATCAAAAGAGTAAGTCAGAACCTCAAAAAAAGAACTAAACAAAACAGAGATAAGCAATCTACCTGATAAAAAGTTCAAAGTGATGGTCATAAAAACACTAACCAAACTCAGATGAAGAAAAAATTAGCACAGTGAGAACTTCAACAGAGATAGAAAATATATGAAAGTACCAAACAGAAGTTATAACTGAACTGAAAAATATGCTAGAGGGGTTCAACAGCAAACTGGGTGAAGTAGAAGAACAAATCAGTCAGCAGGAAGATAAAACAACGGAACTCACCCAGACAGAGCAGGAAAATGAAATAAGTATTTTAAAAAGTGAGGACAGGGACTTCCCTGGTGGTCCAGTGGTTAAGAATCCACCTTCCAAGGCAGGGGATGTGGGTTCAATCCCTGGTCGAGGAACCAAGATCCCACATGCCGCAGGGCAACTAAGCCCATGTGCCGCAACCACTGAGCCTGCGCACTCTGGAGCCCACGCACAGCAACTACAGAGTCCACGCACCACAACTAGAGAGAAGCGACAAAAGATCCCGCATGCCACAACGAAGATCCGGCATGCCACAACTAAGACCCGATGCAGCCAAAGAAATAAATATCTTTTTAAAATAATAAATAATAAATAAAATAATAAATAAAATAAAGATAAAAAATGAAGTAACCTTAAGGGAAAGATAAAAAATGAAGAAACCTTAAGGGACCTTTGGGGCAACATCAAGCAGAATAACATTTGCATTATACGGGTACCAGAAAGAAAAGAGGGACAGAAAACCTACTTGAAGAAATAGTTGCTGAAAACATCCTTAATCAGGGGAAGGACATAGACATCCAGGTCCAGGAAGCACAGAGAGTTTCAAATAAGATGAACCCAAAGAGACACACACCAAGACACACTATAATTAAAACAGTAAAAATAAATGATTAAGAGAGAATCCTAAAAGCAACAAATTGTTACATACAAGGAAAACCCTGTAACTCTACAAGCAGATTTTTCAGCAGAGCCTTTACAGGCCAGAAGGGAGTGGCAGATCATATTCAAAGTGCTGAAAGAAAAAACTACCAACCAAGAATTCTCTACACAGCAAAGTTATTCATAATTGACAAAGAGATCAAGAGTTTCCCAGATGAGCAAAAGTTAAAGGTATTCATCACAACTAAACTTGCCCAACAAGAAATATTAATGGGACTTCTTTAAGCTGAAAAGAAATGGCACTAATTAATAATAAGAAAACATATGAGAGTAAAAATCTCACTGTTAAAGGGAAATGTATGATAAAGGCAGAGGATCAATCACTTATAAAGTAAGCACAAAGGTTAAGAGACAAAAGTACTAAAAATAACTAAAATTACAATAATTAGTTACAGGATGCATAAAATAAAAAGAAGTAAAATGTGTCATCAAGGAAACATGGGGAGGGAGTAAAAAGATAAAGCTTTGGAATGATTTCTAATTTAAGTTGCTAGCAACTTAAAACAGGCTACTACTTACATAGAATGTTATAGGTGAACCTCACAGTAACCACAAGGAAAAAACTTATAGTAAGTACCCAAAAGAAAGTGAGAAAATCTAAACAAAACACTAAAAGAAATCACACCAAAACACAAAGGAAAAGTGAGAAGAGAACTACAAAAACAGCCAGAAAACAATTAACAAAATGGCTATAAGCACATACTTATCAATAATTACCTTAAATGTAAATGGACTAAATTCAATACAGTCTTACCTCAAGAAACAAGAAATCCCCAATAAACAATCTAACCTTACACCTAAAGGAACTAGAAAAAGAAGAACAAATGCCAAAATTGGTAGATGGACGGAAATAATAAAGATCAGAGCAGAAACAGACACTAAAAAAATTTTTAAAAAAACAAGATCAATGAAACTAAAAGCTGATTCTTTGAAAAGATAAATAAAATTGATGAACATTTAGCTAGACTCACCAGGAAAAAAAAAAGAGGACTCAAATAAATAAAACCAGAGATGAAAGAGGAGATGTTATAACTAACACCACAGAAATACAAAGGATCTCTCATGATCTATGAATATATGCCAACAAATTGGACAACCTAAAAGAAATGGAAAAATTTTTAAAAACATACAATCTTCCAAGACTGAATCATGAAGAAATAGAAAAATCTGAATAGACCAATTACTAGTAAGGAGATTGAAACAGTAATCAAAAATCTCCCAACAAATCAAAGCCCGGAGCAGACAGATTTACTGGTGAATTCTACAGAGCATTCAAAGATTTAATACCTATCCTTCTCAAATTCTTCAAAAAACTGAAAAGAAGGGAAGGCTGCCAAACACATTCTATGAAGCCAGCGTTAACCTGATACCAAAAGCAGACAAGGAGACCACAAAAAAAGAAAATTACAAGCCAATATCCTTGATGAATACAGATGCAAAAATCCTCAACAAACTGTTAGCAAACTGAATCCAACAATGCATACACCATGATCAAGTGGAATTGATTCCAGGGATGAAAGGATGGTTCAACATCCACAAATCAATCAACATGATACATCACATTAACAAAATGAAGGATAAAAATTATATGGTCATCTCAATAGATGCAGAAAAAGCATTTGACAAAATTCAACATCAATTTATGATAAAAATTATCAACAAAGTGGGTAGAGAGGAAATATACCTTAACATAATAAAGGCCATATATGACAAATCCACAGCTAGTATCACACTAAACAATGAAAAACTGAAAGCTTTTCCTCTAAGATCAGGAAAGAACACAAGGATGCCCACTATTGTCACTTATTTTCAACATAGCATTGGAAGTCCTAGCCAAAGCAATTAGGAAAAAAAAAAAAAGGAATAACAGGTTTCCAAATCAGAAAGTAAAACTGTCACTATTTGCAGATGACATGATACATATAGAAAACCCTAAAGACTACACACACACACACACACACAATGTCAGTACTAATAATATAATAAATGAATTTAGTGAAGTCACAGGGTAACAAATCAACATACAGAAGTCTGTGGCATTTCCACACCAACAACAAACTATCACAAAGAGAAGTTAAGGGATTTCCCTGGCAGTCCAGTGGTTAGAACTCCACACTTCCACTGCAGGGGGCATGGGTTTGATCCCTCGTTGAAGAACTAAGATCCCCATGTGCCATGGCATGGCCGAAAAAGAAAAAGAAAGAGAAATTAAGAAAACAATCCCATGTATGGCTACATCAAAAAGAGTAAAATACCTAAGAATAAATTCAACCAAGGAGGTGAAAGACCTGTTACAGTGAAAACTGTAAGACACTGATGAATGAAGTTGAAGACACAACCAAATGGAAAGATATTCTGTGTTCATGGATTGGAGGAATTAATATTGTTAAAATGTCCATACTACCCACAGCAATCTACAGATTCAGTGCAATCCCTATCAAAATTCCAATAGCATATTTCACAGAACTAGAACAAATAATTCTAAAATGTGTATGGAACCACAGAAAAATCCCAAATAGTCAAAATAATCTTGAGAAAGAAGAAAAAAGCTTGGAGGTATCACACTCCCTGATTTCAAACTATACTATAAAGCTACAGTAAAAAGACAGTATGGTACTGGCACAAAAACAGACACACAGATCAATGAAACAGAACTGAGAGTCCAAAAATGTAAACCTACACATATATGACAATTAATTTATGACAAAGGAGCAAAGAACATACCATGGAGAAAAGATAGTCTATTCAATAATGGTGCTGGGGAAAACGGACAGCCACATGCAAAAGAATGAAACAAGTAACTCAAAATGGATTAAAGACTTGAATGTAAGACCTGCAACCATGAAATTTCTAGAAGAAAACTTCACTGATATCAGTCTTCTTTTTTTGTCATTTAAGCAGTGAGTTTTATTTTGTTTTTTGTTATGAATTATTATTATTATTTTATTTATTTATTTATTTTTGTGGTACGCAGGCCTCTCACTGTTGTGGCCTCTCCCATTGTGGAGCACAGGCTCCAGACACGCAGGCCCAGCGGCCAGGGCTCACGGGCCCAGCCGCTCCACGGCACGTGGGATCTTCCCGGACCGGGGCACGAACCCGTGTCCCCTGCATCGGCAGGCGGACTCCCAACCACCGCGCCACCAGGGAAGCCCCTGAATTATTTATTTTTTAAATAAATAAGAGATTTTTTTACAATTTTTGAGATATATTTGACATATATTATATTAGTTTCAGGTGTACAACATAATGATTCAGTATCTGTATATGTTGCAAAATGATCATCACAATTAGTCTGGTTAACATTCATTGATATCAGTCTTAGCAATGTTTCTGTGGCTCTGACTCCAAAGACAAGTGAAAGAAAAGCAAAAATAAACAAATGGGACTATATCAAACTAAAAAGCTTCTGTACAGCAAAGGAAACCATCATCAAAACAAAAAGGCAACCTACTGTATGGGAGAAGACATTTGCAAATCATATATCAGATAAGGGGTTAATATCTGAAATCTACAAAAAACTCATACAACTCAACAACAAAAAAAACACCAAATCCAAAAATGAGCAGAGGACCTGAACAGACATTTTTCCAAAGAAGACACACAGACGGCCAACAGGCACATGAAAGGATGTTCACGATCACTAATTATTAGGGAAATGGAAATCAAAACCACAATGAGATATCACCTCACACTTGTCAGAAAAGACAAGAAATAAAAGTTTGAGAGGTTGTGGAGAAAAAGGAACCCTGAGCTAGCGGTGGGACTATAAATTGGTGCAGCCACTATGAAAAACAGTATGGAGGTTCCTCAAAAAATTAAGACTAGAACTACCATATGACCCAGCTGTTTCACTTCTGCCTATTTATCTGAAAAACACAAAACCACTCATTCAAAAAGATACATGCACCCCTATACATTACAGCATTATTCACAACAGCCAAGATATGAAAAAAAACCTAAGTGTCCATTAAGGATGAATGGATAAAAGAAGACATGGCGCGCGCGCGCGCGCGCGCACACACACACACACACACACACACACACACACACACACTGGACTACTCCTCAGCCATAAAAAAAGAATGAAATTCTGCCATTTGGGACCACATGGATGGACCTTGAAGGTATTATGCTAAATGAAATAAGTCAGACAGAGAAAGACAAATACCATATGATTTTGCTCATACACAGAATCTAAAAAAAAAAAAAAATGAACAAATAAAATAAAACTAAAACAAACTCATAGATACAGAGAACAGATTAGTGGTTACCAGAAGGAAAGGGGGCTAGGAAGTGGGCAAAATGGGTAAAGGGGGTCAACTGTATGGTGATGGGCAGCAACTAGACTTGTGGTGGTGATCACTTTGTAGTGTACACAGATGTCAAATCATAATGCTACACACCTGAAACATATAATTCTTAAAAATTTTAAGTGAAAAATTACAAGCAAACTGTGTTCAAAACAAAGAACAGGTTAACTAAATTGTGACATACCCAACTCAACAAAAGTGACAATTAAAAATGACAAGGGTGGGGGACTTCCCTGTCGGTCCAGTGGTTAAGACTCCACACTTCCACTGCAGGGGGCATAGGTTCAATCCCTGGTCAAGGAACTAGGGTCCCACATGCCACGCAGCACAGCCAAAAATTTTTTTTAATTTTTTAAATTGTTTTTAAAAGTGACAAGGGTGAAGATTGTGCAAAGAAATTATAACGCATGTGATATAATGTTGAATTTGTAAGACAGGCAAAATACAAAGTTTGGATATATTATGATTTCAGTTATGTAAAAATATAAACAGAAATTGAAAGGTCACAGAAGACTGATGTGTTTTACGTCAGGGCTATTTTTGTTATTACTACTTTTCCTCTATGTTGCTGAAAGAATAAGATTTGTGCTGATGATTTAGTTAACCACCTACCCATCTCCTCTCAAAAATTTTTATTAGTGTGGTCATTTTTTTTTAATTTTCAGATTTTTTTTAATTAAAAAATATTGGGGCTAGCAAAAGATCCAAATGATTAGAGTTATCAAACACCTATCATTAATGCTTAGTGGTGTCAGCCAAACAGATCAAAATTTAAAAACATGGGGGAAAAAGGTTATATGGTATTCAAACTATTTATTTCAACCAAATAAGAATAGATGCCTGCAATATATTTGGCTACCTTAGGTTGTTGATAATATAAAAATACATTCCTACTACCAACAACTATAAGATCAACATAAAGCAGCATTAATCTCTCCAAAAACTACTTTCAAAAATCACATACAAGTTTTTGAAGAAAGAACGGCACTTAACTGGGAAAAAAAAAAGTTACTCTTTACTGTATGCAATACCTTGAAAGGTAGTATCACTATCAAAGAAGTTTTAACAACATGAAGTTTCTTTAAAATGCATTTTATCTATTTCAGACTAGTTGTTTATTGAATACAACTTTAAAAATCTACTTGTGAGGGCTTCCCTGGTGGCGCAGTGGTTGAGAGTCCGCCTGCCGATGCAGGGGACACGGGTTCGTGCCCCCGTCCGGGAAGATCCCACATGCCGCGGAGCGGCTGGGCCCGTGAGCCATGGCCGCTGAGCCTGCGGGTCCGGAGCCTGTGCTCCGCAACGGGAGAGGCCACAACAGTGAGAGGCCTGCGTACCACCAAAAAAAAAAAAAAAAAAAAAAAAAAAAAAATCTACTTGTGAGAATCATAACTACACTGCTGTAATCCAAAGCAACCAATAGCTATGTCTTCCAATTATGAGTGAAAATCTAATAGCAAAGAAAAACAATCAAAACAAACATCTAGTAGCATATAAAAAACACCTATTTTATAGATGAATAACAAAAGTTTTTCTAATATCTGGTGATATACTGAGTCAGAGCTTCCAAACTCAACGTACTCTCCCTACATATAACTCTCCCCCTACATATGACTTCACTACAGAGAAGGTCAAGCAGGAAGAGAGCAATAAGTTCATTGAGAACATAACTCAGTTTTACAACCTAATTGCTACGAAAAATAAAGAACCTCATCTCTAAATCATACTTATCTTCAAAGCACTAAAACCAACTAAAAGGATAACTAGTCTTTGCACACAGAAGAGATGTAGTAAATGCTTAATAAGCAAATGCACAACCCATAACACTCTAGCTGAAACTAGACCTGGAACAAGGCAAACGAGAAGAAGCTGAGTTAGTAACACATTAATTGCCAGAAAAAGGTGAGTTGACTAAAAATAAATATTGCTTTTACGAAAATCTTTGAAAAAGATTGTTGTAAGATATTACACACACCTTATACTTAGCAAAATTATTTCTGAAACTGGAAAGGATACAAGTATTAGAAATTAAATGACATACAACCTCAAAACCTTGGAGACTTATAAGACATCGACAAGGATTTCTTATAAAATGTAACTTTCAGCATTGATTTTGTCACTCTGTTTCACCCTCCTCCCACCATAAAGACCAATTAGGAAAATTTTCACAAATTCAAGAAGTTTGAAAAGCCATCTATTATATTCAGACCTTAAGAAGGGTGCTTTTGGGACTTCCCTCGTGGCACAGTGGTTAAGAATCCACCTGCCAATGCAGGGGACACAGGTTTGAGCCCTGGTCTGGGAAGACTCCACATGCCCTGGAGCAACTAAGCCCGCGTGCCACAACTACTGAGCCTGCGCTCTGGAGCCCACAAGCCACAACTACTGAGCCCACGTGCCACAAATACTGAAGCCGGCGCGCCTAGAGCCCGCGCTCCACAACAAGAGAAGCCACCGCGATGAGAAGCCCACGCACCACGACGAAAAGTAGGCTCCACTCGCCGTGACTAGAGAAAGCCCGTGCACAGCAATGAAGACCCAATGTAGCCAAAAATAAAACAAATAAATCTATCAAAACAATAATAATAATAATAGAAGGGTGCTTCAAATACATTACCTGATCTTTGTACTGTAAATGAATAATCAAAGATTTCTTAGGGCCCTCACTACCTCTTTCTTACTATTAAGAACTAAGAACTTTGGGGCCTCCCTGGTGGCGCAGTGGTTGAGAGTCCGCCTGCCGATGCAGGGGATACGGGTTCGTGCCCCGGTCTGGGAGGATCCCATATGCCGCGGAGTGGCTGGGCCCGTGAGCCATGGCCGCTGGGCCTGCGCATCCGGAGCCTGTGCTCCGCAACGGGAGAGGCCACAACAGTGAGAGGCCCGCATACCGCAAAAAAAAAAAAAGAAAAAAAAAAAAAAAGAACTAAGAACTTTGCACATACAGATGAACTGAAAAGGTATATTTGCAAATGACAATTTTCTTATTTCATGGAAAGCATTCCAGGGCTTCCAGGGAATTTTCATGTTCAACCTCTTAGCTTACCATACACTGTTAGGTGATCTCACTTACTCCCTTAACTTTACTTATCCCCCAATGCAGACAAAAATAAAATTCTAAATCTAATCCAGATCTCTGCTGAACTTCAAATTCATATTTTCCTTTCCTGCTAAATATCTCTACCAGAGTGCCATGAAAGCACACTAAAGTCATTTTATTCAAAACCAAATTCATTATCTGTTCTCATAAACCTTTTATCCATCTGCGTTCTCTACCTGAACTTACAGAAACATCACATACCCATCTTGCTTAAATCCAAAGCATTTCCCTTAACTCCCCTCTTTCTCAACCTTCACATCCAATCGCCAAGTTAATTGAATCACCTATATAAATTTTGAATCTATCCTTTCTTCATCTCCTTTGCCATTAACTCAGTTCAAGACTTCATCATCTCTCACCTGGACTATAAAAGAGAGACTTAATTTAGCACCCTATTATCTCTATACCACATTTCCAGTTGCTTTCTAATTGATTTCCCAAAGTACCTCAAATGAATCATTTCCAAAATCAAACCACTTATCTCAACCCTTTACCACCCCAGGGGAAAAGTTTTCTTTTCCTCCTATGTTCTCTAGCTTAGTTAATAATAATCCTCATTTATTTAAAACCTCAGCTAAAGTCTAACTGAACTCGAATTGATATCTGTACACCAATGTTCATCGCAGCATTCACAATAGCTAAAGGGTGGAAACAACCCAAACGTCCACCGATAGATGTATGGATAAACAAAATGTGGTATATGCATACAATAGAATATTATTCAGCCTTTCAAAGGAAGGAAATTCTAATACATGCTACAACATGGATGGACCCAGGAAGCATTAGTCTAAGTGAAATAAGCCAGACACAGAAGGACCAATATGTATGACTCCACTAATATGAGTACCTAGAATAATCAAATTCATAGAGACAGAAAGTAAAACAGTGGTTGCCAAAGGCTGGGGTAGGGGGAATAAGGAGTTGTTTAATGGTACAGAATTTCAGTTTGGGAATGATAAAAACATTCTGGAAATAGATAGTTGTAATGGTTGCACAACAATATGAATGTACTTAATGCCACTAAACTTTATACTTTAAAATGATAAAAATGCTAAATTTCATATTACAATTTTTAATTTTTTTTAAAATTTTAAACCTAACTGAATCTCAAGTTAATGCTATAGCCACACAAAGAATATAATTATTTCAAGTGTTTTAAGAACACAATGTTTTGACTTTATAGCCTTAGCGAGCTATAGTATAATGACAAAAAGAACTGCTAAAAAAAAATTAGTAAAACTGATTCAGTAAGCTTATTAACAGTAATATTAGTATTGTTGTTTTAAAGCTATGTTATATATATTTTTAGGAAAAAATAATTATGTTAACGTTAAGAGCCAAGATGTTCAGTATAAAATTTCAAAATATAAACACAAAGGAAAAAATACTTTAATTTGAACTCATGTTGTTTTGCTTTTTAAATCTGTCCATAGGTACATGTGTGTATATACATCCTAGTTCTTATCTTAAATGCTTAAAAGCAATGACAACACAGAAGCAATGAGAACCCTAAGTGCCCAGACAGTGGTATTTAAATAGCATTCCCCATTAAAAGAAACCAGGACTCTTTGGAGAAATGGATGATTCCAGCCTGGAGGAGAAAGTTTACTAGATGAACCTGGCACATGCTGTGCCACAAAGCAAGGAAGTTATCAAACACTAACAGGGTCCTGTCAAAATGACAAAAGTCACCGTGAAGGCACTTCTACTAGGTAAAGCTGGGACAATTTGCATACCAAAAAAGTCACACTGACTTCAATTGACTGAAACCCACTAAATATATATAAATCCTTGAGTTCATGAAATATATTTTAAAATCCATGGGCTTCCCTGGTGGCGCAGTGGTTGAGAGTCCGCCTGCCGATGCAGGGGACACGGGTTCGTGCCCCGGTCCGGGAGGATCCCACATGCCGCGGACCGGCTGGGCCCGTGAGTCCTGGCCGCTGAGCCTGCGCCTCTGGAGCCTGTGCTCCGCAACGGGAGAGGCGCTCCACAACGGGAGAGGCGCTCCACAACGGGAGAGGCGCTCCACAACGGGAGAAGCCACAACAGTGAGAGGCCCGCGTACCGCAAAAAAAAAAAAAAAAGAAAGAAAAAAAAAAATCCATGAGTGCTTCTTCCTCTTCCGGGGATGGTATCTAGAGGCATTCAGGATGGTCCAGTGTTTGAGACACCATCTGTAGGCTATCCTACAATACAGCCTCTAACAAAACCAGGCTGTCCCAAACCCCTGGTGTTTACCTTTATACCAAGAAGGTTGGGAAAGCACCAAAATCCACATGTGGCGTGTGCCCAGGCCAACTTTGAGGAGTTTGTGCTGTGAGACCTAAAGCTCTTACAAGGTTGTCTAAAACGAAAAAACATATCGGCCAGGCCTATGGTGGTTCCATGTGTGTTTTAAATGTGTCCATGACAGGAACAAGCACGCTTTCCTTACTGAGGAACATAAAATCGTTGTGAAAGTGTTGAAAGCACAAGCACAGAATCAGAAAGCTAAATTAAAAAATGAAGTTTTTCTGAGTAATTAAAAAATCAAAAGGCAAAAAAAAAAAAAAATCCATGAGTTCTCTTTCCTCAAGGAAAGAGAAAGTCAAAAGACAAATAAGCAAGCTTCATTGATCACTACTAGAGTAGTGTATCAATTCTTATTCTGAAAATTCATAATTAAAGAAAACGAATTAAGCATTTATCCTGACCATCCAGTATACGCTGAAATTCATGGCAACCAAATCGCCCTGGTTTAAACTGAAAAGTTCTTTACAGAAAAATGTCAGTTAATATATGTAGAAGAAATTAAAAATCTGGAAAATCAACAGCCTGCAACTGTTGATGGAATCAGTCTTTCTAACTTAAGTGACATCAATAAAACCTTTCCTTAGACAAGAAATCTTTCTCTATTTTAAACTATTATATCTCTTATTTATACGTCTCTTGTAACACTTACCAATACAAGGAAGAAGAAAGTGGTGGTAGATTGTTACAGTGATGACTCTCAATGAATCACACCTATGTTTTAATGCCCTTGCAATTCTCCTGTGTAATCAATCCTCTCCCCCATGGGCTCTGGCCATGAGACTTGGCTTGGCTGATGGTAGAGTAGCAAATAACATACAAGTAGAGTGCACAATGGGATTTGCTCCCTCATTGCTGGAAACTCTTCTGTCACCACACAAGCCCAGGCTAACCTTGGACACATGTGACCCAAGGTATATTATCAGCAATCTGAGAGAGGCTATTAGACTATCATCCCAATCAAACCAACAGATAACTCCAGCTGTATTCGTAACTCCAAGAGAGACCAGCAGAAGAACCATTCAGCTTAGCCTAGCCCAAACTGTTGATCTAGAGAATCTAAAGCAAATAAAATGATGGTGGTTTTAAGCCAAAGCCAAAGTTTGGGGATGGTTTATTATGCAGCAATAGACACAATTAGATAGAGTAAATATAATGTCGTATCTTCTCCACAAGAGAGAAAAGGAACCTTTCTGAGGATGGGAGCCTTATAAAGAATGAGGTATTCATCAAATTTCCTAGTAAGGACACAATAAAAATACCCCCTGAGTTTAACTAACACACAATACTTATCATTACATTAAAAAGAATTACTATAACTACTCCAAGATTTACATTATTCTATTTTCCATTGTTTCTTTTTTAACTTTCTAAGTTAAACAAGAGACTAGAAGACTAAACTGCCAATCTGGTTTTCAGGGTATTTGGGTAAAATCAAAATTTTTTTTTTCTTTGACAATACCCATTGGTGGAAAGAGTATTGCAAAACCAACACTCTCAAACATTGTTTGTGGGAGTGTGACTAAATACAAAAAATGTGCATACTCTATGACTCACTGCGAGGAAATTACCCAGTGGACAAATTCATTAAAGGACCACCTATATATGTATACAAGCATGCTCACTGCAGTGTTATTTATTAGCAAAACTGGAAACAAACTAAATGTCCTTCAATAGAGAAATGATTAAATTTTAATAATCCATATATAAAATATAATGTAGTTATTAAAAGTAAACAAATAATAAGAGGCAGTTCTGAAAGTGCTGATACTGAAAGCTCTCCAAACTATATTAAGTGAAAAAAATCAAATTCATATAGTATGTTAATGGATATATGCATTAAAACTTTGTGGAAAAATACACAAGTAACTATTAGCACTGATTCCTGGGAAGGACCTTCTACTTTTCACTTTATATCTTCTATACTCCTAATCCTTAACTCCTGTCAGCCTCAAACTTCATATAAAATTTGTCTCTTAAGTCCTTTCCTGCTTGCTCTCAATCTTCAACCTTGAAAACGGTCACTAATACTCTTTGTTCTAATCTCCATTACAAATCTAACAACTTTAAACTTGTTTACAACTCATTTTTGGTAATTACTTTTTTTTTTGTCCTCTGAGATCCTTCTCATTTCTCTACCTTCTTAAAACCGAATATATCCCAATCTATATCAATTCCTGATGTAGAAGGCTTACTCAGACTGTTGCAATATGACCTTGACCCACCATGTAACTCCACAGATGCTTTTCTATCCATCATAAAACCATGTACAATAGTAAGCTTCTTTACAAATATACCACATTTAACCCTAATTCATTTACATCAGCTTTCAACTGAAAATAATTCCTATTTTTTTAAATGTGAGCAGTTCTGCCTAACCTAGAGCCATCTACGACTTTAATAAGCATCAAATAGTCACCCCTGTTGTTAAATTATTAATGGTGAATTGAGTGCAATTCCTATTCGTCTTTCTAAGGTGTCTCTAAGAGGCTATATTCCCCCGTTGCACCTGATTCCAGCCTACTCCAAAATTTCTCAAGTGCCAGCACACAATACACTTCCGCATCCTAAGTCTTCCCTGCCTAACCTAGTGACATAGACTACAATACATACAATACAGTATGCCAGAGAAGGGGGGTGAGAATCAAAATTTAAAAGCTGGAAAACGGGCTTCCCTGGTGGCGCAGTGGTTGAGAGTCCGCCTGCCAGTGCAGGAGACACGGGTTCGTGTCGGGAAGATCCCACATACCATGGAGCGGCTGGGCCCGTGAGCCATGGCCGCTGAGCCTGCACATCCGGAGCCTGTGCTCCACAGTGGGAGAGGCCACAACAGTGAGAGGCCCGCGTAACGCAAAAAAAAAAAAAGGCTGGAAAACGTCTCAGAAATCATGTTCCAACTGTAACACTCCATAGATGAGGAAACGAAGCCCTAGAAGGTACAACTGGCTTACCTGACATCATGCTATCTAACGATAGAGCTGCAATTAAAACTTAGGTTTCCAAGTCCTAATTCAATATCCTCTCTACTGTCTCAAATATTTCTTGGCCATCTCTCTGATACCCATCAGAGTACACTTAATTTCTCTAATCTCAGCTTCTTCAATGACAAACTACAGGGACAGGACAAGATCATGGGTCTTTCTAGCTCCAAAATTCTCATTCCATGATTCATGTGGGCCCTAAACTGGCTAACTTAAAAGCATGCCCATAGAAACAGAGTCAAATATATTTCCAATCTCTATATATGCTTAGCTTTCTTATGCATACTTTCAAAACTCTAAAATTTAGTTAGTGGTTATTAATAGGTATATGAAAGCAGTCCAGTCAGGAAAAAAAAAGAAAGCAGCCTAGTCAATAAGAGACTGAGACAATCAAAACTAATTATAGATAAGTTACTAGCAACTAAATTGGGTTTATAGACATCATACAATTAACTCAATATTAAGTGAAAGAATAAGACTTTAATATCTAACACTTTTTAAATACCTAACATGTAATTAAATATCTAACATATAATTAAAATTGATTCACATATTTTAAGCAAGTTTAGACTATCAGGTGTCTTGATTCAATAAATATGGAGAGACAGACACAAAAATGTATCAAAATAAGAATTCAGAACCTGGGGGAGAATGGATACATGTATATGTATGGCTGACTCACTTTGCTGTCCACCTGAAACTATCACAACATTGTTAATCGGCTATACTCCAATATAAAATTAAAAGTTTGTTTTTTTTTTTTAAAAGAAGGCGCTCGCCCATCTCTCAGGACCGACTGACCCATGTTCAGCTGCTGTTCACATGCAACCCTTCTCCACCTCGGCCTTCAAAGTTCTCATCTGAATATCTGCTACCACCTCCAAGATCTGCACCTGCAGCGGCTCCACCTGGGCCCACACCCTAGGCTTCAAGGCTCACCGCAGCCCTCCTACCTGTCTCAGAGCGGGGGTTGGGAGGGTAGGGGGGGTGTGGAAACGACGACTACACCCCACCCCGAGGGAGGATGGCCCACACTCCAGCTCCCATGCCTCACACGCCACTTTTCATTTTTTAAGTCTTAAAATCACTTGAGAGAACTGGGAAAGGTGCTAATAATAAAATTTCCTAAACAGAGAATCTGTGGGCCATACTCAAAATCCCAAAATGTGCTTGAAGACCTACTATGTAAAAACTCCAGAATCTAACAAAAATCCTAACCTACGGGCTATGGATTCCTGTTATAAAAAATATGTAGAATGTCAGCTTCAAAGAAGTGGAACACAGTATTGATAAAATTAAAATCCATGCTGAATATTATCATCTTTTACGATGCAAAAATCCCTGAGAAAGACTATCCAAATAGCAGATGACTCGTAATTCAGGTTCCCAAGGAAACAGAGTCCGAGACCGATATCTGCAAGCAGGTTTACTGGGGAGTGCTCTCAAGAACACCTGTGTAGGCACAGAGGCAGCATGACTGGGCCAAGGGAGAAGCTAAACAGTATTGATCAATAACAGTTGCAAGAGCAGCCTCAGCTAAGCCCACTAAGAGTCCTGAAGCTAGAATGACCCTTCATGTTAGTCTCTAATCAAGGCAAGAGGATGATTCTTTGCATCCCCCACCATTAACCAGGAATGAAATGCAGGTGGCTTCCAGGAAGGGGACATAAACTTGGGTGAGGCAGCCATAATCCCAAGCAACTAAGAGAATGTGTCTCTATCCTGAAGGGGAATCTATGGCCCACACCAAAGCATCCAGTAAAATGAATGTACCTTACTTGCATTTGAGACACGCATAAAGGGCTATACACTGGGGAAAGGGAGTGGTGGAGGGAACTCAACAGAAAAGGAGACCTACTCTCTTCTGGAGCCTACTATGTGGCAGGTGCTGTGACAGTCATGTTACATGAGCTATGGGATTTTATCACTGAATCCTTGCTTCCTGAAGACAGTGTTTTTTCTCAGCAAAGAGGCTAGGAAACAGGGTAAAAGGTATCAGGATTTGTTATGTAACACTTAAAATGCTACTTTGGGGTTGCAAATGGTCTGCAGACTCAAAATCCTGGTACTTCCGTGATTTTCAACTAATACTTTTACCCTGAAAAGCACTTTAGAAATCACCTAGGTGGTGCCCTCATTGAACAGATAAGGAAAGTGAAGCCAAGAGAAGCTCGTGATTTGCCTAAGATCACACTGATAGCAGAATTTAGAACATGGACTCAAATCTTTTGATTCCAAATTCAGTGATTTCTCGACTTGATGTGGTGTCTTTACATTCAAAAACTTAACAAAATCAAAATAACCCAGAGGCTTGAATCTTATTGTAAAGCTCAGAATATCAACTTCTCCTAGATCATTTGTACTTTCAAAATCAGGCACATAAGAAACTTGAGTTTTATACTAGTTAAAGAAATGTCAATTGGTAGTGTGCTAAATGAAATATTATATCTTTCTATTAATAATATAGCTAACTTACAACCTCTGTGACAGGCACAACATCAAGATCTTTATTCACATTATATCACTTAATCATCACAACAATCCTTTGGATAAAGTCAAAGGAACTGTTCTCATTTAACCAAGGGGGAAAAATAAGGTTAAAGAAACTAAGTAAGTTGCTAGCTAAGATTACAAATGTAATAATGCACAAAGCTGGAGATTCCACCTGACTTAAACAAAATGCTCTCAAAGTTAAACCATCCACTATGCTACAAGCCCTATGCTTCTTCTCAATTTTCCTTTTCTGAACTTTTCAGATTTCTATGATGTACATGATTTATTTTTATAACCAGAAATATATTATTTTATTATTTCTAAATATTCTATTTTAAAACTAAATCATTGTTTTGAATATTTGGAAGTTGCAAACATATAATAAGGTTTTATCAGAAAAATTAATGTCTTATAGAACAAAATAAACCCATACTTCCTTATCAGAGGTCCAACTCAATACGATTACCTCTTAATCAATCCCCCACAACAGAGTGCGTTTTGGCATAGCACTACACAAAGTCAGGAATTCTTAAAACACTTTCCAAATATTATTTAGCTAATAAAGTCCCAATAAAGTATCACTGAGATGCTAGAAAAACTTTTATATTAGCATATTTATGTAAAACTTAACCATAGTCTAATATTAAACATTGAAACGAGGGAAAGGATGTGGTTTTTATTAAATTCCATCTGCTGCTATGACCCATGCAATACTTAAACAGAATTCTATGCAACTAAGTTATTCATGTTCAATATGTCAATCAATCACAGTGTAAGCAATGGCCATGGATCTATCCCAAAGTAAGTTATCCTACTGCAGCCCATATTGAGAACACAGTCCAAGACAGCCAGGGTATATGACCCCATGTCTACTGCCAATCGACCAAATGTGATCACCTGGACCCAAAAGCAGCCATTCACAAGCTAGCTAGCAACCAACAAAATGGTTCAGTGGCAAAAACAGACACACAAACAAACAAACCCCAGTGTGAACAATGAACTACTGCTGAGCTCCATGCTTAGGCCTTTAAACCGCAAACTATGAAGAGAAATGACTAATCAGTCACACAGAGACTTCCCTGGTGGTCCAGTGGTTAAGACTCCACGTTCCCAATGCAGGGGCCCAGGTTCAATCCCTGGTCAGGGAACTAGATCCCGCGTGCCTCAACAAAGTGCCCAAATGCCACAACTAAAAAAAGATCCCACATGCCATAACGAAGATCCCACGAGCCGCAACAAAGATCTTGCACACGGCAACAAAGATCTCACGTGCTGCAACTAAGACCCAGCGCAGCCAAATAAATAAATAAATATTTTAAAAAAAACTTAGCCACACAAACTGGCACTAAACAGATACACATCAAAGTCATGAGGTAAATAAGAGTACAGGAGGGACTTAAGTAAATCAAAGTTATAACCCAGCCAAAGTTTCAAAAGACCACTGACTCTTGAGAATGCACAAGCTATGAAGGAAAAAACTAGAATAGAGGGTAAGAAAATTAGTTGGCACCAAATGAACCTAACCAGAACTATAATCACTATTTCAGAGCCACAGTAAAGCTTATTTCTAGAATGATCTGTAAAAGATGTGTTTCATGGTATCACAATTCCTAAAAGGAGGAATCCTAAGAATCAAATGACCTCACTCCACTCCCAACCTCAGCTGACTAAACCAGCAACAGACACCTGACCCAGAGGAAGCAACCCCATTACTGACCAGCCAGAGACCTACGCATGACCCAACAAGAAAAGATGAGGAGGACATTTTTGATTCTTCTCTTGGGGTTTGGAAATTGAGACATTTGGCCAGTTGGCTATGCAAAGGTAAGATGAAAAGCAAGTAGAATCATGTGGTCAGATGGCCATCTGAGGTCTTGAGCATACTAAGCAAGGAGTAGCAAGGAGGATGCACACAGAGATGCAGAGGCAAAATGCCAGTGGTCCAGGAGATTGTGTGAGACAGAGGGGAGTACTGCCTCTGCCCTGACACCTTTCTAGGTCCTACTGTCTAGAGACCCAACTTTACAGCAATTCTTATTCTTAGATCACTTTGAAACCTTACAATAAATCCTCCTTTCAATTTAGACTGATTTGAGGAAGTTTATAATCCTTGAAAATAAAAAGCACTCATTAGAATATTGTCCAAGGATGACAGATTACATTCATGCATTTAATATTTAATTACTGTTTCCTCTCCTCCATATATCTTGGAAGAACAGTCTGCACTCCCTGTTTCTACGCCCTTACTTCCCAGCCAATCATTTCTCCCCATGACTCTCCTGAAACTGAACTAGGTATGACCTAACTGTTCCATTCAGTGGATACTTCTCAGTCCTTATTTGAATTGACGTCTCTTCAACATTCACACATGTCTAATACTTGCCTCCACTTGTCTCCTGAGTGCTGGACCTACATATATCCACCTGCCTAGTGAACATCTCTGTTGGGATGTCCATACCTCTAGTTCACACTTGTGTTCCTCCCCAAACCTGTTCTTCCTCCTCCTCTATTCTTCACCTTAGTTCCTTCCACCCAGACTACTCACAAGTCAGTAAGTCCTATTAATTCTCCTAACTTTCTTGAAAATCTGTTCTTTCTCTATCCCCAAAGCCATTGTCTGATTCAAACTTTCATCATCCCCTGGATTAACAACGAGAGATGCAGAAATTCTGATTCAATGGAGGGACTTGGGAATCTTTTTTTTTTCTTTCTTTTTTCTTTTTTTTTTTTTAAGGATTCTAAATGATTCTAATGTGCAACAATTTAAGGAACTAAAACGTTATTACTTTCTAGCTGGTCTCTCCCTTAATGGAGCCATCCTCTCTACACAGCTACCAAGTCAATATGTATTACTGAAAATACACCAAGTATCAAACATTAATGTAGGTCCTACACACTAAGAAAGAAAAATCCCCACTCTAAGGGAGCTCAGTCTAGCAGTGGAGAAGTCAAGTATCAACAAAAACAATGGAATAAGTTTTGCAGAGATCTATATACTAAGTGTTTTAGTATACTGAGCTACTATACACTAAGCGTTTATTGAATGCTGATACTGTGGTGAGTCTTCATGAACATTATTTCATTTAATCCTTCTATAATACTGTAAAGTACATATTATGCTCAATTTACAGATAAAACAGCTGGGTCTCAAAGAGCTTGAAATTTTGCACAAGATCTCACGCTCATGAATAGAGGAGGCCAGGGCTTAAATGATGGTCTAATTCCAAAAGCCCATTGTCTTAATTAGTATGGGGTGCTTTGGGAGAAAGAAAAAAGAGCAAGCAACTAACTCCTAGTATCCCCTAAACTGAGCAGTGTGGACAAGTAATGGCAGGGCACTCACAGCAGAATAAAGAGCTTCTATGGAGATGTGAAGGGATGACAGATCAGGGGAAGTTGTGGGAAACACAGTTAGTGAGGATGGCAAGGTCAGTGAATGTACAGCGGTAGGTGGAGATGAGCCTGAAATGGAATCTTTTTTCCCAAGGAACCAGAGCAGCATCGGCCTTGCATGCCAAGGTAAAGAGTGTGGACATCTCCTACGGGCGCTGAGTTGTCACCAACAGATTTTAGACAGAAGACTGATTCACCTGATATACTTTTTATAAGGATTATAAGGGGAAAATATTTTTGGAGGGTTTTCCTTATTACAAATTTGATTATTTAAAAACTTTCCGTGGCTCCATATTATCTACTGTATAAAGTCCAAAATCCTTTCCAGTCTCATAACTATCCCCATCCACATGCGAAAATATTCACAATTCCCCTATGCTGTGCTAGGCTGCTTCAGGTTTTTGCATTTGCCTGGTCACTGTCTGTAATAATGCCTTCTCTCCCTTGTTCCTCCTTGCCTGAGTCTCTCCAGCTTCTGTAAGGCCTTTAACAATCTCCATTCCGTCTCCCTCCCTCCTCCTTTCACCACAGAATTAGTTACTTTTTCTTTTGCGCTCACATTCTTCCTCTGTACATCTATTGACACATCACACTGCTTTGTAATTATTTAAGTATCTGTCTCCCCCATTAAATCTCTGCCAGCCCAGCAATGAGCACAGAATAAATGTTCAACAGTATGACAAATGACTTTCTACACACACACACACACACACACACACACACACACAAAGTTAAAAAAAAGATAACAAGGGAGTATGTAATAACAAAAAACTAACATTAGCAGCAAATAACATTTATAGAGTTTACTGTGTGCCAGATACAGTTGTAAAACCTTCACATGTATTAATTCATTTAATCCTCACAACAACTCTATGAGAAGGGTACTATTATTATGACTATTTCAATGAGCCACAGAGAAGTCAACTTACTTGCCCAAAGCTACCCAGCTAGTAAATAGGGTACAGATGCCACCCCAGGCAGTCTGGCTCCAGAGTTCGGGTTCTTTTTTGTTTGTTGTTTTTTTCAGAGTTCAGGATTTTTACCAATAATTATATTGGGTTGGCCAAAAGGTTCATTTGGCTTTTTCCATAAGATGGCTCTAATGGCACTTAGTCATCTTTAACTTCATTCAAAACAATTTTGTTAGACTGTATGTGACGGCCGTCATATCAGCGTGCATTAAAAAAAAAAAAATCAAAATCAGTGAATTTTTGTGTAGCCACTTTAATGTTGAAGATGGAAGAAAAAAAGGCAACATTTCGGCATATTATGCTTTATTATTTCAAGAAAGGTAAAAACGCATCCGAAATGCAAAAAGCAAGACTTGTGCAGTGTATGGAGAAGGTACTGTGACTGACTGAACATGTCAAAAGTGGTTTGCAGGGCTTCCCTGGTGGCGCAGTGGTTGAGAGTCCGCCTGCCAATGCAGGGGACACGGGTTCGTGCCCCGGTTCGCGAAGATCCCACATGCCGCAGAGCGGCTGGGCCTGTGAGCCATGGCGGCCCGTGAGCCAGGCCGCTGAGCCTGCGCGTCCGGAGCCTGCGCGTCCGGAGCCTGTGCTCCGCAACGGGAGAGGCCACAACAGTGAGAGGCCCGCGTACCGCAAAAAAAAAAAAAAAAAAAAAGTGGTTTGCAAAGTTTTGTGCTGGAGATTTCTAACTGGACGATGCTCAGGGTCAGGTACACCAGCTGAAGCGATTTGATAGCGATCAAATAGAGAAATTAACTGAGAACAATCAACGTTATACCATGCGGGAGATAGCCGACATACTCAAAAGACATACTCAAAATATCCAAACCAAGCGTTGAAAATCATTTGCACCAGCTTGGTTATGTTAATCGCTTTGATGTTTGGGTTCACATAAATTAAGGGGAAAAAACCTTCTTGACCGTATTTCCACAAGCCATTCTCTACTTAAAACGTAATGAAAACGTTCCATTTTCTAAAACAAATTGTGATGGGCAATGAAAAGTGGATACCGTACAATAATGTGCAACGGAAGAGATCGTGGGGAAGAGAAATGAAACACCACCAACCACACCAAAGGCCAGTCTTCATCCAAAGAAGGTGATATTGTGTATATGGTGGGATTGGAAGGGAGTCCTCTATTATGAGCTCCTTCCAGAAAACCAAACAATTAATTCCAACATGTACTGCTCCTAATTAGACCAACTGAAAGCAGCACTCGACAAAAAGCGTCCAGAATTAGTCAACAGAAAACGCATAATCTTCCATCAGGATAACGCAAGACCACACGTTTCTTTGATGACCAGGCAAAAACTGTTACAGCTTGTCTGGGAAGTTCTGATTCATCTGCCGTGTTCACCAGACATTGCACCTTTGGATTTCCATTTAGGTCTTTACAAAATTCTCTTAATGGAAAAAATTTCAATTCTGTGGAAGACTGTAAAAGGCACCTGGAACAGTTCTTTGCTCAAAAAGATAAAAAGTTTTGGGAAGATGGAATTATGAAGTTGCCTGAAAAATGGCAGAAAGTAGTGGAACAGAAGGGTGAATACATTATTCAATAAAGTTCTTGGTGAAAATGAAAAACGTGTCTTTTATTTTTACTTAAAAACCGAAGGCACTTTTTGGCCAACTCAATACTATCTCTTTAGCTCAAGCAAAAGACACCAGTATAAGGAAACAGTTCTAGCCTTGGTTCTTTTATATCTTAATACCTTTTTTATTCTTAACACACTAAAAATAAACCTACACAGTAAGAAAAAATTCCACTTCTTAAAATTCGCTTCAATAAATGAGTAATAATTTCATCAAACTTAAATGTGTAAATAATCCGGGACGCCTTCCCTAACATCTTAGTTTAGATCAGGGCCCTCTCTCTGTACGCTCCTGGGGCTCCCTGTGCTTTCCTTCCTAACATTCACCCAAGGATGTGACCATATACTTATGTGATCCTTTCAACAGTTCCTCTGCCCTCCCCTGGATACTCAGCTCCAGGGGTTCGTGTCTATTTTACTCATCAATGCAGCTTCAGCATATAGTAGACCCATAATAGATGTCTGAGAAGTAGATATGTCCAAAAGGTCTTCCCTATTCATTACTTCTTCTTTTCTGCTCATGTGGCCATCATCATAATGCAAATCATAATTACTTAGTGCCAAAAATATTAAAATCAATCTCATCTGATCTCTGCCTGTATTTTCCTATGGTTTTATACATCTCATGCAACACTGACAAATTAATCTTCCTAAAATATTCCTTTACTCGTTCAAAAAATATTAACTCCTACTATGTGCCTAAAGGAAACCACAACGTCACACCAAAATATGTCACTTTGGCATATTGATTATTTTTAATTAAAGGCATTTAAGAAACAGCAGGTACAAGAAGACCATTCTGGGGACTTCCCTGGTGATGCAGTGGTTACGAATCTGCCTGCCAATGCAGGGGACACGGGTTCAAGCCCTGGTCTGGGAAGATCCCACATGCTGCTGAGCAACTAAGCCTGCGAGCCACAACTACTGAGCCTGCGTACCAGAACTACTAAAGCCCGAGGGCCTAGAGTCCCTGCTCCACAACAAGCCAACGCAATGAGAAGCCCGCGCACTGCAACGAAGAAGAGTAGCCCCTACTGGCAGCAACTAGAGAAAGCCCGCAGGCAGCAACGAAGACCCAATGCAGCCCCCCCCCCCAAAAAAAGAACATTCTGACCCTTCTTTTTCTTTCTGAAAGCAGGAGATAAAACTCCCGTGTGAAAGGGACTCTCACTATACCAGGAGTAAAGAAGATGTCCTCATCACTAGAGCCAGAGAATTTAGGGCTGAGAAACCTGTGCAAACAAACCTTGTTAAACTAGCCCTTATCTTCCTAGTTACTTCTTCACCATTTACTACCTCAGCCCAAACCCCTTTGTCTTGTCAATTCTTCACAAATCTCGTTTCTCTGTCTAAAAGGTGTAAATACTTCCTGCTCTGGTCCCTTCACGTCTTCATTCTCTTGTGAAGGCTCCCACGTACATGTAAAAATTTAATAAAATTTGTATGCTTTTCTGCTGTTAATCTGTCCTAGACAGTCTAATTCTTAGGCCCAGCCAGAGACCCAAAGAGGGTAGAGGAGACTTTTCCTCCCCTACATACCAAATATATTTCACTGCTTAATAAAATCCTATTAATTTCCTAATGCCTATAGAATAAAATTCAAAATATCAGATTTGTCTATTGAAAGAAATAAATAAGAAGGAAAGCTACCCCAGACCTTGGTCTCTAATACCATTCCCCACTAAAAGGAATAGGGCTCCTCAGAGAAATGGCTAGTTTCAGTGCTGGGAAAGGGTAGGTAAAGGATAAGGTTGGAATACCTTATTACACCAGAAAGTAAGGAAGAGTTCAAGAAAATGATAGGGGCATGACAAAAGGACACTGGAGCCACCTGAAGGGACTCCCACTGTTCAAATCTGGGACAATTTGAACACCAAAATAATTAAGTACAGTGATGAGTTACAGGCCATTTTTATAAAAATGAACTTACGTGTCCATACCAACAGGAAAGGAAGGAAGGTAGGTAAGGGCGGGGGGCAGCGGGTGGGGGGGGGGAGATGTGAGGCACGGGAGGGAGGGGAAATCCAAGAACCAATTGGTAAAGGTGCAGGAGTTCTAGAGTAGGAAAATCATCATCTTGCAGTCATTATGGTGAAGACTAGATCAAGCAAGAATCAACAATGGTAAATATAGGAGAAATTCTTGATAAAGAGCAGGATATTTGCATAGTCTTATGAGTATCTGCCTATTTATTGCAAAGAAAGAAAAAATAATCATTATGATAAGGTCAAAAAGTTGGGCTACACCTTGAACTTTGACAAGGTAATCAAAATTAACATCACCTATGAAAGACAAAAAGACATGGGCCTCCAGATGTAATAACCAGAGATGGACACAAAAAATTCTAGGCCATGTTTCAGCCAAGAATGCACAATCTCAATCTACTCACAATGAAACGTCAGACAACACAACATGAGGAACATTGTAAGGAAAAAAAAAAAGCAGGAGGGGATCTGTATGCTTCAAAAATGTCATAAATTACAAAGAAATGCTGTGGAAATGTTCCATATTAAAAGAAGCTAAAGCAACATGTCAACTACATATAATACCTAACCCTAACTGACCCTATACTGGTGAGGGGGAAATGCTACAAAGGACATTACCAGGTCAACTGAAAAAAAATGGAATTATGAATAGTAAATGGAATCAATGTAAATTTATGAAGTTGACAACTATACTGTAGTTATGTAAAAGAATATCCCTATTCTTCATTGAAGCATTCACAGGTGAAGAACTATAACTGATCCTCAAGTGATTCAGGAAAAATAAAGAAAAAGTACACATGTACAGAGAGAGAAAAGAAAAAGGATAGGAGAACAAAGCGTTTAAATGATAAAGCAAATAGAATAAAATGTTAATAAGTAAATTTAGATAAAGAGTATACAGCTGTTTCTTGTATTATTTTATTCTTGTAACTTTTTGTAAGCTTGAAATTAGTTCCAAAAAAAGTTAAATTATATATGTATTCAACTAGACCTGCAATACAGTAGCCACCAACTATATGAGGCTGTTGAACAGTTAAAATATGGCCTGTCCAAAGTCAGATGTGCTGGGACTTCCCTGGTGGTCCAGGGGTTAAGAATCCGTCTTGCAATGCAGGGGACGCCAGTTCGATCCCTGGTCAGGGAATTGGGATCCCACATGCCGCGGGGCAACTAAGCCCGTGCACCACGACTAATAAGCCTGCGCGCCACAACTAGAGAGAAGCACGCACACTGCAACAAAGAGCCCACGCACAGCAACGAAAGATCCCATGTGCCGCAACTAACACCCGATGCAGCCAATAAATAAATAAATAAATACTTTTTAAAAAAATAACAAAGTCAGATGTGCTGTTAGTGCAAAATACACACCAGATTTCAAAAACTTACTACAAAAAAAACTCAGCAATAGGGGCTTCCCTGGTGGCGCAGTGGTTGAGAGTCCGCCTGCCGATGCAGGGGACACGGGTTCGTGCCCCGGTCCGGGAAGATCCCACATGCTGCGGAGTGGCTGGGCCCGTGAGCCATGGCCGCTGAGCCTGCGCGTCCGGAGCCTGTGCTCCGCAACGGGAGAGGCCACAGCAGTGAGAGGCCCGCGTACCGCAAAAAAAAAAAAAAAAAAAAAAAACTCATCAATAATATCTAAGATATCTCAATAACTTTTATATTGACTATATGTTCAAATATTTTAGATTTTTTGGGTCAAAGGAAATATATTTTAAAAAGTAAGTTCACCTCTTTTCACTTTTTTAAAATGTGGCTACTAGAAGCTTTAAATTACATATGTGATTCCTATGTGCATTGGACTAGAGCTAGATGATCAAGAATCTCCACAATGAGGTGTCACACTATCTGTAAGTTTCTCTCTCAATTTCTTTCTGCTCTAAGCAGACCTCTCTCTCTAAGTCACTTGGTTTTAAGCTACTTAGCGGTAAGGATCAGTTTTACTCACTGTTGTACCTCCAGTATCTAGCACATATCCAGTGTTATAAACATTTGTTTATGGAAAGGCAATATGCAAGCAAAGGCAGGAGGGAGGGCAGGAAGAATAAAATCATTCCCACCTCTGAGTCTTTGTTTATACTGTAACTCCTTCCTAGAATGAAAGTTAACTCTCTTCCTCTCCTAATCACCTTTTCAAAACCCCATCTCTTTCCCATTTTCTCCAAGGAGACGCTTCACTCTAACAGGCTCATTCTGATTGGTCCTCCTCTGTACTACTACAGCCTTCACTGTCTATATAATTTACTTTGGCACTTAATCATGTAAGTTCCCTGAGGGAGAGGTCAGATCTCGTAGCTTTCCCGTATCTTCCACAATGACTGGCATAGTGCTAACCATATGAGTTGAGTGGTGGAGGAAAGGGCAACAAGGTGCTAAAAAAGGAAATGGATTGAGTTGGGAAAACTTGGCTCCAGTCTCAGCTTTGACATCTAACTGTGTTGCCTTAGATAAATCACTCAATCTCCCACTTCCTACTTCCTCATTTTTAAAATCAGAGAGACTCGTTACCCATAAAAGAAGCCTTCTATTTCCACAATTCTAGAATTAAACCCATTTTTTTCTTTAGCAATATTACTGATATATACCAATAAAAGGAAATCTAATACACTTAAGGATCTTATTCTGATTTAACTTACTGTTAAATCACAATAAAATCCTTAAGAAAGAAATAGCAAAGACGTTTATAAACTGCCTGAAGTACTAAATGATGATGTCTTTCCAGCCATGAAGCACTTTAAATCCACATTTCTCTTCAAAGCCTATTAAGCAAAATAATCAATACATACATATTGGAGCTACCCCAATTTTTTTTTTCAGATTCTTACAAGCCTCAAAGAAACACCTTTTAGTAGCTAATGGAAAAAAGAAAAAGAACCAGAAACTAAATTTTCTATAAAGTACCCTAGGACCTTATCGGTGATGTTCAAAGATGCTGAGTTACAATTGATTATAAGCACATTGTCTGTTTCTTCTTTCAAAAATGCTACTTAAAGGACATTATTCAGGGACTTCCCTAGTGGCACAGTGGTTAAGAATCCGACTGCCAATGCAAGGGACAGAGGTTCAAGCCCTGGTCCAGGAAGACCCCACATGCCGCGGAGCAACTAAGCCCATGCGCCACAACTACTGAAGCCCGAGCACCTAGAGCCCGTGCTCCGCAACAAAGAGAAGCCACCGCAATGAGAAGCCCCCGCACCACAACGAAGAGTAGCCTGCGCTCGCAGCGACTAGAGAGAAAGCCCACGCGCAGCAACGAAGACCCAACGCAGCCAAAAATAGATAAATAAATAAATTTATTTAAAAATATATAAAAAATAAAGGACGCTATTCAGAAGAAAATTACAACAGTTAAAATGAAAAGGTCATGTGAAAACAGAATGCTAAAGGTATGCGACTTAATTTCAAAGCATGAAGACCACTTCAAACAAATCTCTAAATCAGCAACCTTAGTTTTAATCTTATATCTTATGACCTCTGCTGAGAAATAAGATTATCAGGGTGGGGTAAAATAAAATGGTTGCCATGTTACATAATTTAAAGATTCAAGTCACCCTTGTTAGTAAATAGCACCTGTGGAGTTCATACTAGTAATACAAATTACAAGATTTCTTTAAGGCTTTATCCAAATACCCCTATTAAATGCTGAGCATTAACAGTGACCCATCTGTAAGAGCCAAACTCCTCCCGGGTGACTCTAGGTCCTCTCCTGATCTGGTCTGAGCTACCTCTGCAGCCTCACCTCCCACCAATCCCTGCATATCCTTTCACTCCCTAAACTTAAATGTTCACATTCGCCTTAATATTACTTGCCCCATTTTATGACTTCTTGTCTAGGCATTTGCAGTTCCCTCAGGCCAACCTGCCCTCCACTCTTCTGAGCTGCAAATATGTCCTCCTCCCAGAAGCTTTTCCTGATTGCCCCAAAACCCTCCCACAAAGTGGCCCCCAGGCACTATTCATTCTTCTATTACAAAGAACTGCCATTATTTTTAAATGTCCACTTCCCCAACCAGCTGTGAGTCCTAAAAGGCGGGCCCATATCTTATTTAACTGGTTCCCAGCCCCTAGCAGATGCTTTGCATTTACTGACACTTAATATAAGGACATTGAAAAAAAGAAAGTTACGTGCTTAACGATGAGAAACAATTCAAACTTTCTTGTAAGAGTATATAAATTTAAGACAGTGGTCTCAACCAGGGCAATTTTGCCCCTAGGTGACATTTGGCAAAGTCTTCAGATATTTTTGGTTGTCACAACAGGGGGGAGGGGATTGGGGGGTGCTACTGCATCTAGTGGGTAGAAGCCAGGGATGCAGCTCAATATCCTACAGTGCAAAGGACAGCCCCCAATAACCAAGAATTATCCAGTCACAAATACCAATAATGCCATGGTTAAAAAACTCAGTTGTCAACTGACTTATTCATGTGTGATGATTCCTTATCATATCTCAGCAATAACCAGAATAAATTCCAATTTTGTGGTTTCAGCTGAAACTTCTGTAGCCATCGATGTGTATGCACCAACACTCAAAATGATCTTTATATAATCGTAACGCTTAACAACATTAAACCGAGAGTACTGGAAAGCAGTTCATATTTCTGAAAACTAATCTACAACTACTAGAAGCTACTCTTAAGTCAGTAAACACTTTATTTATAAACTATAAAGCAAACCACAGGCGAACTAATTTTCAGCTGTGGAATTATGTGACGGAAACACAATCTGAAGCATGAGGTAATCAGTCAGGTCTGACAAGAGAAAAAATCTCTAAGTAGTGGAAGTAAATCACGCACAGGTGTCTTTAATGTTGAACACAGGAACTGATGACCAGAGTAAAGGGCATGCCCTCGCTACTGCCAAAATCAGCGCTTATCAAGATTTCAAAAAACTCTGACAAAACATTGCAAAAAATCATCAAATGTCAATACAGGGTGGAAGATACAGAAGTTAACTATTTCTCCCCCTGATACATGACCAAGTTCCACATGAGTTGAACATTTCCCAAAGCTATTCCCTTTCTACATAGTGGATGACTCAACTCTCTTTGGTACATCCCTTGACTGCACGCTACAAGTTCACTAACTCCTTTTGCCCTTGGAACTAGTTATCCTACTCTCTCAGTAACCAACTAATGGGTTTGGCACCAACTTTTCAGTCATTTACATTTTGTTGCACCCCATCGGTGTCAAAAAGAAATTAAGAAAAAAAAAAAAGAAAGCTAACCAAAACAAAAACTTGAGTAACAGTGACTCCTATAGAAAAGATTTTGTTATTTTAGGAACTGATTCCTAAACAAAACACCTACAGCTTTCCAATGCTCTAATCTTTGTATCTTCAGGCTTTTCCAGATTTGACATAGAGAGAGCACTGGCAGAAAGTAAAGGAGTGTACCGTTGGATTAAGCTGACAACGGATCTATACCTGCATGGCTCAAAAAAAAAGGTACCGGGCTGGGAGGGGAAAACGCATTTTTAAATGGGGGGTGTGTGGGGTAGGGGAGGTGCCAACAGTGAGTAATAGCTTCCTTCGCAGCTGACTTTAGCCAGTTAAGTGTCGCTACAGCGACTGGGCCAACGTTAGGCCTGGTTTCACCACATTACCCTGCAGTGCTGCCCAGATGAGATTACGAATCCGCGTGAGGCAGGTGCGTGTCGGGTAAAGTTGCGGGGCACGCCGGGCGGGGCGCTGGGGGAAGAGCCGAGCTAGCCTCCCGACGTCTCCCACCCGGCGTGCTCCAGCCCGGCGGGCGGCTGGCCGGCCGGACCCACGGGCACTAACTCTCCATTTTCACTGCCATTCCAGAATCTGGAAGAAACGCGCCGGCGCCACACCCTCCCGCCCGGCCGTCCGCTCGCACTGACAGCCCGCGCGGGTGCGGGGCCCGGGCCTGTGAGCCGGGGGCCGCAGGGGACCCGGCCTGTTGCCCCGCCGCCGCCCCGCCCTCCCCCTGCCCCCCCGAGGCCCGCCCCCATAGCAGACAACCGAGGCCTAATCGCCGCCTGGGCTGCGGGGCCTAAAGGAAGGGGCCGGCGCTGAAGAGGGGGCGGCCACGCCGCCGCCGCCTCGGCTACTCAGCGAGGCGGCGGCTTCCGCGGCCCCGGACTCCGGCTCTCCCGCTCACGTGCTCCTGAAAGACGGTTTCACTCTCTTACCCTCTGCAAAATCCTCCTTAACATGGTTTAAACACCACCCGGCGCCGCCCCGGTGACTCTCCGAACCTTCCGCGGGGCCACTCAGTACTCGGGGGTACGCGGGAGGGAGAGACTGAGCCAGGAAAGGACTGGGAGGAGGTCGGGGCGAGGCTGTAGCGGCGGCCGCTCGGGCTGCCCCGACTTCCCCACAGGCGGCGAGAGGGAGCGCGCGCGAGCGAGCAAAGAAGTAGCCAGCGAGCGCCCGCCCGCCCGCCTGCCGGGCCGCCCCCGTAACTGACAGCTGGGCGGACCCGCCCGCCACCGCCCCGCCCTCCCGGCCTGTCCATCCGCGGGAGGCGGGGCTGGAATGGGGCCTGGCCCGCGCCTGCGGCCAATCGGAAGCGGCGGCGGCGTGGGCGGTTGCGTGACGGACAGGCGGCAGGACGCTGGCGCCGTCGCTCCTTCCGGCGGGCCGGGGGACAACGCGGGCGCAGAGCGCACGCCTGCGCTCTGTCAGAGGACGCGCCCGCGCGCAGACAGCGTACTCTCTAGGGGAACTGGAGGGGGTCCCTGACCGCGACGCAAGAAGGGGTCTCTGGGCGGGTACCTGCGACGGCACCTCAGATTACTCTGTAAAATTTGTCACTGTGACCCCGGCCTTGGCCGTTCCTGAACTGGATCCTCATTTCTGCTGGAAGCGCTTGGAAGCAAAGGAGAGAATCGCAGACACGATTAACCGGTCTGATGGGCTTTTTTTATCCCCTGGTCCAACCCCTGGCGCCTTTCCGTACTCCCTTCCTGCTTCTAATATCAGCCAAAGGGAAAGTAAAGAATCGGAAGAAAGGGTAGGAAGAAACTGGAATTTGAGTTGGTAAGAGAAGTTTGGGGTTGTCATCTTTGGACTATAGCAACAATAATGGACTGATGTCGCCAACATGTTGCACCATCTAAAGCCCACGCTTGGCCCATTCTCCTAGGGAATTTAAAATCCTCTTCTGACAATAGATGTATGAAGTGAATCGACCTTAATGCGTCTGTTTCATAGATTAAGAAAAAATAATGAGGTCACAGATAAACAGTGTGCCAAAACAAGGACGTGGACTTGGAAGTGGACTTGGACCTGACTTCCAGGCACGATGTTATTATTTAAACTCAAAAATCACAGCTGCGGAATCCTACCATTCTGCCAGTATTCACGAACTAAGAGGTTCAACTTTACCCTGGGTAGGGGAAAGAGAAGCCTTTAATAATGTTTAAGTAGGAAAGGAGAGGAGGAGAATAATGCAACTAACCTTGCTGGGGGTGGGAGGGGAGGGTGGGGATCTGAAGTCTACCAAGCAATGAATGGAGCGCTTATCAGAAAATACCCACAGACCTTCTGAAAAAAATGCAGCAAATCTTATTTTCAAATTACTTAATGTAAAAGTGTTTTGTAAAATGTAAATAAAGCATTATATGATGTAATATGTTGTTTCCATCCAAAACATATCTGTTTTTTAATGTGTGTCGTGTCTGTAGTGCAGCAAAACAGTCGTGCCTACAACTCATACATTATTTTTTTTTTTTTTTTTTTTTTTTTTGCGGTATGCGGGCCTCTCACTGTTGTGGCCTCTCCCGTTGCGGAGCACAGGCTCCGGACGCGCAGGCCCAGCGGCCATGGCTCACGGGCCCAGCCGCTCCGCGGCATATGGGATCCTCCCAGACCGGGGCACGAACCCATATCCCCTGCATCGGCAGGCGGACTCTCAACCACTGCGCCACCAGGGAGGCCCAACTCATACATTATTAATCACTATTGATGATAGTGCACTTAAGTACTTCCAGGCAAACATAGCAAAGCACACACTTTTCCACCTTTCCAGACACAGGTACTTTATTTTCAGACAGTATGGGAAATATTTTCACCGAAACAGAGTGATAAAACTGTGACATAATAAATATAGAATAGATTTGGTCTCTGCCCCTGAGTGATAGGGTGATAAGAGCATCTTTTGTTGTAATGTTTGATCTACTGAGTGGTTGGGTGTCCCTAGATAGCTTTAGGGTGGGGGCTGAGTCATGATTAGAAGGTTGGAATTTTCTGGCCCACCTACTGGAGCCAAGAGGAACTTCAAGACAATCCCCATTGGCCAGTGATACAATCAATCATGTCTATTTAATGGAACCTCCATAAAAACCCTAAATAACGAGGTTTGGAGAGCTTCCAGATTGAGGAACATCAAGATGCTGGGAGGAGGAAGTGTCTGGAGAGAATAGGGAAGCTTTGCACCCCTACCCCCATACCTTGCCCTATGCATCTCCTCCATTTGGCTGTTCCTGAGTTGTAGCCTTTGTAATAAACCGGTAATAGTAAAGTATTTCTGTGAGCCAGTATAGCAAATTATCAAAGCTGGGGAGAGTGTTGTGGGGACACCCAATTTATAGCTAGTTGGCCCAAAGTACAGGTGACAACCTGGAAGTTTCAACTGGTATCTGAAGTAGGGGGCATTCTTGGTGGGACTGAGCCTTTAGTCTGTGGGGTCTGTGCTAACTCTGGGTTGTTAGTGCCAGAACTGAATTAAATTGTAGGACTCACTGTTGGTATGCAGGGAATTGGAGAATTGCTTGGTATGGAAAAAAACTCCACATATTTGGTGTCATAAGCAGTTTCTTCCCTTTAAAGTGACATTTGTTTCTATTTTTTATTTTTCAAAAATTAGTTTAAAGCTGCTTATTAATGTCACATGCTAAGGCCTTCTCCACTGGAATTCTCCAGTGGAATCTTTTGACTAATATAATAGACTCTCATCTACTGCTTAGCTAGATGGGTTATTCGAAAATCTGTGCACTCCCCTGCAGCTTATGATAACTCCATCATTGGAATAATATACTAGGGAACTGAAAACTCCAAGAAAATAAGCAGTGGGTGAGACATAATCATGTAAGAATATCCTTCACTAATGTAGCAGCTTCCCGCACAAAACATTCCTATTTACCCATCTGGCTGCTAGTTCCTATCCATTTAACTCTTTTACATCAATATTCCATCAATTCTTTGACTCCATCATGACCTCCAGTCCATTGGCCCTTCTTAACGTTCTTACTATCAGCCATTTCCCTAGCATCCTCATTTCCGTCAAAACCCAGCTTAAAGCCACGATCCAACTTTATAGCACCGCCACCCTTTGCAAATATGCTTAACTTCAGCTCTCTCTTCCTCCATTGTTTTTGTCTAGCAGAACCCAAACCTGACTACCCAGCTCCTCTGTGCTGTACAGGAGCTGCTGAATATCACTAGAGATACATGTATACAGCTGGAGCTGCTGGGCTCATTTTACATGAACAGCCACAGATCTCAGGCACTCAACACAGTCCAGCAACAGTCCTGTTACACTTTCCTCCTGTCTTCTTTCTCTAGATGCCCAAAGTGGCTTTCACACCTATAGTTCTTGCACGGTCTTCCCTTGCATTTTCTTCCTAACCCACTCCAATCAAGTCTCCTTCTAATCTACTCCAATGAGACTGCTCATATTAAGATTACTAACGATGTACATGTTGCCTAATCCAGTAATGACTTTATTTTTTTTTTTTACTTTATTTGACTCTTGTTCACACTGAGAACAATAGACCACTCTCTCCTTGAATTATTTTATTCTCTTGACTTCCTTGACAGTATACTTTCTGGTTTTTCTCCTCAATGACCATTCCTTCTAAAACTTGTTTGAAGACTTCTCTACTGCATATCTTAATGTTAGAGAGCCCCCCACTCTGTTCTAGGCCCCTCCGTTCGTCTATGGCACATGGCCTAGAAGTGATCTCAACCAGTCTCCTGGCTGTAAATTCCACTTGTCTGCCCAAGTCTGTATCTCCAGTGCTGAACCTCCCCAGGTTTCCAGACTTGTATGACAAACCATCTACTTCATATTTCTTCTTGGATGTGTAATGAGCATCTCAAACTTAATATGACCCAAACAAAACTGTTTCATTTTTATCTTCAGAATTGCTTCTTCACCAGTTCTCCTGTCTCAGTATGTCCTACCTTCAGCTACTAAGTTGTATCAAACCAGAAATCTTGATGTTATCTTTGGTTTCTCTCTTTATCTCATCACATCCCCTCCCTCCATCCAATCCATCAGAAAATCCTGACATGTCTACCTCCAAAACATACCCCAAATCTGCCACTTCTTTCCATTATCACCTCAGCCCACAGCACCTTCATCTCCTGTCCAGACTATTGGAATAGTTTCCTGGTTGGTCTCTCTGCTTTTACTTTGTCTTCCCTATAACCCATTCACTACACAGCAGCCAGAAACAACTTTTAAAAATGCAAATTGAAGAATGTCACTGCCTTTCTTGATTGTAGCTCCCCATCACAATCACAGTAAAATCCAAATACCTTATCCTGGCTCACACAACCTGTCGATCTGGCCCTGCCTGCTTCTCTGCCTTCCACTTATAAACACTTAGCTTACTATGCCCCAGCCTCCTTGAACATTTTTTTTTTTTTTTTTTTTTTTGTATTTGGCTGCGTTGGGTCTTCATTGCTGTGCACGGGCTTTCTCTGATTGTGGTCTTCGTTGCAATGTGCAGGTTCTCATTGAGGTGGCTTCTCTTGTTGTGGAGCATGGGCTCTACGCACGCGGGCTTCAGTAGTTGTGGCTCGCAGGCTCTAGAGTGCAGGCTCAGTAGTTGTGGCACACAGGCTTAGTTGCTCTGCAGCGTGTGGGATCTCCCTGGACCAGGGATCGAACCCACGTCCCCTGCATTGACAGGTGGATTCTCAACCACTGTGCCACCAGGGAAGTCCCTCCTTGAACTTTTATTCCTCAGCTGCACAAAGCTTATTCCTGCCTTTGCACCAAACAGTTCCTATTTAGGAAATGCCTTTCCCTGAGATCTTGTGATTAATTTCTTGGCATTCATACTGCACTTTAAAAGTCATCTCCTCAGAGATAGCTTCAGGGATCACCTCATCTAAAGTGCTAAAGCGGTCTCCAATCTATCACATTACCCATTCTAATTCTCTGCATAGCAGAGAAAACTATCATTTCTGACTTTTCTTGTTTCTCTATTCACGTCCCCCCCAACAAGAATATAAGGGTCTTGTCTCTTGTTCACTGGTGTGTCCCCAATAATTAAAACAATGCTCAACCCATGGTTAGCAATAAATATTTATTGATGAATGAATGAAGAAAGGAAGGAAGGTACTATGGCTTAAATGTTTGTGCCCACCTAAAATTCATATGTTGAAATCCTAACCCCCAAAGTTGACAGTATTAGTAGGTGGTGCCTTTGGGAGGTGATTAGGTCATGAGGGTGGAGCCCTCAAGAATGGGATTCGTGTTCTTATAAAAGAAACCATAAAGAACTCTCTAGTCCCTCTATGTGAGGATACAAGAGGTCTGTGACCCAGACGAGGCCCCTCACCCAACCATGCTAGCCCCCTGGTCTTGGACTTCCAGCCTCCAGGACTGTGAGCAATAAATTTCTGCCACCTAGTCTGTGGAATTTTGTTAGAGCAGCCTGAACTAAGACAGAAGGGTGTATAATCATTCCTATAACATTTGCCTTACAGAGTTCCTCAAACTAAGATCTTCCTACTTGTGAAGATATAGTCCATATCCAACAATCTTGAGAGCGATCCAACATCTTTTGATCCTACTCAGCAGTCTTCTTTCTTTTGATATAATATATATGTGTGTATGTTTCTTTTTTTTTTTTTTTTTTTTTTTTTTGTTGCGGTACGCGGGCCTCTCACTGTTGTGGCCTCTCCCGTTGCGGAGTACAGGCTCCGGTCGCGCAGGCTCAGCGGCCATGGCTCACGGGCCCAGCCGCTCCGCGGCATGTGGGATCCTCCCGGACCAGACCGGGGCACGAACCTGTGTCCCCTGCATCGGCAGGCGGACTCTCAACCACTGCACCACCAGGGAAGCCCCGGTTTCTTGACTCTTCAAATTTTGCCCAATATTTATGAGAAACAACTTATTCTCCACCTTTGGTAAATTAGAAATTTTTCTCCTTCTTAATTTCATGTGTGACCACCAAATAATTCATTTCCAGTTAGAAGCAAATCTATGAAAAATCACAACACAACAAGCAAAGTGCAGCTGATGGCTCTGTATACATAAAGCAAAGATAGTTTAGGGGTTCTAAGGAATACACACAGGACTACTAACCAGCTATTTGGCAGCAATTAGTTTTTCTTTTTCTCAACTGAATTGTTCACTTTTAACAAATTATGTTAACATCATTGAACCAACTAATTGAAGTCTAGTATCAATTTGTGCTTCTTTCAGCCCCTGAGGGAAGGATGAGGAGGGAGGCAAAGACGAGAACTTCAAAGGAGTGGGGAGATACATGAATTCTACAGAAGTCCCTACTGATTTTCTCCAAGTTGACTTGAGTAACTCCAAGAAAAGTATCAAGTCTCCAGTGAGTTTCTTTGGAAGCAGGTTTAAGGAAGATCCAAAATAATAATTATGTTTTAAGAGCTATTAAAAATTATATACATGTATATATATGTATATGTATATGAATACACACACACACACACACACACACACACACACACACACACACACATATATATATATATACATGTATATATATATATGGCCCTGGCTAAGCCTATTGCATTCAAACCACATGTTGAGTTGGTAGAGTACAAAATAGTCCATGGAATCATGTAGAGGTGGCACAACAAAAATTCCTATCTAATGTAAGTTAGTAGAGCCACTATGAAAAACAGTATGGAGGCTCCTCAGAAAACTAAAAATAGAATTATCATATGATCCAACAATCTCACTCCTGGGCATCTATCCAGACAAAACTCCAATCCAGAAAGATACATGCACCCCTATGTTCATAGCAGCACTACTCACAATAGCCAGGACATGGAAGAAACCTAAGTGTCCATCGACAGAGGAATGGATAAAGAAGATGTGGCACACATATACAGTGGAATATTACTCAGCCATAAAAAAGAATGAAATAATGCCATTTGCAGCAACATAGTTGCAACTAGAGATTATCAAACTAAATGAAGTAAATCAGAAAGAGAAAGACAAATACCAGGACCCCCTGGCAGTCCAGTGGTTCCACTGCAGGGGCACAGGTTGGATCCCTGGTCGCAGAACTAAGATTACACATGCCGTGTGGCACGGCAAAAAAAAAAAAAGAAAGAAAGAAAGACAAATACCATATGATATCACTTATATGTGGAATCTAAAATATGACACACACAAAAAATAAAATAAAATAAAATAAAATAAAATATGACACAAATGAACCTATCTACAAAACAGAAACAGACTCATGGAAATAGAGAACAGACTTGTGGTTGTCAAGGGGGAGGGGGTTGTGGGAGGGATGGAGTGGGAGATTGGGGTTAGCAGATGTAAGCTGTTATATATGGAATGGATAAACAACAAGGTCCTACTGTTCTACTGTATAGCACAGAGAACTATATTCAGTATCCTATGATAAACCATAATGGAAAAGAATATAAAAAAAAGAATGTATATATATATATATATATATATATATATGTATAACAGTGTCACTTTGCTGTACAGCTGAAATTAACACAACATTGTAAATCAACTATACTTCAATTAAAAAAAGTTTTTAAAAGAAAGAAAGAAAGGAAGGAAGAAAGAAAAGGGAAAAAAATTCCCATCTATGATAAGAGGGTGAAATCTTGAATGCCAATGTGACTCCTCCAGTCATACACAGAAAGTTCATGGTTGGGACTTTCTGACCTGAAAGACTCCTCATTCTGCTTGGGTTTTCTAAAACCACACATTTGGGGAGCTAGGTTAACACATCTTTTTGATCTTGTGAAGATTCTTTATTTTGCCTATTTGAAAAAAATATTCAGTAGTAAATCAAAATGAAATTGATGTTAAATCAAATCCAAATCATCCTTCCTATCAGTCTTCTAACTGAGATCAACCTGTGGATCCCCTACCTGAACAGCTAACTAAATGGAAAAAAACACATGGACTACTACAAAATGTGGTGGTGTAGGCAAATTGTAGAAATGGAACTAACACCTGAAGTTCTGTTCTCACATGTTTCTAAAGTGTGCTTGTGAAGTCAGGTGAAGTGATTTAATGAGTTGGGTAGAGAGATATCATCTGAGCGTTGGTCAGGGCTAGCATTTCCTTGGATTTGCTCAGTCCAGTGTTTTTCTAAGTATGTCCCTCCAAGCCCTAAGTGGTCCCTCAGAGGCCACCTCAGTAGATGGGGAGAAGCAAGCAATTGAGGCCCTACATTATTCACCTGCATCAGCTGATGTAGCTTCACTTTTACCTGTTTTACATAATGGGGTTCTGAGTGAGATTTGTTTCCAAAAAAAAGTAAAGTATCACTCTGGGGCCCAAAAGCAAAAGTATAATTGAAAATATTTTAGAGGAGGGGACAACTGAAATAGGTATGGTCAAAAGTTAAGAAAACCAGTAAGAAATGGTGAGGCACACCTAGGTTAGCAGCAGCAGGAGTTACCATATGTCTAGTTGGACCAGTGCCTGAAGGGGCAAGAAGAGAGAACAGTTAACCAGAATCCAGAGAGAGCTATGAGAGAGAGATGCAGGACAGAAGCTGTGACCTTCAGTAGGGAGTATTTAGAAAAGACTTAGATGTGAAAGAGAGGATACCAAGGGACTATATGTCCCGTCTTCATTCCCTTCCCAACTTCTGGATTTCCTGCTTGTGCTTTCCACTGGCCCAACTCAATGAGGAGCGAAAAGGCAAGGGAGCTTGTGGATGTAGTAAGTCCCCTACATACAAACCTTCAAGTTGCGAACTTTCAAAGATGCAAACGTGTTCACATGTCCAATCACATAAGTTAGTTCATGTGTCTGGAGTACATTGTCACATGCATGCATCCTCTACATGCTTCTGTGTATTTTACTGTACAGTACTGTATAGAGTACAGTAGTACAGTATCTTTATTTCAAGCCCAGGATGTCTGGAAGCAAGCGTAAAAGCAGCGGTGACGTAGCTGGTACTGCTAAGAAGCGCCAGCTGTTGTACTGTACTACTGTACGTTTCAAGGTACTGTACTGTAAGATTAAAAAAGTTTTCTTTATTTTTTGTGCTTGTTTGTTTTTTATGTATTATTTGCATGAAAAGTATTATAAACCTACAGTACATTACTATATAGCTAGAGCAGTTAAGACCTTGTGTTAAATAGGAGTCAAGCTATCCTCCCTTTGGAGAAATGTTGGATAATAAACTAGATTCTGTATGTTCATATATACTAGATCTAAGCTATGAAGAGCAAAGAGCCTGCCCAGTGCTAGACATGTCATATCTGCTGTCTATAGCTCCATGTTAAATATCATAGGTGAGTTTGCTGAGGATCAGAAGTTTGGAATTTATCCATGCCTACAAAGCTGTGATTCTTTCCATCTACTCCATTGAAGGGAAATACAAAAATAATGGTCAGCATTTTAAAACTCTTTTCCACTACAAAGTTCTGGAAATGGATAGTGGAGAATAGTTCCACAACAATGTGAATCTACTTAATGCCTCTGAAGGATACACTTAAAAGTGATTAAAATGATAAATTTTATGTTATGTATATTTTACCACAATTTTTTTTAAAAAGGAGATAGAGGTTGAACACAGAGGAGGAAGTGGAAGACATGACAATAGAAGCAAGAAGTTGGACTGATGCAGGGAAGAGGTCCTGAGCCAAGGAATGCAGGCAGCCTCCAGGAGCTAGAAACGTTCTTCCCTTGAGTCTCCAGAAGGAACCAGCCATTGAAGATATCTTGACTTAAGCTCAGTGAAACTGATTGCAACCTTCTGACCTCCAGAACTGTAAGGCAACAAATTTGTGTTTTTTTGTTTGTTTAGGATGCAACATGTGGCATGCGGATCTTAGTTCCCCGACCAGGGATCAAACACATGCCCCCTGCAGTGGAGGCTTGGAGTCCTAACCACTGGACTGCCAAGGAATTCCCAAATTTGTGTTGCTTTTTTTAAAAGAAATTTTTTTTCCAATGATCAATATAGCATTGAATTCAGAGTTTATTGATTGTGACACAGTGTGTAGTCAGTATCAGTAAATGAGTTTTGAAAGATAGGAAGGACGGAAGAGAGGAACGGATGGAAGGAGGGAGGGAGAAAGGAAAATGTAAATTTCAGACCAGTGGTTGGTAGTAAACTTACTGGGTAAACCTTCCAAAACATGTAAATGTAGCCTCTTTTTCCCCTGAAGGTGGTGATTTTTAAAACATATCTGCAAATTCTTTGACACTCCTCCCACCAAAAGGCAGAGTTTAATTTGCCTTCCTTTGAAGGTAGGCTGGACTTAGTGATTTGCTTCAAATGAATAGTCACTGTGTGACTTCTGAGGCTAGCATAAAGCTATTTAACAAACACAAGTGGAATGCTTTATTATGTGATTGTTAGCTCAGTATGCCTTCCAAGAAGTTGCCTACTTTGGAAAATCATGTCATGAACTTAAACTTTAAGCTCCCAGTCATGTACTAGAACTACTCAACTTTGAAAGGACATTGCCAGAATGTATACACAAGAGTGACTAGTATTATTAGTTGCTGATCTTAGTAATTTGGCTAAACAAGGTGGATTGCACCAAGGTTTACAGCTACAGGACCATTATTATCCACCTCCCATACACTTTCATTGGGTTACCAGACACTCTTAGGGTTTCTATTACATGTTATTTATTTGCTGTTGATTCTAAAATCTGCAGTCTGGCTCTCTCGTCTACATATGAAACCCAAATGTTTAACAGCCTACTGAACAAATTCACTTCGATATCCCCCAGAATCCTCAAGCTCAATTCAAAATGTCTTAACTCTAAACTGACTCATCATGGGCCTCTTCTGCCTTTCACTCACTTCCCTATGACCTCCTGGGTTCCTATACCACTGCTGGCACCACCATGCCCAAGCTAGAAATCTGCCATCTTTGTCCATTCTCTTTTTATTTCTGCCCATATTTATTTAATCACCCAGACCTGTAAGTTCTGTCTCACATTGCCCCAATTTTCAAGTCACTCCTTTCTGACCTAGAAGTAACTCATCTCTGATCTTGGTCTTGCATCCATCTAATTCATTTTCTACCCTGCAGCGAGAGTGATCTTACTAAAGCACAAACCCGATCTTCATTACACCCCTGCTTAAAATTCCTCACTCATCCCCATCATTTTGAGGAGAAAAACCCAAACTCCTTACTGTGATTTGCAAGACCTTCCATGCTTTTGCTCTGGCTATCCCTCCCTGCTTATCACTTGACATTATTTTCTTTGCACTGTATGCTTCAGGCATGCTGAACTACTGCAGTTTTCTGGCTCATCACAGTCTCTCTCTGACTTCTAGACCATGACATATCTATACTATTCCACTTGCCTGGAATGTTCCCTATGTTCACCCTCCTTTTGTCTGTCCAGTTCCTACTCATCCCAAACTCTCACCCCACCCCAAACTAAGCTACATGGCCTATGTGTACCTCCATTTTATACTCAACCCTATTAAGGGTGAGAAGGGAACATCACAGACTCAAAACGCTCTAGGCTACATGAAAAGCCTGTCCCTGAGGTCCATCAGGGACCTCCTTCAACTACCTCCTCTTGTTCTGAATACAGACGCCTCAAATTTTCAATTATAATTGGCTCCCCAGGTAGTTTTGTCTTTAAAGAGTAAATGCACTTATCCTGTTGAGGCAAGCAGAACAGTCCACACGACTGTTTTATTGCCCATTGTAAATTAATAAAATGACATTTCAGTCTCTGTAAGCTTGAATAAAATGAGTTTGCCAAGAGAAGATTTTATTTTCAATGTGCTGACAAAAATTCAAGTTTTGAGCCTGCAAAGCAAAGATTCAGAGCTTGTACCACAATGAATTTACCAATGTAAATAAATTTCCTGAGGTCTCTTGACAGCTAGCCAGCTGGCCTCCCTAGGCAGCATAATTAGAATGATGAGTGGTATAGAATTTAGACCCACTGCACTTCCATCTCCCCTTATGACTTGACAGAAACTCAGTGACAGAAGATTTCAGAGGCCATCTAATTCAAACAGTATGTTGCTTAAGCCCATAGACTGCTTAGAATAGTCTGAAAATCTAATGCAGAGTATTATGGTCAGGGCTCAAATACATGGTCCATTGTAAAATACTAATCTGAAAATGTCTTGCCACCACAGGTAGCATGAGTGAGGAATGGGAGATGATAAAGTACTTTACTTGATATAATTATTATTAATAGTTAAATTATTATTGTGTAAAAAATATTCTAGGTGGGCTTCCCTGGTGGCTCAGTGGTTAAGAATCTGCCTGCCAATGCAAGGGACATGGGTTCGAGCCCTGGCCTGGGAAGATCCCACATGCCGCGGAGCAACTAGGCCCGTGCGCCACAACTACTGAGCCTGAGCCCTAGAGCCTGCAAGCCACAACTACTGAGCCCATGTGTCACAACTACTGAAGCCTGCGCGCCTAGAGCCCGTGCTCCACAATGAGAAGCCATGACAACGAGAAGCCCGTGCACCGCAACGAAGAGTAGCCCCCACTCACCACAACTAAAGAAAGCTTGTACACAGCAACGAAGACCCAACACAGCCAAAAGTAAATAAATTAATTTAAAAAAAAATTCTAGGTGGAAGAGAATCTCTTTCTTTCTCTCTCCTGTCTCTCCCTCTCTCTCTCCTCTATATCTATCTGTATTAAGAAAAATGTTTTCTTTGCTAAGGGAGGAAAAAATCTACCTAATAACTCAGGGCAATCATCTCATTCATGTTATCACTTGTAAATGATATTATAATAGTGTACTTGATGTCAGCATTGCAAGATCACATAAAAAATAACACATGGTACACTTTTTAAAAGTGTTTCAGGAACCATGCTTGTTACAGGTTAGTTGGCTAAAAATGGGATCCAAAAATATATTTTACTTGACAGATTTTGGTTAATATATAAAATGGATACTTAGTTGACAAACAAGCAAACAAATTAATCTGGGAAGAAAATTAAAGAACAATCTTTGGAAAATACAGTCTCCTTCTTCTCCCTTTTACCTTGTAGGGAAAGAAAATCTTTTTCCTCTACCCTCTCAAGTACCTGGGGAGATACAAATTAAACTAACAAAAGACAGATTAACAGGAGAAAAGGCATACAAGTTTTATTAATATTTACATGTGCATGATAACTTCACAAAAAAAAGAAGTGAAAAATCCAAAGAAGTGGTTAGACTCAGGGGCTTATATATCATTTTAACAAATGGTGATATACTGTAGAGAAGTAACTAGACAAAGGAAAGGGAGTTTGGGCTTCTAGAGCAGATAAATTGTGGGAAAGTGACAAGAAAATACATGGGTAGAAGGAACGGAGGATAAGTGTTATTTTAGTAAGTATTGTTTATGCAGACTCATCTCAGTGCCAGTTCTCCATCTCCAATGTTATCAATTAATTAAACAGTAGGCAATACCTTAGCAGCCTACATAAGCAAACCAAAACCTAAGCCTGAAATGCCTCAAGGTTAAGAAATCAAAACCTAAGGACAACCTGTCACAAACAGCCCACTAGGCTTTCTCAGTTAATGGAACTGCTTAAGCTAGAGCTAATCAGATAATCTCCTTGCTTCGCTTCTTCCTCTTCTCTATAGAAAGTCTTTCCCCTGGCTCCTGTTTGTGGAGTGTTTCTAACTACTTCCAACTGGGTATTGCCCAATTCAAATCAATTTTTGCTCCAATAAACCTTATCATTTTTAATATACCTCAGTTTATCTTTGAACAAGCGATAAGGATAGCTCTCTTCTTCCTCGTACAGCAGAGGGGATAAATGTATGCCCTGCTTTGGGGCAGAAAGAAAGAGGGTAGGCAACTCTGTTCAAAAAAATAAAGAAGACAATTCAGGTGATCCAACAAATTTTACTACTTCATGACATGCATAGTCTCCTTTTGGAGAACTGCAAAATGAGGTAGAAAGCAAGACATTTTTATAGGATAAAGAATAAAGAACAAGGAAGAGACAAATGAAAAATATCTGATGGGCTAGGGCCATATAGTCAAACTTGTTTGGGTGAGAAGACCTGGAGTTGGCTTGGCATTTGAGGTTTGGCTGAATAAATATTCAACTGGCCCTCTGTATTCATGGGTTCCACATCTGCAGACTCAACCAACCATAGATTGAAAATATTTGAAAAAAGAAACTCCAGAAGGTTCCAAAGGGCAAAACTTAAATTTGCCACACTACCAAATTCATTCTATGAGACCAACATCACCCTGATAACAAAACCAGACAAAGATATCACAAAAAGAGAAAATTGCAGGCCAATATCACTGATATGAATATAGATGCAAAAATCCTCAACAAAATATTAACAAACCAAATTCAACAATACATTGAAAGGATCATACACCATGATCAAGTGGGATTTAGCCCAGGGATGCAAGGATGGTTCAATAACAACAAATCAATCAATGTGATACACCATATTAACAAACTGAATGACTAAATTACAAGAGAATCTTATAATGGAGAAGGCACCAACTTAAACATACATAAGAAATTTTACCCTTCATTACCAGTCTTTTCCTGGCAACCTCCTATAACTGGCCTCTCCCACCAACAGAGACACAGACACAGACACAGATTCACACAGCTTTCTTTTATCTTTAGCTGAAGATGATCTTTCAGCTGGTAGCTTAGGCCACCTAGGGTGTTATTCATTTTTCCCTGGGTAACTCCCATGTGTACATGAGGTATACATGTTAATACAATTCTATTTGTTTTTCTCTTGCTAATCTGCCTTTTATTACAGAGTGTCCCAGCCCATAACTCAGAAGGGTAGGGGCAAAATTATTTTTCCTCCCCTACAGTTCACTCAAGAAACTACTACATATGTTGCAATTGAATTGGAAGACCTTAGGATGAAATTTAAAGCTAATAATAAATAATTTAGTCTTATGATGAAAAATAAGTGACAAAAATCATCTTTAAATCATTTTATATACTGAAGAAAAATTCTGAGATAGCATATGTTAAAAAGAAAAACTATAAGCCCAAAATGGTGTTACTTGTGCTAAAGCTAAATACTAAACCTAGATTGAATACCAATCTGCAGTTTTAATCTTCCCCAGGAATGTAATCTTTCTTTTTTTTTTTTTTAGGTAACTCTGGTTTAAACATTATACAGTTGAAACTTGAACATGTGTTTGAACTTTGAGGGTCCATTTATATGCAGATTTTTTTTTCTGTAACTATACAGTCAACCCTCCCTCTTCTCAGGCTTCGCATCTGCAGATTCCACCAACCACGAACCAAAATTTCCATCCACTGTTGGTTGAATCTGAGGATGCAAAACCCACCATTAACCGAGGACCAGCTGTATTCATTGTACTATGCCATTTTGTATAAGGAACTCGAGCATGTGTGTATCCATGGGGGCTCCTAGAACCAATCCCCCATGGATACAGAGGGACGACTATATAAATTTCATGTGTACAACATTATAATTCAACTTCCATATACACTACAGCATTCTTAAATCCAAAATCTAGTTTTATGTGCCCATACAATTGACCTTCTTTACCCATTCCTCCCCCAACCCCACTTCCCCTCTAGTAACTACCAATCTATTCTCTGTATCTGTTTGTTTTCATTTTGTTTTGTTTTGTTTGTTTTTATATTTTACATATGAGTGAAATCACATGGTATTTGTCTTTCTCCATGTGACTTATTTCACCTTAATGCTTTCAAGGTCCATCCATGCTGTTGCAAATGGCAAGATTTCATCTTTTTTTAATGGCTGAATAATATTACATCATATATATATATATATATATATAGATATAGATATAGATATAGATATATATCACTTCTTCTTTATCCATTCATCCACTGATGGGCACTTAGGTTGCTTCCATATTTTGGCTATTATAAATAATACTGAAATGTATCTTTTCTAACTAGTGTTTTCATATTCTTTTGATACATACCCAGAAATGGAATTGCTGGATCATGTGGTAGCTCTACCAACTAAAGAATGTCGCTTGCCATTCAGTTCTACAAGCATTGAATCATTAGCCACTGCAGCAGCTTACCTTTAACACACCCTGAAAGGAGTTCAGGATGGAGATCAGGAATGAAGAACTCTGTGCTCTGGGAAAACTGGCAGAACAGGTCTTCAAATAGATATTTTCAGGAGAAACTTTTTATAAACCTGGATTCTTTCATCTTCCCATACTTAGAAAAGCACTACAACCATAAACTAAGATATTTGTTCCTCCTGACTATTGGCAACCTCCTACCAAGATATATGCTTGGTTGCATGTACCTCCTTTGCCAAAATCACATATATACTGACCTCTCCCCTTACCTCTTTGGAACAGTTTCTCAGTGCTGTCTGAGAGTCTGTCTCTGGGGTTATAGTCCTCAGTAAGACACTGAATAAACTTGACCCACAGCTTTTACATTGTGCATTTTTTAAGTCAACAGTACTCAATTTTTTGAGAGAAGTCCATAGTGGCTGCACCAACTTATATTCCCACCAACAATGCAGGAGTATTCCCTTTTCTCCACATTCTCACCAACACTTGCTATTTCTTGTCTTTTTGATAATAGCCATTCTAACAGACATGAGGTGATAGCTAATTGTGGTTTTGATTTGCATTTCCCCAATAATTAGTGATGCTGAACATCTTTTCATGTGCTTGCTGACCATCTATGAGTCTTCTTTGGAAAAATGTTGTTCACATCCTCTATTTTTAAATTGGGTTGTTTGTTTTTCCTTGTTGTTGTGTTGTTGTTGAACCCATGTTCATGTGCCCCATGCACAGTGAAGCCAAACAAACCAAAACATCAGGGTTTGGAGCAAAGAAAGGTTTATCAAAGGGCCAAGCAAGGAGAGTGGGCAGCTTATGTTCAAAAGACCCAAACTCCCCAATGGCTTTCAGGGAAGAGTTTTTAAAGGCAACATTTGGGGTGAGGGCTACAGGGGGCATGACTTTCTTCTAATCAGTGGTGATATAATAGAGTGGTGTTCCAGGGATCTCCATCATCAACCTTCTGGTTCCAACCAGTCTGGGGTCTCAGCGTGTAGTTACCATTTTCCACCTGGGTGGGGTCTTAGTTCCTGCAGAACAACTCAAAGATATGTATCAAGGAGGAACTAGGACTGTTTTATCACCAAAATATTGTTTCTTGACTGATTTTCCTTTATTTCTGCACTGATTTCCCTTTGTTTCTGCATTCCCTCACTTCCCTAACTAGTAACTGGTTGAATCTGCTCTTTAGAACTCAGGGAAGGCCTAGGAGACTGAAGCCTTTTGCTATAAGCAAGAAATGGGGGTCCCAGAAAGGTTTTTGTACCAAGGAGAGCCTCACAGAATCCTGCTCATTTTCAATCCCCCCTTTTCTTTGACAGTCCTCTATCCTGAGAGAAACAGGTACAGGACAAGAAAGGGAATAAAGTTTTGGATAGAGAGGTAAACATAAACTCAGCAGGGGAAACCTGGTTTCAGGTGTACTCAGTTTCAGTGTTGTATGAGTTCTTTTTATACATTTTGGATATTAACCCTTATCATATATATGATTTGCAAATATTTTCTCCCATTCAGTAGGCTGTCTTTTCATTTTGTTGATGCTTTCCTTTGCTGTGCAGAAGTTTTTTAGTTTGATGTAATCCCATTTGTTTACTTTTGGTTTTGTTTCCCTTGCCTGAGGAGATGTACCCCCAAAAAATATTGCTAAGACTGATGTCAAAAAGTGTCAAGCCTGTTTTCTTCTGGGAATTTTATGGTTTCAGGTCTTACATTCAAGTCTTTAATCCATTTTGAGTTAATTTTTGTATATGGTAGAAGATAGGGGCCTAGTTCCAATCTTTTGCATGTGGCTGTTCAGTTTTCCCAACATGATTTACTGAAGAGACTTTCCTTTCTCCATGGTATGTTCTTGGCTCCTTTGTCATAAATTAGTTGCCCATATATGTGTGGGTTTATTTCTGGGCTCTTGATCTCAGAAATGTAATCTTAGTCAACCAGTTTGGAATTTCCTGGTCATCACCAGTGCGGTAACCTGTCATGTGGGCCATCTAGCCCCCAGAGGAAGAAGAGACAATCTGCATGATAAAACTGTGACCATTCTCCTCCCCCTAAAAAGATGTCCTGGCCCAAAATAACTCTTTTCTTCTGCTAATGACTTCCTTGCCCCACCTTCCTTTTTATAAAAGCATCCCATTTTGTACCACTCCTCAGAGTGCCCTTCTAGCTGCTAGAATGGGCTGCTTCCTGATTAATTGAATCGTTGAACAGAGCCAATTAGAATCTTCAAATTTACTTGGTTGAATTTCATTTTTTGTTTGTTTGTTTTTAACACATTCAACCAATTTAGTGCAGTAATTTACAGTTGAAAACTTAAAGGTATTTTTAGGTAGATCAATATTTCTGTCCCTCAATTTTGATAATCTTGGTGAATTTAAAATACTGTGAGGGGCTGGAAGCTGAGGCTCGGGCTTCGGTCAGAGCGCAGGGAGAGGACTGGGGCTGGCCGCGAGAACTCAGCCTGAAGGGGGCTAATGTGCCACAGCTAGCCGGGAGGGAGTCCGGGAAAACTCTGGAGCTGCCGAAGAGGCAAGAGACTTTTTCTTCCCTCTTGGTTTCCTGGTGCGCGAGGAGAGGGGATTAAGAGCGCTGCTTAAAAGGGCTCCGCAGACGGGCGCGAGTCGCGACTGAAAGCGCGGAGCCCAGAGACGGGCGTGGGACGCTGGGGCTGCTGCTGCCGCCGCCAAGAAGCCTGTGTGCGACCGCAGGTCACTGCCCACACCGCCCTTCCGGGAGCCTGTGCAGCCCGCCACTGCCGGGGTCCCGGGATCCAGGGGCGGCTTCCCTGGGAGAACGCACGGCGCGCCTCGGGCTGGTGCAACGTCACGCCGACCTTTGCCGCTGCAGGCTCGCCCCGCACTCCGTGCCCCTCCCTCCCGCCCGGCCTGAGTGAGCCAGAGTCCCCGAAGAGGCTGCTCCTTTAACCCTGTCCTGCCTGAGCGAAGAACAGACGCCCTCCGGCGACCTACACGCAGAGGCGGGGCCAAATCCAAAGCTGAGACCCAGGAGCTGTGAGAACAAAGAAGAGAAAGGGAAACCTCTCCCAGCAGCCTCAGAAGCAGCGGGTTAAAGCTCCACAATCAACTTGATGTACCCTGCATCTGTGGAATACATGAATAGACAACACATCATCCCAAATTGAGGAGCCAGGAGTCAGTGCTGTGCCTCTGAGGTGGGAGAGCCAACTTCAGGACACTGGTCCACAAGAGACCTCCCAGCTCCACATAATATCAAACGGCAAAAATCTTCCAGAGATCTCCATCTCAACACCAGCACCCAGCTTCACTCAACGACCAGCAGGCTACAGTGCTGGACACCCTAAGCCAAACAACTAGCAAGACAGGAACACAACGCCACCCATTAGCAGAGAGGTGGCCTAAACTCATAAAAAGTCTGCAGACACCCCAAACCACACCACCAGACGTGGACCTGCCCACCAGAAAGACAAGATCCAGCCTCATCCACCAGAACACAGGCACTAGTCCCCTCCACCAGGAAGCCTACACAACCCACTAAACCAACCTTAGCCACTGGGGTCAGACACCAAAAACAACGGGAACTTTGAACCTGCAGCCTGCAAAAAGGAGACCCCAAACACGGTAACATAAGCAAAATGAGAAGACAGAAAAACACACAGCAGGAGAAGGAGCAAGATAAAAACCCACCAGATCTAACAAATGAAGAGGTAATAGGCAGTCTACCTGAAAAAGTATTCAGAATAATGATGGTAAAGATGATCCAAGATTCTATTTCCCAGATCCAAAATCTTGGAAATAGAATAGACAAAATGCAAGAAACAGTTAACAAGGACCTAGAAGAACTAAAGATGAATCAAGCATCGATTAAAAACACAATACATGAAATAAAAAATACTCTAGATGGGATCAATAGTAGAATAACTGAGGCAGAAGAACGGATAAGTGAGGTGGAAGATAAAATAGTGGAAATAACTGCTGCAGAGCAAAATAAAGAAAAAAGAATGAAACGAACAGAGGACAGTCTCAGAGACCTCTGGGACAACATTAAACGCACCAACATTCGAATTATAGGGGTTCCAGAAGAAGAAGAGAAAAAGAAAGGGACTGAGAAAATATTTGAAGAGATTATAGTTGAAAACTTCCCTAATATGGGAAAGGAAATAGTTAATCAAGTCCAGGAGGCACAGAGAGTCCCATACAGAATAAATCCAAGGAGAAATACGCCAAGACACATATTAATCAAACTGTCAAAAATTAAACACAAAGAAATCATATTAAAAGCAGCAAGGCAAAAACAACAAATAACACACAAGGGAATCCCCATCAGGATAACAGCTGATCTCTCAGCAGAAACTCTACAAGCCAGAAGGGAGTGGCAGGACATAATTAAAGTGATGAAGGAGAAGAACCTGCAACCAAGATTACTCTACCCAGCAAGGATCTCATTCAGATTTGATGGAGAAATTAAAACGTTTACAGACAAGCAAAAGCTGAGAGAATTCAGCACCACCAAACCAGCTTTACAACAAATGCTAAAGGAACTTCTCTAGGCAAGAAACACAACAGAAGTAAAAGACCTACAATAATGAACCCAAAACAATTAAGAAAATGGGAACAGGAACATACATATCAATAATTACCTTAAATGTAAATGGACTAAATGCTCCCACCAAAAGACACAGATTGGCTGAATGGATACAAAAACAAGACCCATATATATGCTGTCTACAAGAGACCCACTTCAGACCTAGAGACACATACAGACTGAAAGTAAGGGGATGGAAAAAGATATTCCATGCAAATGGAAACCAAAAGAAAGCTGGAGTAGCAATTCTCATATCAGACAAAATAGACTTTAAAATAAAGACTACTAGAAGAGACAAAGAAGGACACTACCTAATGATCAAGGGATCGATCCAAGAAGAAGATATAACAATTGTAAATATTTATGCACCCAACATAGGAGCACCTCAATACATAAGGCAAATACTAACAGCCATAAAAGGAGAAATTGACAGTAACACACTCATAGTAGGGGACTTTAACACCCCACTTTCACCAATGGACAGATCATCCAAAATGAAAATAAATAAGGAAACACAAGCTTTAAATGATACATTAAACAAGATGGACTTAATTGATATTTATAGGACATTCCATCCAAAAACAACAGAATACACATTTTTCTCAAGTGCTCATGGAACATTCTCCAGGATAGATCATATCTTGGGTCACAAATCAAGCCTTGGTAAATTTAAGAAAATTGAAATTGTATCAAGTATCTTTTCCGACCACAATGCTATGAGACTAGATATCAATTACAGGAAAAGATCTGTAAAAAATACAAACACATGGAGGCTAAACAATACACTACTTAATAACGAAGTGATCACTGAAGAAATCAAAGAGGAAATTAAAAAATACCTAGAAACAAATGACAATGGAGACACGACGACCCAAAACCTATGGGATGCAGCAAAAGCAGTTCTAAGAGGGAAGTTTATAGCAATACAATCCCACCTTAAGAAACAGGAAACATCTCGAATAAACAACCTAACCTTGCACCTAAAGCAATTAGAGAAAGAAGAACAAAAACATCCCAAAGTTAGCAGAAGGAAAGAAATCATAAAAATCAGATCAGAAATAAATGAAAAAGAAATGAAGGAAACGATAGCAAAGATCAATAAAACTAAAAGCTGGTTCTTTGAGAAGATAAACAAAATTGATAAACCATTAGCCAGACTCATCAAGAAAAAAAGGGAGAAGACTCAAATCAATAGAATTAGAAATGAAAAAGGAGAAGTAACAACTGACACTGCAGAAATACAAAAGATCATGAGAGATTACTATAAGCAACTCTATGCCAATAAAATGGACAACCTGGAAGAAATGGACAAATTCTTAGAAATGCACAACCTGCCAAGACTGAATCAGGAAGAAATAGAAAATATGAACAGACCAATCACAAGCACTGAAATTGAAACTGTGATAAAAAATCTTCCAACAAACAAAAGCCCAGGACCAGATGGCTTCACAGGCGAATTCTATCAAGCATTTAGAGAAGAGCTAACACCTATCCTTCTCAAACTCTTCCAAAATATAGCAGAGGGAGGAACACTCCCAAACTCATTCTACGAGGCCACCATCACCTTGATACCAAAACCAGACAAGGATGTCACAAAGAAAGAAAACTAGAGGACAATATCACTGATGAACATAGATGCAAAAATCCTCAACAAAATACTAGCAAACAGAATCCAACAGCACATTAAAAGGATCATACACCATGATCAAGTGGGGTTTATTCTAGGAATGCAAGGATTCTTCAATATACGCAAATCAATCAACGTGATACACCATATTAACAAATTGAAGGAGAAAAACCATATGATCATCTCAATAGATGCAGAGAAAACTTTCGACAAAATTCAACACCCATTTATGATAAAAACCCTGCAGAAAGTAGGCATAGAGGGAACTTTCCTCAACATAATAAAGGCCATATATGACAAACCCACAGCCAGCATCGTCCTCAATGGTGAAAAACTGAAACCATTTCCACTAAGATCAGGAACAAGACAAGGTTGCCCACTCTCACCACTCTTATTCAACCTAGTTTTGGAAGTTTTAGCCACAGCAATCAGAGAAGAAAAGGAAATAAAAGGAATCCAAATCGGAAAAGAAGAAGTAAAGCTGTCACTGTTTGCAGATGACATGATACTATACATAGAGAATCCTAAAGATGCTACCAGAAAACTACTAGAGCTAATCAATGAATTTGGTAAAGTTGCAGGATACAAAATTAATGCACAGAAATCTCTGGCATTCCTATATACTAATGATGAAAAATCTGAAAGTGAAATCAAGGAAACACTCCCATTTACCATTGCAACAAAAAGAATAAAATATCTAGGAATAAACCTACCTAAGGAGACAAAAGACCTGTATGCAGAAAATTATAAGACACTGATGAAAGAAATTAAAGATGATACAAATAGATGGAGAGATGTACCATGTTCTTGGATTGGAAGAATCAACATTGTGAAAATGACTCTACTACCCAAAGCCATCTACAGATTCAATGCAATCCCTATCAAACTACCACTGGCATTTTTCACAGAACTAGAACAAAAAATTTCACAATTTGTATGGAAACACAAAAGACCCCGAATAGCCAAAGCAATCTTGAGAACGAAAAATGGAGCTGGAGGAATCAGGCTCCCTGACTTCAGACTATACTACAAAGCTACAGTAATCAAGACAGTATGGTACTGGCACAAAAACAGAAAGATAGATCAATGGAACAGGATAGAAAGCCCAGAGATAAACCCACGGACATATGGTCACCTTATCTTTGATAAAGGAGGCAGGAATGTACAGTGGAGAAAGGACAGTCTCTTCAATAAGTGGTGTTGGGAAAACTGGACAGGTACATGTAAAAGTATGAGATTAGATCACTCCCTAACACCATACACAAAAATAAGCTCAAAATGGATTAAAGACCTAAATGTAAGGCCAGACACTATCAAACTCTTAGAGGAAAACATAGGCAGAACACTCTATGACATAAATCACAGCAAGATCCTTTTTGACCCACCTCCTAGAGAAATGGAAATAAAGACAAAAATAAACACATGGGACCTAATGAAACTTCAAAGCTTTTGCACAGCAAAGGAAACCATAAACAAGACCAAAAGACAACCCTCAGAATGGGAGAAAATATTTGCAAATGAAGCAACTGACAAAGGATTAATCTCCAAAATTTATAAGCAGCTCATGCAGCTCAATAACAAAAAAACAAACAACCCAATCCAAAAATGGGCAGAAGACCTAAATAGACATTTCTCCACAGAAGATATACAGACTGCCAACAAACACATGAAAGGATGCTCAACATCTTTACTCATTAGAGAAATGCAAATCAAAACTACAATGAGATATCATCTCACACCAGTCAGAATGGCCATCATCAAAAAATCTAGAAACAATAAATGCTGGAGAGGGTGTGGAAAAAAGGGAACACTCTTGCACTGCTGGTGGGAATGTGAATTGGTACAGCCGCTATGGAGAACGGTATGGAGGTTCCTTAAAAAACTACAAATAGAACTACCATATGACCCAGCAATCCCACTACTGGGCATATACCCCGAGAAAACCATAATTCAAAAAGAGACATGTACCAAAATGTTCATAGCAGCCCTATTTACAATAGCCCGGAGATGGAAACAACCTAAGTGTCCATCATCGGATGAATGGATAAAGAAGATGTGGCACATATATACAATGGAATATTACTCAGCCATAAAAAGAAATGAAATTGAGCTATTTGTAATGAGGTGGATAGACCTAGAGTCTGTCATACAGAGTGAAGTAAGTCAGAAAGAGAAAGACAAATACTGTATGCTAACACATATATATGGAATTTAAGAAAAAAAAATGTCATGAAGAACCTAGGGGTAAAACAGGAATAAAGACACAGACCTACTAGAGAATGGACTTGAGGATATGGGGAGGGGGAAGGGTAAGCTGTGACAAAGTGAAAGAGCGGCATGGACATATATACACTACCAAACGTAAGATAGATAGCTAGTGGGAAGCAGCCGCATAGCACAGGGAGATCAGCTCGGTGCTTTGTGACCGCCTGGAGGGGTGGGATAGGGAGGGTGGGAGGGAGACGCAAAAGGGAGGGGATATGGAAACATATGTATATGTATAACTGATTAAATTTGTTATAAGGCAAAAAAAAAAAAATACTGTGAGGTAGTGTAGAATAAAGGAATCCGTTGTACCATCTGCTCTGACTTTGAAAGTTGAAGACATTTGGAAAAACCAACTCATTTTTTAAGCCTGCATAGTGTTTGCTGACCCTGATTAGAAAGTTGGCTTGAATAACTGTGCCAACAGTTTAAAAGGAACTATATCTGTTTTTGTTTTGTTTCCTTTTATTGTATTTAAAGTTTTTGGCTTGTTTATTTCTTTTATTTGGAAAATTAATAACTGCTAAAGTTTGGAAGAAGTGGATTTACTCGTAAACCCTCTAAAGAAATGTCTGCAAGGTATTTTCTTTGTATTGTCAATTGCTTACTCAAGCAACAGTCAGTTTAGAAGTTTCTCTTTCATGCAAATGAAGTACTAGCTGTTGAGACCCAGGTTTGACTAGAAAACCAAACTCACTTGTGGTTGTAAAATGTTCCATAAAATAGAAGTAAAATACAGGACTATGTTGGTGGATAAGAATTAATCCCTTTTTATTTGAAAGAAGCTCTCCAGTAAGTAAACCTTTTCAACATTGAATAATGTTGTTCTATTAAATATTGCAAACATTGTGTGTTGTTTTTATTTATTTATTTTAAAATTATTTTTATTTATATATTTATTTGGCTGCATTGGGTCTTCTTTGCTGTGCACGGGCTTTCTCTAGTTGTGGTGAGCAGGGGCTACTCCTTGTTGTGGTGCACGGGCTTCTCATTGAGGTGGCTTCTCTTGTTGCGGAGCACTAGCTCTAGGTGCGTGGGCTTCAGTAGTTGCTGCACATGGGCTCAGTAGTTGTGGCTTGCGGGCTCTAGAGTGCAGGCTCAGTAGGTGTGGTGCTCGGGCTTAGTTGCTCTGTGACATGCGGGATCTTCCCGGACCAGGGCTCAAACCCGTGTCCCCTGCATTGGCAGGCAGATTCTTAACCACTGCACTACCAGGAAAGAGCTGTATGTTGTTTTTAAAGTCATTTACATAATGATATGAAGTTGCAGTGGTTACTTACTTGCTCTACATTACCTTGTATATTGTAAATTTTTCATTGTAAGAACAAAATAAACAGAAAGCTGGTAGCTAAAACGTATCAAGCACTTACCAGCAGTTTTCTGAACTTCTTACTTATATTATTTCATTTATTCCTCACAATAATCTGATAAGATAAAAGGTACTGAGGCTTAGATTAAACAATAAAAAGAACATGTTGCCCAGACCAAGAAGTGGTTGAGCCAGGATTTGAAGCCAGGTAGCCTGATTCCAAAGCCTATTCTCTTAATGATTTCAAATACTTGAATACCTGGTAGACCAGTAAAATAGGCAATATCATTCTAGGAGTTTGTTTTATTTATCTATTGTGAAATTAATTAAATAAGGAGCCCATTAGACTGAGGTGGTTCTAATATCTTAGTAGCCTATCTAAGCAAACCAACACCTAAGCCTGAAATGCCTTAAGGTTAAGAAATCAAAATCTAAGGACGACCTATCACAAACATCCAACTAGGCTTTTCAAAATAAGGCAAACACTTAAGCTATGGCTAATCAAATAATTTCTTTGCTTGGCTTCTGCTTCTTCCCTATAAAAGTCTTTCCCCTAGCTCCTATTGGTAGAGTGATCCTAACCACTTCTAGTTTGGTATTGCCTGATTAAAATAGAGTTTTGCTCAAATAAATTCTTAAAAATGTTAATAGGTCTCAGTTTACCTTTTAACATTATATATTTTAAAAACATTCTCATAAACTTTTATCTCCTATAACTGTATGGTCTTCATAATTTTCATTTCTAATGTCTAGTATTCAATCAACATTAGAATGTTAAAAATCAACCCACAATTAAAAAAAAAATTTCTATTGTTATATATTTATATCTTTGTTTTGTTTGCTCATTAAAGATGTTTAGCATACCAGAATTACATAAATCACATTCTATATGTTAATATGTCATTTTCAAAAAGTTAAAAACTATGATTCTCATTGTTATTTACCTCATTAATGAGAGAACTAGCTGAATAATAAACCTGGTTCAAATAGGGCATAAGAAGACAAAGGTATTTATAGTCACTGAAAGGGAAAATAATGCTGGAACAAGACTACTAAAATACATAAAAATTGGTTAATGCCCCATAGGGCAATGAAACTAATATTTGGGTTACAACCCAATGTCTTCTACTGGACACAAATCATTTGCATCCCTATGAGGCCAAGTTATTTGCGTTGCTGAAACACATTTATTTGCATCAATCACTGTCTGGTTTTCTACAATTTAACATCTACTACTACAGAATCATTTTTACCATTTATCACTATCATATTATGTATTTTACATATTTACCTTGTTTATTGTCTCCTCCCACCATTAGAATATAAAGGCAGAACTTTTCCCCTCTTTTGTGCATTGCGGTATCCCCAATACCTAGAATAGTGCCTGTTCCAGAGTAGACACTCATCATATGTGTCGAATGAAAAAATGAATTAAAAAAAATGATATGGTTGACTTTAATTTTAAAAACATAGGCCATCCAAGGGGGGAAAGTGGTGGGGAAGTGGTGATGGTGTGATGAATTGGGAGATTGGGATTGACATATATACACTGATATGTATAAAATGGATAACTAATAAGAACCTGCTGTATAAAAAAATAAATAAAATTCTAAAAGTCAAAAAAAAAAAACAAAACATAAGCCATATTAAGAGGAAAAAATGTAGAGTAACCAAGCCCAAAGTAAATTAAGAAGTAAACTAAATCCTAAAGGAGAGCCAAACTCTCATATTGATGCCTGAATAGAGGAAATTTCCAGCCCAACTTTATGCAGAGAGATTAATAGAAATGACATATGATGAGATGGAAGAACAAGCAGCACCTGTAGAAAATCTGTTATCCTCTCATTCTCAAGGTGAAAGTAGAGAGGAAACAACTGTGTGCTCTCTGAAGAGAGCTGGGGTGAGGGGGTATGGGGTACGGGGGAGGAACCAAATCCAGATTGTAAAACTCAATGAAATAAATTCCACCTCAAGAAGCCACTTGTTACTGAAATAACTGAAATATACTACTTTGGCATAAGGATTTTTTTGAGCTGAAGGCAATTAAGAAACCGCAGGCATGGGGAAAAAAAAAAGCTCTCTGCCGTCCCCGCCGCCCACCACCCCGATCTGGCCAAAAGCAAAACATACATTTCTATTTGTAAAAGTGTCTCCCTCTCCTGTACCAGGAAGAGAAACCTATCATTCCCCATCTTAATCACTGGAGATAGCTCCACAAGCCGAGAGACGCACCAAGAGCCATCTAAATGACAGACCTTACAAGTACCCTTACCTTCCATCTTCCCAGAAACTCAAACCCCTTTTCCTTTGTCTTGCACTTCACAAATGTAGTATTGCTCTTTGTTGAAATGGTATATAAGCCTTTGGGTTTGATGGCTTCTTTAGGGTTTTCACTTCATTTCTGTAAGGCCTCTGATAGGCACATTTAATAACTCTTCTTCTGTTAATCTGTCTATTGCCAGTTCAATTTGCATGGCCCCAGCCACTGAACCTAAGAAGGGAGAGGGAAAAGATTTTTCCTCCCACACATTTTCCAGCCACTTGACCTCCCTTGTTGGCATCTACTCTGCAAATATGGTCATATTTTTGACATGATATCTTTAAGGCTATCACCTAAATAGTCTTTAATCACTTTAACAGTAATATATTAACTCAATTCAGTTCAAACCATTTGATAATTAGATGAAAAGAAGGACTTTATTGAGATAAATCCAAGTTGACAATCATTTTAATGTGCGAACATTTTGCTGTCTCAATCAGAGACTTATTTCACATCACATTAGAGAAAATTTGGCTCTTAAATTGTCCCTTGCATCCTCAAAAATACCATACATATAGGGTATTTTATTTGGTCTTTAGCATAGAAGCTTGTTATTGTAGATTCAAATCTCTAGTCTAGAGGCATCTGCTAAAGTAAGGTAGTAATGCAAATAACTTTTTTAATGTTAATATTTTTATATGATCTTATTTTTAATTGTTATAAGACATTTCTGAACTATATAGCAGGAACTGGAGAACTTCCTCTATAAAGGACCAGAGAGTATATATTTTAGGCTTTGCAGGTCATATGGTCTCTGTTGACTTCCTAGGGAGGCTGAGCATTTTTCCATGTTTTATTTGACATTTAAGTTTCTTCTTCTGTGAAACTCCTATTTTTATCTTTTGTCCATTTGCATATTCTAGATATTAGTATTTTGTCTGTCATTTGTGTTATAAATATCTTCTTCCAGATTGTGGCTTGTCCTTTTGCTGTCTTTGTTTTATTTGTTAATAAATGGACTTCTTAATCTTAATGAATTTAAATGTATCAATATTTCCCTTTATGTGTTGTTTGAGAAATCCTTTAATATGCTGATGTCATAAAAATATTATACAGCTTTATAAATATTTTGTCTTTCACATTTAATTCTTTAGTCTATCTGAAATTGATTTTATAAATGGTGTAAACTAAACATCCTTTTATTTTTCCACATGGATAACCAGTTGTACCTGCTTTCTCCCACTGATATCCATTTCCAGCTCTGTCAGATATCAGGTTTTTCAATAAACATATATGTAATTTGGATGGGTGGTTTTCTGTTCTATTTTATTGATCTGTCTATCTATCTCTTGCCAGTTTCATATTATCTTATCTTATTGTAGCTTTGTGATATGTCTTGATATCAGCTTGTTCTTTTTTAGTCTAACTTTGCTAGTCTTGGCCCTTTGCTTTTCATATGAATTTTAGAAACATTTTGACAAATTCCACATAAAAAATTCTGTTGAGATTTTAATTGAAATTGATTAGAAACAATTTCATCAATTTTGGAAGAATTAAAGATTCAATTATAGAGTCCTCTAATTCATACATGTTTTGTCTCTCCATTTATTTAGATCTTCTTTAATACCATTCAGTAAAGTCTTACACTTTATTACAAAAGGGCCTTACATATTTTTATTAAAATTATTCCTAGATATATTTTTGTTGCATTTTCTAACTGTAGATGCTGTATCAAAATATAATTAACCTTTTATATTTTGAACTTAAATCTTATGATCCTGTTACACTCTATTTCCAAAAGTAAGTCAAGATATACATTTGTGTTTTCTTTGTAGGCTATTATATTCTTTGTGAATAATGACTGTTTTTAAAATGTATTTCCAGTCATTATTTCTTTATCTTGTGGATTGCTTTGGATAAGACTTTCATTGCAATGTCATATAGAAACAGTGATAAGAAGCATCCTGGTATTGTTCTTGGTTTTAAAAGTATGACTTTAATACGTCATTAAAATATGTTTGCTCTAGGCCTTTTTTAAAAAATTATCAGGTTAAGGTTGCTTTTTAAACCACAAATTGCTGCTGAACCTTATTGAATTTTTAATCTATTGAGATGATCATATTGCCATTAATCTCTTGATGTAGTGAATCACACTAAGTGATTTTCTAATGTTAAACCAATTCTGCATCCTTATAATCAGCTCAACTTGGCAAGGCTGTATGGTCTTTTTCTATGTCTTATGGTATTCAGTTTGCCAATATTTGTTTTAGGATGTTGACATCTATGTTCAAAACTGAGAGAATCTATAACTTGCATTCCTTACACTGAAGTTGTTTGGTTTTAATATCACCATTATACCTGTTGACTTGAAATAAGTAGACTGCTGGATATTTCTCCAGCAAAGATGGGTTTATTCCTGATCAGCAGAGAATTGCAATTTGGGGTCTGCAACCATGGAAAGACAGGTACAAGTCCTGGCACAGCAAGGGGAGGAGAATGCTTTTAAAGAGAGGAAAAGGAAGTTGGGAGGGCTGTAGTAAACAGAGAGTCCATGGCTTTTCATTGGCTGAGTCCTTGCCAAGAAAGCAGTGTCTTTCTTCCTTGCCTTGGGCTTTATTATCGTGGCAGGGTGTAGGAGCTCCCCCTTCTGGTCTCCTGACTCTACTTATTTGAGGTTTCTGTTTATTAATTTTACATACCCAACTTCTGAAAATGAGTCCAAGAGTGTTTCTTCTCCCCTACCCCCATCTTATATTCCTTGAAAGTGTGTTAAAACTCACCTATAAAATTATCTGGGCCTGGTGAGTTTTCTTTGCATGCGTGAGAAGATTTTAAAGTACTGATTCAATTTTTTACAATTTTAACAATTTTTCCTAAATTTGTTCATTTGTATGTTCTGTCCTTTTAATTTCTGTTTATCATTATTTTGCCCTTTTTACCACTATCTTTGGTTTTATTCTTTTGTTTTCTCTTGTAATCTCTTAGATTTGAAGCTTAGCTTATTTACTTCCAGGTATACTTTTCTTTCTAATATAAGCATTGAGAACATGCATTTTCCTCTCCAAGAAGTATGTTTTAAATTTTTCAGACATACACTGTTTTAAAAAATCTTTTAAAATGCATTTCTAATTCAATTGCATTGTGTTTAAAGAATATGGTCTGTGTATGCCAGTTCTTTTAAAAACTTATTCAAGCTTGCTTTTTGGCCATATACCTGAACAGTTTTCACATAAATGCTTTAGGGGCACCTGACAGGAATGTATGTAATCTAGTTATCAGGTCTGGGGTCTATATGTATCTACTACATGAAGTTTGTTGCATTTTTCAAATCGTCTATATTCCTACTAATATATTTTATGATTAGTCAATTAATTATTGATATGATATATCAAAATCTCCCACTCTGCTGGGGGATTTGTTGATTTTTCTTATAATTCTAGCAACTTTTACTTTATGTATTTTAAAGCTGTGCTATGCGGCCTATACAACTTTAGAATTATTAAATTGTGATGAAGTGAATCTTCTATCAATGTTTTTACCTTATTACAGTAATTTTTTTTGTTTTAAAGTCTAATATGAATATAGTCATACCACCTTTATTTTGGTTAGTATTTGTTTAGCATATGAGTTTTACATCCTTTGAATTTTAGTCTCTCTCTTTTTTTAATGGTTTAGGCAGTGGTGTGCTGGCAAATGCTTAACAACCAGCTCTCTGGGAAGGCAAGGTAGAGTCTGATTTGCAGAATTTACTGATTTCTGTTGTCTCAATACTGCCACCTGAGACTGCCAGATAAAATATAGGCTGCCCAGTTAAATCTGAATTGCAGATAAACAATGAATTATTTTTAATATAAGTATGTCCCAAATAGTACATGGAATACACTTACTTTTAAAACATATTTGCTGTCTTGTTGCCAAAATGGTGACCTCTGGGGGAGGTCACGCCAAAGGATATTCCCTGGGGCCTCTGCCACCAGTGTCCTTGCCCCCATAGTGAGCCACAGCCAATCCCCTGCCTCCCCAGGAGACCCTCCAAGACCGGCAGAGATTGTTGACACCTCCTAAAGCACAGAACTATACTTGCAAACCAGACAACACTAGGACATGATGACCAAGGCTGATACCATTCACAGATGAGATTCCAGAACAATGTTTCTAGTTAGGAGTCTCCTGGTGTCCGATTGCTAAATACCGGCTTCAAACAAAGCAGTATCCTGCTTGTTCAGGTGTGTCTCTTGTAGACAACATATAGCTCTGTATTATAATTGCCTACTTACTTATCTCTATTTCCCTCTGGCTTATCAGCTACACAAAGATAAAGACTTTGTTCACTATTGTATCCACAGTTCCTGGTTTAGTGCCTAATACTTGATGTTTAATTAATTAATGCATATTGCATGCCTGAATGAAGTATACAGCACAGTGGTTAAGAATGAGGTGTTTCTGAGTCATTTAAATCTCAGATATGCCACTCATGTAAATGTAGAAAGGCTAGCTAAGTTACTTAACCTTTCTAAGACTTAGTTTTTTTCCTGGTATAATGTGGCGAACAGTAGCACCTCCTTCAATAGTATTTTCTGAGCATTTAGCATTTGCCTGGTACATTTTAAATACCCAGTAACAAGTGGTTAATGTTGTTGTTTGTGCTGAACAATATTGATAACCCACTTGACACCATGATCTCGTAATTCCTTGCCCACAGTCTTCCCATTCACAATGTGAATGGGAAGACCACGTTTGAATTTGTCATCACTGAAAGCTGCTTCATTGACGACGAATTAAACTCCCAAATCCCACTCTCTGATGACAACCTTACTCACGGAACTTGCACAGCCAATATTAGGATTGTTCCTTTTAAAAAACTGCCAATTTAGGAGGAAAATACTATTTAGTTGTCATATGTATTTCTCTTCCGATTTAGGAGGTAGAATGTTTTCAGTTTATTGGAAATAGGTGTTTCTTTCGTCACTTTCCTCTTCATGTCTTCTGCCCATTTTCTACTGGTATGTTAATCTCTGTCTTTTGAATTTGTAAGAGCACTTTATATATTAGGAATATCAACCCTTTGTGCAGCATGTATTTTGAAAATAGTTTACCCAAGTTTTCATTCATTGCTTCTCATGGTGCTTTTATTTTATTTTATTTTATTTATTTATTTATTTTGTTGGGGGTAGGAGTTTATTAATTATTAATTTATTTTTGCTGTGTTGGGTCTTCGTTTCTGTGCGAGGGCTTTCTCTAGTTGTGGCAAGCGGGGGCCACTCCTCATCGCGGTGCGCGGGCCTCTCACTATCGCAGCCTCTCTTGCTGCGGAGCACAAGCTCCAGACGCGCAGGCTCAGTAGTTGTGGCTCACGGGCCTAGTTGCTCCACGGCATGTGGGATCCTCCCAGACCAGGGCTCGAACCCGTGTCCCCTGCATTAGCAGGCAGACTCTCAACCACTGCGCCACCAGGGAAGCCCTATTTTATTTTTTATTTTTTATTGGAGTATAGTTGACTTACAACGTTGTGTTGCTTTCTGCTGTATAGCAAAGTGAATCAGTTATGCATATACATGTATCCACTCTTTTTTATCATGGTACTTTTAAATATACAGAAATTTTTTTATTTCTAGGAAGTAAAAAATATCAGCCTTTCCTATTTAAACATTGTAGAAATATATGATTTAGAATGTGAAAGTCCCACATATTTTTACACTGCCCACCCTGTGAAGACCACTGATAACAATTTAGTATAGCTTCATAACACATGTATTGATACTCAGTATGTAACGTCAACTGTCTACTCTTTTCCATTCTTAATGCTGCCACCTGGCCTGAGCCACCATTGTCTCTTGCCTTCCTCTCCTTCCTCTCCAAATCACTGTTCTTATCACAGACAAAATGGTCATATTCAAACATAAGCTAGATTTTTTTGTAAACATACACTGGCATATAGATCATTAACCAATGAATACATACTATTCAGTCCCTTGCTCTATTCTCACTTAATTGTATACATTGAGCTTCTCTATGTTCAAATATTGCATGGAACATACTTTTTTTTTTAAGTATTCCTTGTGTATCTGAAATTCGAATGTAATTGAACGTCTTGTTTTTGTTGTTGTTTTGCGGTACGCGGGCCTCTCACCGTTGTGGCCTCTCCCGTTGCGGAGCACAGGCTCCAGACGCGCAGGCCCAGCGGCCATGGCTCACGGGCCCAGCCACTCTGCGGCACATGGGATCCTCCCGGGCCGGGGCACGAACCCGTGTCCCCTGCATCGGCAGGCGGACTCTCAACCACTGTGCCACCAGGGAAGCCCACGAACTGTATTTTTATTTGCTAAATTGCACAGCCTTACTTCTATTGTTGGTCCAAGGTTCTAGCCTTCCTTCAGCCAGGGGAAGGGGTTAAGGAGACTTGAGGAGCATGCAACCAATTCTATTAAGGGCAGAACCTGGATGTGTCACATATTACTTCTGCTTATAGCCCATGGCCATAACTTAGTCACATGGCCACATAGAACTTCTAGGGAGGTTTGGAAATGTAGCCTTTTTCTGGGCAGATATTTGGCCAGCTAAAACCCTATTACCATGGAAGAAGGGAAGAATGAACGTTAGGGAACAACTAGTTCCCTAGATAGGCACTATTGTTAGAGATAACCATCTTTGGATATAGTCTCGGTAGGACTATCATTAGAGGTACCCAATTCCTCTCCCCATTCCAACCAAGGAATGGGCATGTGACCCAAACTGAGCCACTCAGACACTCTCTGAAACTGAAATCTTAAGCAAAGTGACATAGAAACTTCAAATAGTTGAAGTTCATTCATCTTGATTGTGGTAACCTGAAGAAACTAAACATATGGCTTCATGCTACTTAGATCTCTAGAGTTTTCTGGTTCTTGAGCTTGCCCTGAGTCTGCCTTCAACAGATTCAAAATTTCCTTGGATTCTGTAAGATATCCTTGTTTTTCCCCCTTAAGTTGTTTAGAATTGGTTTGTGCAACTAGCAATTATAGAACTTTAACTGATCAAAGCTCAAGTCTGGATGCATTCCAAGGTGAGGAGATAAAAAATCAGATCCCCACCCCTGAGGATCTCTGTCTAAGCAAATTTTCACTTCTGCACTACAGTTTTGAGACTTAAGGTAACAAGACAAAAATAGCATCAAAAATAGTGGCTTAAAATGGAAACAGAGAGAGAAGTGAAAATTAAATTTGACTAAGCTAATACTTGCACTTACTTTGTGCCTACTTGCAGAGGTTACTGATTAATAGTTGCAACAACTCTGTGCTTTGTTAATATTTTACACGTATTATCACATTAAACCCTTGTAGCAACAATAATAGGCATTATTATTATTCTCATCTTGCAGATGGGGAAAATGGGGCTTATAAAGTTAAGTGATTTTCTGAAGGTCACATAACTGATAATGGTTGTAGTCAACATTCAAAACTAAGTTTAATTTCAGCACTTAAGCTGTTAACCATTATACCATACCACCCCTAGACCTTAAAAAATAAAAAAGATATTTGCTATCTGAACAGCCTTTTAATTTAACTTCTATTTTTTAACATTTATTATTTATTTATCTGAGGCTGTATCTTATGAGAAAATTTCACACTTACAAAAAATAAAAAGAATGGTATAATAAAGCCTTATGGTACCCATCACCTAAATTCAACAATTATTCCCATTCCACCATCCTTTTTTCATCAGTCCTCTCTCCAAATTCACACTTTATTTTCTTTTACCCTGGAGTATATTTTATTTAATTTATTTTTCTTTTTTAGAAATTTATGTTTGTTTTATTTTTAAATTTTTATTGGAGTGTAGTTGATTTACAATGTTGTGTTAGTGTCAGGTATATAGCAAAGTGAATTAGTTATACATATACATATATCCACTCTTTTTTTAGATTCTTTTCCCATATAGGCCATTACAGAGTATTGAGTAGAGTTCCCTGTGCTATACAGTAGGTCTTTATTAGTTATCTGTTTTATATATAGTAGTGTGTATATGTCAATCCCAATCTCCCAATTTATCCCACCCCCCCCCTTACCCCTGGTAACCATAGATTTCTTTTCTACATCTGTGACTCTACTTCTGTTTTGTAAATAAGTTCATTTGTACCCTTTTTTTAGATTCCACATATAAGTGATATCATATGATAATTGTCTTTCTCTGTCTGACTTACTTCACTCAATATGACAATCTCTATGTCTATCCATGTTGCTGCAATGGCATTATTTCATTCTTTTTTATGGCTGGGTAATATTGCATTGTATATACGTATCACATCTTCTTTATCCATTCCTCTGTCAGTGGACATTTAAGTTGGTTCCATGTCCTGGCTATTGTAAATAGTGCTGCAATGAACATCAGGGTACATGTATCTTTTCTAATTATGGTTTTCTCTGGGTATATGCCTAGGAGGAGGATATGGTAGTTCTAATTTTAGTGTTTTAAGGAACCTCCATACTGTTCTTCATAGTGGCTGTACCAATTTACATTCCCACCAACAGTGTAGGAGGGTTCCCTTTTCTCCACACCCTCTCCAGCATTAGTTGTTTGCAGATTTTGTGGTGATGGCCATTCTGACTGGTGTGAGGTGATACCTCATTGTAGCTTTGATTTGCATTTCTCTAATAATTAATGATGTTGAGCATTTTTTCATGTGCTTTTTGGCCATCTGTATGTCTTCTTTGGAGAAATGTCTATTTGGCTCTTCTGCCCATTTTTCGATTGGGTTGTTTGTTTGATAATTTAGGTTTATTTTTTATTATTTTATCCTGGAGTATTTTAAAACAAACCTTCACCTATAAATACCTCAGTATATTTCCCTAGTGCATAAGAACCTAAAAGAAAAAAATAACATCATAACATTATCATGCCCCCAAATTAATAACAATTCCTTAATATATTTAATATCCAATCCAAGTTCAATATTTCCTGATTGTCTCAGAAATATCTTTTTACAGTTCACATAAAAATTCAATATCTGACATATGTCAGATATTCTCAAGTTTCTTTTAACTTATGACAGTTTCCCTTCTCTTTCTTCCTCTATGCCATGTGTTTGTTGAAGAAAAAGGGGGCTTTTGTCCTGTGGAATATCTAACCTTCTGGATTTGGCTAAGGTACCCTCCTAGTGTCATTAACAGGTTCTTCCATCTCCTGTCTGTCCTGGAAGCTGTTAGTTAGTTCAAGAGATCTGATTAAATTAGGCTCAAAAAAAAATTTTTTTTTAATTTTGGCAAGAACGCTCCATAGGTGGTGTAATAGCTGACTTTTTAAATAAATTGTGTAACTGATTTATTAAATGTGCTAAATCAGTGATTATAATCAGTAAACTGCTTTGTCTTCTCCCACCACTGCCTTCAAACAAGCAGATCTCCCTTCTCTGTCCCCGGTGACATTTCAGGCAGATCCTTGACCTTTGGGGCCACTCTAAGATGTGAGAAGAGTCTCACTTTCAGCTATGGAAAATTCCAGTCAAGTGTAAATTAAACTTTAATTTCTCATCCATTTCAAATCTCCCTCCTCCCTCCCTCTCCTATTACAGCTGCCAACCATGGCCTTTCCTTTCACTCCATTGGGTAGACAGTCTCCACTGGGACCCTCCAGTCCCTGGGAAACATTGTGCGTTCTTGCCCAGCCAAATGGTGGAAGTGTAACTTGCAACCCTTCATCCTCACCCAGCCACTAGGGGCAGCTCCAGCCAGACTTCAGTGTGCAGATTTCTCTAGATCCCTCAAACTCCAAAGAACCCTTGTCAGATTCTTCCAAAAACGTGCTCATCTTGCACTCCTGTAATAGCACAGGGTAAACGTACACATTCCTCCAGCCAGGCAAGCATCTGGCCAGGGATTGAAAGCCCCACACCCCTTTCTGGCTGGCACTCCAGAGTGCTGAGGGGCTCTCTCGCTGCCTCCTTTCACTTGGTTCCAGTGGGAAGAGCAATGGCCCATGCAGACCAGGGAAGAAATGCCACCATGCTCACTCCTCTTGGGAAATCCCCCCTAAAGATGCATCTGCCCATCTTTCTCTGCTAAAGGCTGTGGGAGTGATGGTTGCTGGACCAGGATGTCCATTTCATAGTGAGACCTGGGCACATGTGTTGAGGGCCCTTCTTTAAAATAAGGGGCTGCTTCTTACCTATTGTTTACACCTCTGAGGTTGTATCTTACTCTTATCAACAGGAAAATCCCAATCTACATCCATACAAGTCTACTAAGATTTACCCTTGATTTAACTTTGTAAAGTAATTCTGCTAAATATATGGAATTTCCTATTTTATTTTATTATGTTTTAAATTTTTATTGGAGTACAGTTGCTTTCCAATGTTGTGTTAGTTTCTGCTGTACAGCAAAGTGAATCAGCTATACATATACATATACCACCACCCCCTCCCGCCCTTTTTGGATTTCCTTCCCTCCTAGTTTATTTTAAAATGAATGATTTGGAGAAACTCAGCACTCTCCAGGACATTTTTTCATGTATCACTGTGATGTTGGGGAACACCATGCACAAGGCAAACACATTCTTGTCTTCTGTCCTTACTCAAGAAGACCTGGGTGGTCTACTAAATACCAACAAAAACAAAGCAAGAAAAGGGAAACATTTCCAAAAACAGCAGAGGACAATGAAGCGGGTCCACAGTGATAAATCAGCTAAATTAAATTCACCCAGTCTATGTCATACGTAGAACTGTGTGCTTGTTTGATTCCCATGTTATATTAGATACAACCTATAACCATTTTAATTGATGTGTTAAGATCCGTGTGTATTTTTTAAATAAATGGGTTTAATTACAATTGCTGGGTGGAGAGCTGCTTACTCAAGCCTTAAGTAGAACTTGAATTAGGAAATGAAAAGAAGGCTTACTGACTCACTGAAGAGTCAGCTGAGTACATTTTTATTTTGCTCTCTGCCAAAGTTGGAGTAAACAATAAACTAACCAAGAACAGCATGGTGGTGAATCAGTATCTACAGATGAATATGTGAATGTGTGGGGTACAGGGGGAGGCCAACACTATTACCTCAAATTGGGCTGAAATAAAGAGTTTTAAAATGTATGAGAGGGCTTCCCTGGTGGCACAGTGGTTGAGAGTCCGCCTGCTGATGCAGGAGACACGGGTTCGTGCCCCGGTCCAGGAAGATCCCACATGCCGCGGAGCGGCTGGGCCCATGAGCCATGGCCGCTGGGCCTGCGCATCCGGAGCCTGTGCTCCGCAACGGGAGAGGCCACAACAGTGAGAGGCCCGCGTATTGTGTGCTCCTAGTAGGGCTCCAGGCTCACATTAGGATCTTAATAAATGCTTGTAGAAGGAGGAAGGAAGGGAGATGGGACGGAGGAAGTGAAAGAGGGAAAGAGGGAGGACGGAAGGGGGAGGGAGAGAAGGAGGGTAGACCAGCCCAGGAAACTGGTTTTTATTACCTCATTTTAACAACTGAGTAAGCATAAATTGGCTAATGGCCTTTTCATGGTGTGGTTAAAACGTTGAATTTAGGCCTAACTGTTCAACTGAAAGAAAAGTAAGAGTTTAATAAAAATCATGTTATGGTAATAATTGAAAGGCTAACAGCACATGCGTTTGAAAAAGGAATGTTAAACGTTTTGTTTTTACGTTTTTGTTTTTAACTGTGGCCATCATGAATTAACTTTGTAACATATTTAGCATTCCAGAATATCAAGTCATTGACTTGTTCTTTTAGAAACCGCATTTTGCAAGTCATTTGAATTAAATTACAAATATATTTTAACACAAAGACACTACCAGTTAATAGGAAGCGACTGTTCCATTAAGGAATGCAACGTAGAATGAACGTTTAAAGCCAACCTGATGAAATAGAATATCAGGATAAGACAGCACATTAGTCATTCTTCCCAATTCTGTGTCATGTGCAGATTTCATAATTATTCTGTTTTCATGTGAATCTTGGATACAAATGCTGCAGAGAGGGTCAAAGCCCAGATCCTGTGACACTCACCTAAAGGTGCACCCTCAAACTTCCCTCCTTCTTCTCCCTCCCTCTGTGCATTTGCCACCTGGTGTTATCATCCACCCTCATGCATCCTCTTGGAGAAATCTACAAGGACACCAGGGAGACTCTGTAAAATTGTCTCACGGCCAAAGTAAACCTTCCCTTCAGGGTGTTCCTTTGGTACCCTCTACAAGCCTCTAGTATTGAGCTTACCACAGTGATCATTATAATTTCTTGTCTCTAGAATACAGACTCCATATAAATAGAGTTCATATTCATTTCTGAATCTCCACTCAACAGTATTTCTTGTGTGCCAACACTGGTCAAGTTCTGTGTTACATGTTGCATTTAGAATTGAACAAAATAGGTGCAGTCCTTGGATTTTGGAGGTGTGTCATCTACTGAGGAAGAGAGTCATTACATAAATCAACAAGCAAAATAGGAGATTGTAAATTGTGTCATGAAGGAAGAAACCAGGGAGGCAGGGGCCAGAACAAAAGGAGAGACAGAATGGAACTGAGCGTTTAGCAAGACTTCTCCGAGGAACCAACATTTAACTGGAGGCCCACTGTAACTAGGAGTTATTCAGCTTATTCAGGCTTGACAGAAAAAGCATGTCCAGCAGACACAGCAGTGTGTGGGAAGCCTGGGGCACTGCGGCTGGAACAGACGAGGCAAGGGGAGAGGGATGGGAGGGAGTCAGGGGTCCAGACACTGTGGGGCCTTGGGATTTTGTGTTTTATCCTAAGTTGTAAACCACTGAAGGCTTTAAGCCGGGGGCTAATGTGATTTGTATACCGTGATGCCTTGTGTTTACGTGCTGGGTATTGAAGATTTACAAATAAATGGATGAATTAAACATAATGAATAGCGTTCTTCTACACCATTTTGGAGTTTTACCAACCTCAGGCAATTACATTAATTTGATATAGCTGGTTCTTAGGAAACACATAATGGGAATCTGTTGATTTTCAGGCACTCACCATTTATTTTCCCTTTCTACCAACCCCCCTCTTAATTTTAGGTAATATATCTCCCCATTGTGTGCATTCTTGATGCCCGGCTCTCCCTTGGCCAAGAGGCTGGCATGAGAAAAAAGCTGTTCCAACCTGACTCCCTCTTTTGGGACTTAGAATCTTTGCTAGAGTAACTGATAGAGAAGAAAAATGCTTGAAGGAACTCAGTTCAGCCACTGCAACTGAGGCTCCAATGCCCATGGCTTCCCTGGTTCCTGCCCTGGTTTTAAGCCTGAGTGTCTAGTTTCTCATCTTTCCTCCCAGTAAAAGTCCCACCAGTGCATTCACTTTTTCCTTAAGATAGTCAGCATTCATTTCTGTCACTTGCAATAGAAGAATCATAGTGGAATGAAAATCTGTTTTAGCTCTAAAACACAGATCACATTTTGGTCTCAAGTTTTAAAAACATTTCTTTGGATATATTACTTGCTTATTTCCAATCTGATGGAAACCTTAACATTTTCTTTTACTTCTCAAAACTGATTTTAGTAGTTGGAATGTACTTTCTGGGCTGAAAGATTTGAAATCCTTGAAACTAGTTAAGTAATCTTTTCCTCTCTCTCAAATTTCCCCAAAGACAGAACTGTAGTTTCCTTTGTCTTTGCACTATTTATTCCATGTGTTTTTGTTAGAGATCATTCTCCTTGTTTTCCAAGCATGTTCCACCAAACACTAGTCTCATGAGGTGCTTCCAGATAAAAAGTGTCAATTATTACATATGTCTGAATAGCAGTGAAGACGCTACCCCTCTTTCAGGGTTTCAAAGAACATTGTAGCATCTTAAAGCATCTGAAAAGTCCTGCAGTAAAGAAATCTGTGTATTTTCCTAATGTTTCCCAAATGTATTTGGTCATGCAACTCTTCTTTCTGCAAAACCCATTAAAGAACAAGCATTTTGTGGCACCCACTTTGGGAAAGGCTGTTTCTGAAAATCAAAGCAAAATGAAAATGAGGTTTTTCCATGTTCTCTGTGCCATCTATTAACATTGCATCATGTTCCCTTGGCAGTGGGTTTATCCCTTTTTTTGTTTCTCCTGCTTCAAATACAGGTTGAACATGCTTTTAGGTACTGCCTTTTTTAGAATTTTTAAAGGCCTCAGTCCCTCCTAGCACATGCTACTCTTTGGATTTATTCTAGGAATACCCCTGACTTGCCTCTTACAGTAAAGGCCCATCAAGGTGCTCTGAGAGCAGCCACAGTGTTTTATTTACTTTTCTGTGTGTGAGTCTCTGGAGTGTCCTTAAAATTCGGGGTAATATGGTACAGGGAAAGCTCAACATTCAGCCCTTGCCAGTCTTTTATGCACATACATGTGAGAACACACATATATACATGAATACATATCATAGAAAAAATGGTCTATTCTTTGGTCACCTCCAAGACATATGATTCTCCTTGGGGGTAGTCCCAAACTGTCCAAGTTGAGATGGGAAGTGTGGAAAGAAAGTGAGCTATGGGGACAGATCATCTCTTTCCCAACTTCCCTGACTGGTCCAACAAATGTGTAAAGAGAGAAGGTCAGGGGTTCCAAAAAAAGACCAGGTTGGAAGGAGGAGGAGCAGGGGCCAAGGAATAGCAATGATGGCTTTGACCTTGGTCCAAATAATGACAGTTAAGCAACTGACACAATTGTGTCTTTTAAGTCTTCATTCACTTATTAATTCATTCAACTAACAGTATTATTTTTTACTGGTCTATAACATTATATAAGTTTTACATGTACAACGTTGTATTTCAACTTCTGTCTACACTATAGTGTGCTCATCAGCAAAGGTTTAGTTTCCATCCATCACCCTACAGTTGACCCCCTTTACCCATTTTACCCTCCCCCACCCCCTTTCCCCTCTGGTAACCATTACTCTGTTCTCTGTATCCGTGTATTCATTTTTGTTTGGTTTGGCTTATTTATTATTAATTCATTAATTAAAAATTTCAAAATATTCCAAATATGAGTGAAATAATATGGTATTTGTCTTTCTCCATTTGACTTATTTCACTCAGCAAAATACCCTCAAGGTCTATCCATGTTGTCACAAACGGCAAGATTTGTGACATTATGGAGCACCTACTAACATTATGGAGCACCTACTCTATTATGGAATTCTGCTTGGTTCCTGCCTTCAAAGAACTTACTGTCATATTGGGTCACTGGGCATCTAAATAAAAATTTCCAATATAACCTAGAGAGTGTTATGTTAGGCACAGGAACAAAATGCTTTTATGCATTAATTTAGGTATTAGATATACTCTATAACTTAAGCTTGTGTTACTCTAGATATATATCATTTCATAAATGTGCCTTCAGTTTTCTTTATTAGCTCATGTTCATCCATGTTCACTGCTTTCTAGCATTTTTATAGCATTCCATTGCAAAATATAATACAAAATTTAAATTACAATAAATATTTGTTACTAACTCAAATATCCATTCTATTGATGAACGTTTAGGTAACTGTAGTTTTTTCACAATGCTGCAGTAACATTCTTATGTATACCTGATGGGTGTGAAATGGTACCAGTGTGGTTTTAACTTGCATTTCCCTGATTGCCATTGAGGTTGGGTATCTTTCATTTGTTCATTGGCCATTTGGGATTCTATAAATTCTTTTACACTTCCTTTCCATGAAATGTAGCACAGGGCTATCACTGAGCACACTCTCAATGGGTACTGCTGATCCTCCTAGCCATAGAAAAGTTGCTTGGTTTCCTAACACTAATGTCGGTTCCTACCTTCAAAGCTGGCATCACTGAGACCCACATTTGCAAGTGGGTAGGTTCTAGAAATAGTTGTATTTCTGTATACCCAGTATCTGTGATGCCTGTGGTGGGTTCACTGAGTTATAACACTTTTCTAAATCTCACAGTGGGGGTCTGTTTTGTGTGATTAGACTTCTGCCTCAATTTCTCTGATGAATATAGCCCAGCTCTACTCAGCTAGAGCACTGGCAAGTCTCACCATTCCCCTTCCTGGGGTACTGGAGGCACTCCACTGGCCCTCAAGTTGCTGGCTGTGGTTATACTCTAAAAAGATGAACCATTTGTAAGCATGATATTAGTTCCCTGTTAACGTGAAGCTTCACCTGGGTATGGAGACCTTTGCTGACATGCTCCATCTGTAAACTGGACCCCCTGAGATATCAGCATTTATCCCTCCTCTTTGAACATCAACTTGGACCATCACCCGGTGTCTTTGGGTCAGAGCCACAGCCATATTATGATTCTTGAGCTTGGGTCCAGCCTCCACCTCCTCCCCACCAGCCAGTCAGCGAGGTCCTGCATGCCCTAAGGCTGACCTGCTAGAGTATGACAATCTGTCCTTTTTCCTCAGTTATGTCCCATTTAAATGTAACTATTATTGATTTGAACTTTTAAAAAAATTTTTGTTTATTTTTGGCTGTGTTGGGTCTTCACTGCTGCACAGGGGCTTTCTCTAGTTGCAGCGAGCGGGGGCTACTCTTCATTGTGGTGCACGGGCTTCTCACTGCGGTGGCTTTTCTTGTTGTGGAGCATGGGCTCTAGGCGCACAGGCTTCAGGAGTTGTGGCACACAGGCTTAGTTGCTCTGTGGCATGTGGGATCTTCCCAGACCAGGCATCGAACCCATGTCCCCTGCACTGGCAGGTGGATTCTTAACCACTGCACCACCAGGGAAGCCCTATTATTGATTTGACCTTATAAGCAAATAGAACTTACTTTGCTCTGTGAAAACTCCTTCTTAGAGGCCAGAAAATGGTGATGGGGGAGTCATACATCTTCCTTCAGAGAGGAAGTGGTATTTATTCAACCTCTTCTTGTGACTTATTTTTGTTTCTTCCCTGTCTGGGACTCAAAGATTTTAATCCAAGTTAGACATTAACTTAAAATCATCTGGGGGATGTTAGGCAAGTGTCTCTTTTGAAATTTAAACAAGGAAAAAATCAAGTCTGACATCTCAATGATTTTCATATTTCAGGTCAACATATTTCTTCTAATTTGGATATGTGGAACTACTGTGGTATTTAGTTTACAAAATAGGCCATTCACTAAGACAGTAATGTGGACAGAAAGTCCTGTGGAACATAACAGCATGAGGAAGCAAGTGATTTTCTGCCAAGCTCACTCCAGGCACCTAAACATGACCCATTTCTGCACTGAAGGAGAAATAATAACAATTCTCTAACCCTGTACCTTCTTCTGTTCTTATGCACAAAACTGTATCCCCAACTCTTGTCCTGCACCTCCTCTTCCCACACCTCTGCACTTCTGGGGTATTGACTGTACTCTTTGATCCCATTTATTTAGAAATATATCAGGCAGATTCCAACATTCTGAGAAAGGAAAACACTGTACCTTTAGGAAATTTTATTCTCTGTTGTCACTTGGAACAAATCATTTACAAGCTCAAAGTGTTTCTCATAATATATCTTAAAAAAAAAAAAGATTAAGTTGCAGGTTAAGAAGCATTTCAGAGAGAATTTTATCTCTGCAAATCATTAGTCATATTTTATTGCTTGACAGAACAAATGAATAGGAAGTATTTGTTCCCATAAAAGCACAACCCTTATTGCAAAAATTCTGAAATTTGACATGGTTGCTAGTGGAAGGATTCTGCCTTTGACCTCTAAGCAATGACCTTTTTCATACTTTAGGGTTGAGCCTCTCAACTCTAAAGTGGAAGCATTAGCCACACTTTTGAATTCTAGAAGTCTGTTCAGTGTGCTCAAAAACATTAAAAGATGAATGATGATTTTTAAAAGGCAAGTTTTGGAAAATTGCAATGCCTTTCTAGAGTTATTTTACTATTTCCTGGTTCACCCTTTATTGCTATGTAGGCTTTGAGTAGTTATAGATTGACAAGTGTTCCAATTCACGGTGCCCAGGGAGAGGTGATGTTTCTCAAGTATGGAGAGTGGGATACACATTGCCCAACTCACTTTGCATAGTCTCCTGTCACACATACATAAAAAAGTGTATCATCAGCTGGAGGGAGGAAATCAATTTTATATATTGATCAATATCTGGTAACTAACAATGAAAATACATGGAACACCACTGTTCTGTGCACCCAGATACAGAACTACAGCTTTAGGTTTGGCTTAAAAACAAAACAAAACAAAACAGCTTTCACTATTTACAACAGCCAAGACATGGAAGCAACCTAAATGTCCATTGGCAGATGAGTGGATAAAGAAGATGTGGCGTATATTTATATGGAATACTATTCAGCCATAAAAAAGAATGAGGTAATGTCATTTGCAGCAACATGGATAGACCTAGAAATTATCAAACTAAGTGAAGTAAGTCAGACAGAGAAAGACAAATATCATATGATATCACATATAGAATCTAAAATATGATGTAAATTAACTTATTTATAAAACAGAAATAGACTCACAGACATAGAAAACAAACTTCTGGTTACCAAAGGGGAAAGTGGGGGAGGTGGCATAAACTAGGGGTTTGCGATTGGCAGATGCAAAGCTACTGTGAATAAAATAGCCAGACCACAAGGTCCTACTGTATAGCACAGGGAAATATATTCAATATCTTATAAACTATAATGGAAAAGAATATGAAAAATTATATATATACATAACGGAATCACTTTGCTGTACACCAGAAACTAACACAACATTGTAAATTAACTATACTTCAGTTAAAAAAAAAAACAGCTTTCTCTGTCTGAGTGCTGACCCATATTTGTGGCTTACGGTCTCAGCTGATTAGGGTAGGGTAGTGTTGTAAAAATGCTTCGTGAATAAGAGATGAATTTTAGTCATATGTGAACAACAGCAGTAACTAAAATAGAATCATATGATTCCTTTTTTAATTCTCTAATCCTTCATGTCACCTCAAAGAGAAAAATTCAGTTTAGTACTAAGTTGTTGTGTTTTTTTTAATACTTTTTTTGCCACACCACATGGCACGTGGGATCCTAGTTCCCTGACCAGGGATCGAACCCATACCCCCTGCATTGGAAGCATAGAGCCTCAACAACTGGACTGCTAGGGAAGTCCTTAGTACTAAGTTTTTAACACCTCTCTTCTGAAGAGTGACACAGAGAGAGGGAACAAGGAGATCTTAGATTTAGAGCTTTCAGGGGACAATCTTGCTTTGTTAGGATTTAACAGCATTGTTTTATTTTTCTTGTGATTGTACTTACAATTACCTTCTATTTCTGACAAATGACACTGGTTGTGTAGCACACTGGTGAAGCACGTGGCAGCTTGCTTCCCCCAGAGCCAGAGGAGAGAGAGGGGGGAGTGATGGTTGTGGGGGAAACCCATGATCAAAGCCAGGGCCTTTTTATTACCTAATCTCAGAAGGGACATCCCATTCTTCTGGCATATTCTATTTGTTAGAAGCAACTTGCTAAGTCCAGCCAACACTCAGGAGAGGGGATTACATAGGGCATGAATACCAGGAGGCAAGGGTCATGGGATATCGTAGAGCTTCCTACCACAGGGATACATTGCAATTGCTTCTTTCCCTTCTTTTCCCCAATGGATAAATAGAATGTTCCATGGGGGCAGAGAAAGTATCTTCTTCATTGTGGTATTCCCAGTACTGGGCACAGTGCCCCAAATTTAAAACTGCTCAATAAATGTTTCTTTCAAGGAAACAAGAAGGAAGGAAAAGAAGGAAGGAAAGGAAGGAAGGAGGAGGGGGAGGGAGGGGGAAGGAGGGAAGGAGGGAGGCAGGTGAGGAGGAAGGAAGAAAGGAAAGATCTAAGTGAGAAGATCAGGGTACTCTGCTAATCCCTGGAGAGCAGGGGTGGACCTTCAGGAAAGGAAAACTCAACTATAAAGACTCTGGGAATGGAGTCAGGATTTCCATCTCTTCCCTAGTCCTGAGCATAAATGAACCTCCAGGGAAATGGAGGCCACTCTGTGAACAGACTGCACCCACCATCCTGCTCCGAGCAAAGCTTCTGTGGATGCTGAACAGTTGAGCTCTAAAATAGCATAAGAGTCACCCACGGAAGGACAACCTTGATTGGGGTCCCTCATAGGGCATATACAGGTTTTGCTGAAGGAGCTGTACTTGTTGGCAGACAGATCAGGGAGCACTCTGAGGTGTTGCTCTCCACTTGCAGAGAGCAGTGAGAAGTTCTACTGAATGTGTATATGCTGCTTTGTCATTTAACATTGTAAAGTAAAGATATTACTTAGTTACAAATTCTTGTGAGCAAAATTTTAATGGATCCATAATATTGAATCAAACAGTTGTAACGTGAGCTGTTCAGCCATCGTTCCGCCCTTGCATTTATGGGTTGTTCCCGTTTCCCACGGTTACACAATGCTGTAATGAATGTTTTTATAAACCTGTCTTTTCACAATTGTGACTATCTCTTTAGGTTAAATTCCTAGCAGTGAAATTGTAGGGTAGAGTATATATATGCACACTGTGTGTGTGTTTGTGCTCACACATGTGTGTGTTTGCTTGTGTATACTGTCAAACTGCCCCCAGAAATGATGCACGAATCCTCATTCCTGATGTAGAATAGTGCCTGTTATTACACACTAGCTGAGACAAGGTTTCATTATCTTTACAAAGTTGTCAGGCTGATAGCTGAAAAATAATAGCTTATTATTGTTTTAATTACATGATGAAGCAAATTATATGATATTTTGTGAAAAAAAATTACATGATGTCGTCATTAATGCTGCCCACCAAATATTTCTTACTTGTCACCTTCTGAGCATGTAGTAGGATTGAATTTCATGGCATTTGATATTCGGTGGGGCCATGTGACCTGTTCTAGTCATTGAATTGTGACTAGAAATAACATGTATTTCTCTGAGCTGAGTATTTCATTGGCAGCGCAAGATCCTACAAAGCTCTCCTTTGCTTTGGCTACTGGTTACCAGCAATATTCTTGAAGGTGGCCTGGGTCCCATGGCCCAGGGACATGCCATATTAATTCCATGGAACAAAGCCTCCAGCTAAGCCGTGTGAGATGTGAGCAAAAAATAAACCTTTCTCTTGTTTTAAGCCACTGAGATTTGGTGTTGACTGTTGCTGCAGGATTACCTAGACCACCCTGACTGATGCATTAAACATCTTGGATCTTAATGAGATTGAACACATTTTCCTATGCCTATTGACATTTTGTATGTCCTTTTCTGTGAATTTTCTATTCATGTCCTTGCATGTTAACTTTTTAAGCTTATGGTACTCAACTACACATTTGTCAAGGCTGAATCTGATCCCTTCTGAGGTATCAGGGAAAAGAATGAAGTCTGTGAAATACAACATAAAGTATGGGTCTACCACAGCACACGTTTTAATGTTTTTTAAGTAATGTACTTTCATTTCAGTGATAATGTCAAAAAATATATAAACATATTCTGGATCATTTAAATGGCCACTTTATAACTGAGGGATGCTATTTATTTTTATGACCCAAACGGTTTCTTATGGTGTCAAGTAGCACTACTCAACACACAGACCAATAAGAATAAAAATGGACTTAAAACATAATGTTTTTGCACCAAGTGAAGGACAAATGATGTCTCCACATATTGTCCACTGTAAGATCAGAGGTTTCACAGCAGAATAAGTAGAGAAACTTGTAGGAGCACTGAGTCATCACACAGCCCACCCACATCAACACAAGCAGGCTCAACTCAGAAGAATCTGGCACAGCACTCAGTACCATTTTTATGTGGTCATTTGTCTCCGTTATGGTCCTTTGCTTGCAAACAACATAACTGATTCTGGCTAACTCAAGCACTAAATAATTGATTGAAATGATACAAGAAAATGCAGAATTGAAGAAGAAAACCAGTCTCAGAAAGAGCCAGACTAGGGCAGCTCCAGGGATCTCAGTACCATGAATTCCTGGAATAGTACATTTTGGAGACTGCCAACAAAATGACTCAGCCCCAGTCATCTTCCATCTGTGTGTCTGTATGTCCTAGATTCAAATTCCTGGGTCCCTTTGAGTCATGTCCTCATCATTTTGCTGGCAGGGGTGGGGGTAGGTTGGGGGGGTGAAAGGAGGATGTATGGGACTTCAAAATGCTCAAGTCATCCAGATGCCTGATGAAAACAAAAGGTTGTATATTCTCAAAGTATGTGTGAGATATCAAGGGCCCCTCCTAGAAGGTTTGGGGGATTTAATCCTTCCTAGGCAGGGGAGTGCATGGGGTCTCTTTCTTATGAAGGCTTTTCCTTGTTTAAAAAAAAGGAAACTAGGGGCTTCCCTGGTGGCGCAGTGGTTGAGAGTCCGCCTGCCGATGCAGGGGACACAGGTTCGTGCCCCGGTCTGGGAAGATCCCACATCCCGCGGAGCGGCTAGGTCCGTGAGCCATGGCCGCTGAGCCTGCGCGTCCGGAGCTTGTGCTCCGCAACGGGAGAGGCCACAACAGTGAGAGGCCCGTGTACCGCAAAAAAAAAAAAAAAAAAGGAAACTAAAGTGAATATCCAGAAGGCATTCAGGAAAAACATAAATTACAAAAGAACAACCTGCAGTCTAAGAAGAATGTAAAAGATGGAAGTACTCTTCCATGAAATGGATGAAGGAAAGAAGGAATGAAAAGGGCTATTTCTGGGCCTCATGAGATTCGGTCTTAGACTCACAGTCAAAGAAACAGCCGTCTGCAAAAAAATTAAATCAAAAGAAATTTAGAACTTTGCTGTCTTTTGATAAAATATTGAAGTTGGGGTATATTTTTAATATGCAGCAAAACTCTTTGAAGTATACTTTAGGGTTTAGACACCTTTCTCATGATCAAGTTTTCTTATGTGCTCTGTGCTGGCTTCCACCAGAATCATGCTCTCTGCTGTCTCCCTCTATTTCAGAAAATTCTACTTGACACCTTCTTTAACTTGTCCTCAGTTCACTTTTATGGATATCAGCTGAACCTCCTTGAGTTTTTTAGTTTTCTTTTTTCTTTACCCTATTACCTGGATTCTACATAACAAAGAAGAACCTAGGAAATGATCTAGAAACCAACAGAAGGGCCTTGATAGTGGGTGGAATCCAAAATTCACTCATTTCCCTATAACACTGATTGTATGTCACCAATATTTTTCATTTTCATTTAATACAAAATATTTTTCAAATTGCCCTTGTGACTTCCTTTTTTGGCCCATACGTTATTTAGCAGAGTGTTGATTAATTTCCAAATATTTAAGGATTTTCCAGATATCTTTCTGTCATTAACATCTAGTTTATTTATGATGTGCCTCAAAAGCATATTTTTGTATTCTGTTTTGGGATGGAGTGTTCTACAAATGTCACTTAGGTCAAGTTGGTTGATCTTTAGTTAATTATAGTCTACCTTCAAATAATATTATGTCTTCAACAGTATACTCCCAGTTCCTAACTCCCATTTTTGTGCTATGTTTCATTTTACGTGTGCTATATACACATACTACAGTGAAACTATTTTTGCTTTAGCAAATCATCAATCTTTCTAGAGAAAATAAAACTTTAAATTTTTTTTGTTTTTACCTTCACTTTTGCGATTTCTAGCACTGTTGATTTCTCTAGGCAGATCCAAGTTTCTGTCTGATATAATATTGTTTCTGTCTGAAGAAATTTCTTTAACATTTCTAGGAGTACAGGATTGTTTTATAATTCATTCTCTCAGTTTTTGTTTGTTGGAAAAAGTCTTTATTTATATTTCATTTTCAAAAGATATTTCTGACAGTTTTCTTTTTTTTCTTTCAGTACATTAAAGATATCACTCTATTGTGTTCTGACTGGCATAGCTTGTGACAAGAAGACTGCTGTAACTCTCATCTTTGTTCCTCTGTAATAGGTCTTGTTTTCTCTGGCTGCCTTAGAAATTTCTCTTTATCCTTGGTTTTCAGTAGTTTGACTATGATGTGTCTAGGTGCTCGGTTTGTTTTGTTTGTGGAACAGCTGTGTCTTAGAGCAATGCTTTTCAAAACTTAGTGTGCAAATGACTCTCCCAGGGAGCCTATTAAAATACAGATTTGATTCAATAGGTCTGTGGTTTGGCTTGAGTTTCTGCATTTCTAGTAAGCTACCAGATGAAGGCAATGTAGCTAAGGTCTTAGAACAGTCTGTCAGGGGTAGGAGAGGCGAGCAATTTACCTGGCGGCAATTTCTGATTTTTTGTCTCTCACTGGTCAGGTTCATCTAGTGGGGTGTTAACACTCCCCTATATTTCTGAGTTGTATTACTCCCCCTTCAAGCAGCCGCTGAGGAAGCGGAGACAACAGAGCCTGGGAGGTTGAAGCAACCATTGGTCTTAGAAAATGAGAAATGGGCACTGACAGCCACAGGAATGAAACACATCAGAAGTAGGGTAAATAGCAAGTGGGAGGATAGGTGAATCTGCATAGTTGTGTAAACTGAGTCCAGTCCCAAGGGAATGCCTTTTAAGCGCATGATCTGGAAACGGCATACAACACTTATTCACATCCCATTAGCAAGAAACTAGCCACATAGCCACAGCCAGCTGCAAGAGAGAGTGAGAAGTGTTGACTTTAGCTGAGAAGCCTGTCATCAATTTGTATTTCTCATACATTCATAAATTATATTTAAGATGGTCTACTTACAAATAATCAAGGTTCTTAATCTGTAAAGCCAGAATTTTACGTTGTTCTGCTCCTGAAAAACTACAAATATTGAACAAATATGCTCATTAAAGGCCTCCAGAAAACCAGAACATCGAAATCAGGAATACAAGTCACTTCTTAGCAGAGCTGAGGACTTGCGCATAGATAGATAGATAGATAGGTAGATAGATAGACATGAATTTAGGTAATTAAATGGCATGTGACAGCCTATTCCATAATATGAAATTTACTATTCATTAATAGCAATCAATTACCAAATTGACCCAAACTAGGTAATTTGGAATATAGATGTCACCAAGAAAGACAGGAACTCAAAAAAGAATAATATCTCACACACAATGTGTTTTCAAGTATGCGGGAAGAAAACCCAAACGAAAACACCTTATAGACATAGTTAAGACCTTGAAAAATCTCACAGGCAGCTTTTTGCTCTGGTCACACACAATTTCAACCCACTGCAAAGCTCTCACTTGACCATTCAAAAAGCAATTTCAAAGTACCTTAAGAAATTGTGAGCCATGGCATGGCATAATTCAGATACTCTATCTAACCCCAATTGCTTTTCATACTTCTTCATTAACCATTTATTGATCACTTGTCATGTGATATCTATCATCATGTCTTTCCAGAAACCATTTCTTTTTGGGCATCAGTCTATCATTTTGCCTTATGACTACGATGAGCAACTCTCAACCTGGAAGCAAGCCCTTGAAGAGACCAATTTGATCTGCCAAATGTTTTAATTCTCATTCCTCCTACCCTACCCTTGGTCCCTCATGACCTCTTCTCTTATGGGATCCACGTGGTATGGCTCAACATACAATATGTAGGAGGCAGTAGACATAGAGATTAGGAGTCGAAATTTAAGGACTAGACTTCTTCAGGTCATATTCCAGCTCAGTCAAGGTTGTAGCTGTGTAACCTTGGCCAAATTACTTAAGCTCTCTGTGCCCCAGTTTCTTCATATGTTAGAAAGGGGATAATAATAGTATTTAACACAGGGTTTTTGTAAGGATTAAATGGCTTAATTTATGTAGAGCACTTAGAATAAAGTATTTAGTACATAGACCATAGTAAGTTCTCAAAAATCACAATTATTAATATTTCTCTGGGACATGTTTGCCTTTTATAGGCATTTATTGAATACCTATTATTTATCAAATATTTACTGGGCTCATTGCTTATTGCTGCTATAATAAATTACCACAAATTTAGTGGCTTAAATTAATAAAACTTTATTTTCTTTCATTTCTAGAGTCCAGAAGTCTGAAATCAGTTTCATTGGGCTAAAGTCAAGATGCTGGCAGGGCTGGTTCCTTCTGCAGGCTCTAGGGGAAAGTCTATTTCCCTGCCTTTTGTAGCTTCTCTAGCTGTATTCCATGCATTCATTGGCTTATAGCCACTTCCTCTATCTTCAAAGTTAGTAGCATATCATCTTCAAATCTCTCTCTGCTTCCATCATTGCATTGCCTTCCATCTGACACTTCTGTTTCCCTCATACAGGGATAGTTATGGTTACATTTAGGACCCACCTAGATAATCCAAGATAATCTCCCGATCTCAAGAGGAGATGATTACATCTGCAGAATGCTTCTGCCATATCAGGTAACATTCATAAGTTAAGGAATTAAGACCTGGATATCTTTGGGGGTCATTATTAAGCCTACCAGGTTCACTCTGGGCCAAATAGTTGGCTCAGCCTTGTACATAATTAACTCATTTAGTCTGCATGAAAATTCTGTGAAGTTGTTTTTAATCCCCATTGTTGAGATGAGAGCACTAAGGCATGGAAAGTTTTGTCAGGTATCCAGTAAGCAGCAAAGTCAGAAATCGAACGCAAGACCCTTGGATTCCAAAGCCCATACTGTCAATCAATCACTCTGTTCTCTCTGCCAATGTTTGGTGGAAGAATAAGGTGGAATAGGAAGAGGTGTCTAAGGCAAGGTACATCCCAAACTAAGAGAGCCCTGAGTGGTCTGACAGCAGCCTTAGGGGCAGGGAATAGGGCTTGAGGATTGTACCATCGCAGAAGACCTCTTGATGGACTTGGCAATGTTTTTATTTCTGATGGTTTTATTTCTACTTACCCTCTCAAACATCTTCTCTTCTTTTGCCACTTCTCTCCTTGGGACTGGAGCTTCCTTCTCACTCTGGTAGGGAGTTCTATTCTTCACTGTTGGAGAGACACAACTTGGAACAGACCTGCAAATGACCACCAGCAGTCAGTTGCTACTTTTCCTATTCCCTGGGTCCTTCAAGGTCAGAACAGCATTGTTACACTGTCCTAGAAGAGTCCCCTCAGAGAAGAATGGCTAAGGCAGGACATTACCCTGAGGAAGTGCTCCCAGGATGGGGGACAAATGATGATGAAAGGAAGACTTGCTGTTTCACCCCGAAGGTTGAAGTAGCAGGTGCATCCTGAAATGGCATGCTCTTCCTGTTTCTTAACTCCTGCAGTCTCACTTCCTACAGATAAGAATAGCTCAGAATTATTAACTACATCCTATAATTTAAAATAAATAAGAACAATCTGTTTATGGTTACCCACAATGTGTTAAGCTAAATGAAAGGCTGTTCAACAAACCTGAAGAAGATGTTCAATAAACAAACAAACAAACTCAAACCACCAAGTTCAGAGACAAGGTAGCTAAAGTGCTTGAGGAATAGTTTTATCAACTCCCCTCCCCATTGTTTGCAACAGTCATCAAGCTTATACACCTGTTTCTTCATCCAAATCTCTGCTTAAAGTCACCTCTTCCTGGAAGCTCGGGATAACTATTGAAAACCGGCTGCCCCCATCACTCTCTAAGCCATGCTCCTGTTTTATTATCCTCAGAATACTTCTCACTCTCAGGAAAAAAGCATCTCTTTTCAAAATCTAGACTTTAATCTTCTTTATCTCCTTGTTAGAATACAAGCTCCATGAGAGCAGGGATCTCTAGGTGTTAGAAACTATAATGGTCGTTGACGCTCAGTAGACAGTCAATAAACACTGCTGAATGAATATACTGCATGAGCTTCTCCAAGTAAGTGGAGGCGGGGAGAGATAAGAGGAGTTGAGAAAGAGACCATCTCTTTATTTAACCTAATCTTCCTTCCCCCACTGAAGTTCCACTGCTCTAGAAAAAGGGAGGCAACCAGCACATTAAAAGAGAAAAAAAAAGAAGCTAATTCATGGTTTTTATGCTGCCTGATAATTTCAGGCATTTTTCAGGAATAATTTTGACACTGATTTTTTTGCCTCAGGCATTAGAAGCTTAACACTCTGTGTGAGGTGTGGCGTCTCATACTCATAAAAAGGTTGGTCTACAGAGGGTGCTAGTTCACTTCAAAAAACTAATATAAGTGACTAAACTTTCATTGGGTCCTGGAAAGAGTTTACAAAGCAAGCAGGGAAGCAGCTTAGTAACAACTAATGAAATGCTTAAATTTGCCACATTTGGCTTCATAACCAAAGTTTAAGGAAAAACAAAAAGAAAGCAGTCTGTGAAAATGCCAGAAGCATTCAAAGACCTAGCCTGGGGAAAAGAAATGGCATCGTTTTTAAAGAAGAGAAGCCAGGGAAGCATCCAGAAGTAGAGAATATTGTGCATGTTGTGAAAGAGAAGCCAGAGGCTGGGAGAAGTTGCAAGTCTTGGAGAGAGGCTGGCAGACCTCTGCCAAACCCCACCCTGCACTTCATGCTGAGAAACAAGGGTTTTAAGGCCTGGGGAGAGATGCCTGTAGACTGTCAAGATGGGAGTATTCTTCCTAAGCTGTTTAACTGAGCATATCATTCTTAAAACTGACCCTGGATTTCAGGGTTCAACAAGGCCTGGGGGACAAAGAGCCACTTGAGAGTTTTGAAATAGGTACTTGGTCACAGTAGGCTTAGTGGGAACCGCAAGGGAGTCTGGTAAGAGGGAGAAGCCTCTTCAAGGTTTGGATCCACTAAAAAATCTTCAGGAGGGGAAATGGAACCAGCAAGTTAGTTCTCTGTGAAAACTTTTGAACCCTCTTAGAATGAAGAAACAGTCGAGGCAGCTTTGGTAGTCCAGAGCTAACCTTGAGGCAGAGATTCATAATCCTAGTACTCTAGCCTTCATATTCCAGTGATCAGATACAAATTTTCAAGGAAATCTGAACTCAAAAATCCAAAACAGCTGTGACACAGCTTATTATGTATGATGCTTTCAGTTGGTGACTGTCCTTGCCTTTGTCAGTTCAAGGTAGATTAATCATTTTAATGTTCAATGGTTAAACTTTAAACCAAATCAATAAAGGGCATGAATGAGTTTGCAAAAACAATCAGCCACCTCCCTCAATTTAATCGTAAAAATCAATTAAATCAGGTTTTTCCTTGGCACAGTGTAGGGAAAACATCTGTTTTCCCAATGAACTATCTCATTGATTAAATGATTCATTTGGAAGACGTAGCTACAGTCTATGTAAGGCCACAGGCCAGTCATGTCAACGAGCAAAGCAGGCCAGTTATGAGGGCTTGATCCCTATGGGGAGGTGCAAACAATGTTTCTGGGTCCCATTTTTCAAGAGAAGCCAGTAGATTTATGTGAAGTCTCCTGATTTTAAAAATGGTGCTAAATAATTAAAAGAAATGTTTTCAATACTGTGTGAACCACATAAAGGAAACCTGGGGCTGAACCTGGCCCAGGTACTGCCACTCAACCATGTTTGGTAGCGGGGTGAATATAAGTCTCAGGAAGGTGATGTCACCCCGCTGCACAACTGGCAGGTGACACTCAAGAAAGGCACGTGTCTCCCAGAGCCCAGGACTTCCTGACTACACCATTCTTAGATACTAACCCTCTGCTGATGGGTTACATCTATAAAGTCCTTTTAATATATGCAAACATAGCAAAATCCTTTTTTAAAAATTACAGTACATTGATTCAACTTCAGGGTTTACCTCATACTAAGGCAAGTAAGCACAGGTTTCTGGAGGGAGTGAAACTTCAGGCTGGTGCTCCTCTGAGGTATCCTTCCCTCTGACTGTAAAAATCATCAAATAAAAACCAAATCTGGATGTAGTAAGAAGGGCTTTGTTCAGAAGGATTATTGCAAGGGGAAGAAAGGGACTATGGTCGTAGGGAGAAGCCTTGATCACAAGGTCCTCAAGTGTCTACAGAGTGAGTAGAAAGGGGTTTTCTTTGATAGGGAGAGCAATAAACAAGAACTGGGTGTGGGCAAGTGGGATGAACTGGGTGTGGGCATGACGGGATAGCGGGTCACAGGAGGTTTCACCCTGAGGCCAGCCTATTTTAAGGAGGACCCTCAAGGAGTGGGTGTAGGCTGGCTCCTGCTGAGGGTGGGCCAAAGTTCAGGGACCTGGGATTAGGAGAGAAGTTTAAGCAAAGCTAGGTTGACAAACACTTTGTCCGGACTGATTGGTGGCCGCAGGCAGTCCAACCAGTCACTTATGAGGCAAAGAGTGGGAATCTGGAATCTGTGTCTTGCCTTATCACAGGTAAGCCAGGGGCGCCTTCGTGAGTCTTATTTAAGTGATATTGAGAAAGGTGGTTTCTTGCAGTAAGCCATTTTCCAGAACAAAAAAGGGCAAAGGTGGGCTTCCCTGGTGGCATAGTGGTTGAGAGTCCACCTGCCGATGCAGGGGACACGGGTTCGTGCCCCGGTCCGGGAAGATCCCACATGCCGCGGAGTGGCTAGGCCTGTAAGCCATGGCTGCTGAGCCTGCGCGTCCGGAGCCTGTGCTCCGCAACGGGAGAGGCCACAACAGTGATAGGCCGGCGTACCGCAAAAAAAAAAAAAAAAAGGGCAAAGGTTTTTCTCAACCTTCAGGTAAAATTCAACATTGTCCAAACATAAGCACAAGACAAAGGCTGAGAGTGGGATAGACCTGTTGCCAAGGTCCAAACTAGTTAAGTCCAAGGTCGACTTTCGCCATAGAAGGAGGGACAGAAAGAAGCTAGGAAGGTCCTGGTTTCCTCTGGAGAGGGGCGAGCTATTGTAGAGTGTGGAGGCTCCCACCTGCTGGCTCCGGGCACACAGAGGCTGGCATGGTTGGCTGAAGGCAGCAACTGGGAGGAGTGGCATCAGCTCCCCCACTGCCAAGGGAGCAGGTGCAGGACTGGCAGGTCATAGGTGTAGTGATCTCTGGTCCCAAAATACCCTTGAAATGATTGGGAGCCATTTCAGGATTGGGAAGCCAAGAGAACGTGTGGGACCAAAGGACCCCTTGGGTTTTACTCACAGCCATCCCCACAGCCATCATGAGCCACTGAGAAAGACTCAGAAAAGTTCCAGGAATCAGCTGATGGGGGCTTGTGTGAAATAACAGTTTTTCTTTTAATTACTATTATCTTGCTTTCTCACTCTATCTCAGGTTGATGTGACCTGGGAGATGATGTTTGCAACATTACGTTTGTATAAATGGTCACATTCTCTGTAGGGATGCAAGCCACCAGGGAATGCCCTTCAGATAACACTTCATTTCATCAGATCCTCCTTCTGTTTAACTTGCTCTCATCCCTACAGTTCAACTCAGGATTTATTGCCCTTGTCTTACAGTCTAAAGAACAGAGGGCTGTCTTTGAAGTGGACATGAAAAGTGTCACCCCAAATAGACTACCCATATATCACTGAAAGTTTAAAACAACAAACACAATAACACAAATGCCTTCCACTGTTTTGAGCATGCCAGCAGGTCTTCCCATTGTTCAAGTCATTTTTGAGTTTAAATTGCTATCATTCTAACAAACGTTAGTAAATTAGCTAACATCTGCTAATGAAGCCCACTCTATTAAAAACCAAATATATCCTCAACTTGAGTCATTTATTTAATGTCCAGGACAGCACTGTCTCCCAGTAATATAATGCAAGCCACATGCCACTTGTAAATGTTGTAGTAGACACATTAAAAAAAAGAGAGAAAAAAACAGATGAAATTAACTTAATAATACATTTCATTTAGCCCAGTATATAAAAAATATTAAAAATATTCATTTCAGCCAGTAATCAATATAAAAAATTATTAATGAGATATTTTACATTCTTTTTTTCTTTATACTAAGTCTTCAAAATCTAGTGTGTATTTTATACTTGTCACATCTGAACTCAGATATCCTACTGAAGGGAATTAAGATATGCCATCCCAAAATATGCCACTTTGGCATAAGAATGATTTTGAACTGAAGGCGACTAACTGAGAATCAACAGATGCAGGATGAATTCTCTGCCCTCCCATAATCTGCCTAAAAGCAGAGCATACAGTTTCCTTTGTGAAGGTGGTCCTCTTCCTGCACCAGGAAGAGAAGAGCAACTCATCACTGGAGACTCAGAGATGAATTTGCATCAATAGGCCTTACTAGATAACACTTATCTTCCATTAGTTCCCCCATATATTTCCTAGTCATTTCCCCATGATTTATTATCCCTTGAAATCCAAACTTCCTTTCCTTTGTTTAAGTGGTATATAAGCCCCCAAATCTAATCACTTCTTTGAATTTCACTTGCTTTTTGTGAACTTCTGTACGCATCAATAGTAGTAAAAATTGTGCCTTTTCTCTTATTAATCTGTCTTCTGTTAGTTTATCTTGCAGGTCCCCAGTCACTGAACCCTAAAGGATGGAGGAAGTTTTTCCTTCCTGATACTACATTTCAAGTGCTCAATACCACTTATGGCTAGTGGCTACAGTATTAGATAGAGCAGGTCTAAGAGAAAGACAGGTAGTATTGTTCTAGTGTACACATCATTTCTAATCTCCCCTTTTTTTTCTTATATAAAAACTTTTTTGTTCAGTACTTTCTATGATTGAAGAAATTCAACAAAAACAGTATTACATTTTAGCAACTGGTAGAATTAATAGCTTAATTGAGGGTATATTATCTCAGTTTTATATTCTTGAAGGTTCCAGAGCAGGGAAAAAAGGTCAGTCCTTTTCAAGATTCCTTCATACTTTGGTCCTGAAAAAGCTTTTACTAATAGCTTTCCAAAATGAAAAAAAAAAAAGTTAATCTCAATTCAAAAATTATATGTGATTTTAATTTAAAAACAAACATACAAACCAAAACCAAATCAAAGTAAAAATCACATTTGTACCTTGCTGGATTTTCTATTATGTACTCAACGGTGGTTTCTAGCAGTGCTTTTATTCTAGATCCAGGGTGGGAAAACTCTTCAGAACCCAAATAAAATAACTACACATTCTGAAGTTAATTAAAAGTATAAATCATTAGGCTATAAATAGTAGCGTATTTTATTCAATGGTTTTAATTATTTTAGATCTTTGAAACAACAAATGGATTTGATTAAATTGTAATTTGATTTATTAGAATCAAATCAAGGGCATATGTTTTGGCACTTCTATTATTTCTCCAAAAATTTAAAGATGTGCATTTCTCCCTTGGTATATTTTTTGGCTTCGTTTAAAATTTATACAAGTGCTCAATATCTAAAATCTAAGATTAGGATTAGGTATAAAGTCACTTTATCACTGTTATTTTGTCCTTCCCGCCACAACATGTCAGACATAAAAAATGAATCGCAGACCTTTCATCCTACTTTTCTTACACGCCCCGCTTTGCTGCAGTACTTGTCTACTTTCTGAATGAAGACTCATGCTATAGCAGTTAAATCAGTTAAATGAAAATAATATTCCTTTCTCTTTAGCTTATTTTTACCCCAAAGGGTATTTTTTCATTGTACACTTCCTGGCAAAGAAGAAGATGAATATTCACCCTTAATAGGCATGGTTGGATTTATGGTGATGCCAAGTAAATATTTTATAAATGAATGGCTATATGAATCAGCAGATGAATGAAGATGGCCATAACCCAGGATATGACAAATGACTAGAAAACTGGTGTTAGAATCAATGCCCAGTTCTGGGAAGGCTGAGTGTCAGCCATGGCCTTTGTCCGGTCTTCCAGGAGTAATCCATGATAACTATTATCTAGAAGACTGTACCAAAGTAAATCTGCAAAAAGTTATGGATGTTTTTGGCTGTTAGCACTATTCCTCAAAGTGCCTGAAGGCCTGATAAGATTTTGTGCAACTTTGCACTCCTTACACACTACCACGTCGCAAACACAAAATCCATGGCAAGCTGCTGTTCAGTTTAGCTGAGTTATTCACCTACAAAACTGGAACTGTCAAGAAAATGAGCATATCCTTTGAGTGGCTCTCTGAAACTAAAAGTCGACTCCACTGTGATGCTTTTAGCCTTTTTTCTATGCTTGCTCTATCTCAGGGGTTTTAAATTATAGTCCACAGACCCCTACTCAGACCATGGCTTTTAAACCATGGCTATGAACTTCCAGAAATAATGTGTTTCTTTTCTTTTTTTCATTTTTCTGGAAAGAGCTTCCAAAGGATTCTTGAAAGATTAAGAACTCCTGCTCAAAGCACACACTCATCAACTGGGAAGAGAGGAGAAGCACTGTTATAATCAACCAACAGAGAAGATCCCACTGATGCCTGACTTGCAAGGGCCTTGCTCAGCTATTTTGCATCAAGAGAACAGACAACCCTGGCCTAGCATGTTACACATCAGCAGTGGGGTGGCTTTTGGTGTGGAGGCCTCAGTCCACTCTACGCTTAACTGGACTTTATTAATCGGAAGTTTTAGCCGTAGAGAAAAGACCTTATAGGAGCAGTATATCAAATAGTTGTGTCTTGGGTCTTCTGTGCCACACCTATACAGAGATGGTAATTGAAATTAAGAGCATCATCTTTCTTTTATTATTATTTATTTTTGTGGTACACGGGTCTCTCACTGTTGTGGCCTCTCTCATTGCGGAGCACAGGCTCCAGACACGCAGGCTCAGCGGCCATGGCTCACGGGCCCAGCCGCTCTGCGGCACGTGAGATCTTCCCGGACGGGGGCATGAACCCGTGTCCCCTGCATCGGCAAGCGGACTCTCAACCACTGCACCACCAGGGAAGCCCGAGAGCATCATCTTTTGATATAGAGAGGAAAGGAGGAGCTTGACCACAAGGTAACCGCCCTGTTATACTGTGGAAATAGCAGCACATGAGAACATTCATCTCTATGAATCAATCTCCAAGTTTATCTAGGTTATTGAACCAAAAAACCATGGGAAAAAGATAGCAATTATATTCATTCCTTTCTTCCAAGTATTTATTGAGGTCACAAACAAGAGTTATTTATCTCCCTGAGAAGTTTTATGTGTCTGCCTTCACCCATGTTCTTTTGATTAAAGAGGCAGAAAATAAGAACAAATTATTTTTTCAGTCAGCAAAATTAAGTTCAATTGCACTTTAACTCCTATAATTTAATAATATGAAAAGCAACATGCTTTATTCTACATTATCTAATAAAAGAGAGAGTGAAGGGTGAATTATAACAGTATATTATTTATTCCAGGAATGTAAGGATAGTTCAAAGACAGAAATTATAGCAGTGTAATTCATGTTAATGGATGAAAGGACAAAAATCACATGATTTTCTCTTATATATGCAGAAAATAAAGTTTAAATCAATTTCAAACTTTTGAAAAAGCTGTTTAGAAAACAAGGAATAGAGAAGTCCCATAACCTGATAAGGTTATCCACTAAAACTCAGCAGCAAATTTAGTATTTATTGATGAAATATTAGAAGTATTTCCTTTAAGGCTAAGAACAAAACTAGGGTGCCTTTTCTCACCCTTACTTTCCATGTGATATTGGAAGACTTGGCCACTAAAATAAATCAAGAGAAAGAAAGAAATATAAAGATAGGAAGGAAAAGAGAGTCAAGAGGCTCAACTGTCATTATTTCAGGTGATATAAATAGTCACAGAAAACTCGAAAGAGATTCAATAGAAAAACTATTTAGAACTGTTGGCATGTTAATCTAGGAATTAACCTAACAAATATGCACAAAATCTCTTGGAGAAATCTTTAAAATTCTACTAAAGTAGTATTTTTCTAACTTTAATTACATACAAATCACCTGGTGATCTTGTTTAAAAAGCAGATTTTGATTTGGTAGTTTTTGGGTGGAGCCTAAGAGTGAGCATTTCAAAACCTCCCAGGTGGGCTTCCCTGGTGGCGCAGTGGTCGAGAGTCTGCCTGCCGATGCAGGGGACACGGGTTCGTGCCCCGGTCCGGGAAGATCCCACATGCCGCGGAGTGGCTGGGCCCGTGAGCCATGGCCGTTGAGCCTGCGTGTCTGGAGCCTGTGCTCCGCAACGGGAGAGGCCACAACAGTGAGAAGCCCGCGTACAGCAAAAAAAAAAAAAAAAAAAAAAAACCTCCCAGGTGAGGCTGACGGAGCTGATCCATGAACCACAGTTTGAGTATCACAGTACTTAAGCAGTTAAAGAATAAATGGAAATATAGGGCATGCTCAGGTGGAGAAACCTAACCATGATAAAGGTTCTAATTCTCTCCAAACTAATCTATGATTTTAATATAATTCCCACCAAGAGCCCAGTAAAATTTGGGGGCTAGGGAGTATTTGCTCAATTTACATGAAAAAGAAAAATTAAAGTTTTTTTCTCAAGAAAAAAAGAAGAACAAAGTGGGGGAGGGAATTCCCCTACCATATATTAAGACATATTACAAAACCAAGGTAATTAAAAACACAATTTGGTAGTGGCACAGGAACAGACAATAGGACAATAGAATATAGAGTCCAGAAACAGACCATAAGATTTTGATCCATGAAAGAAGTGGCATCAAAACCTAGTAGGGAAAAGATAAACTGTTTTGGTAAATGGTGTGGAGAAAAATGGCTCACCATATGACAGGATAAAAGCTATAAGTCTAATACACACACACACACAGCAAAAGACCTGCAATGAACTGTGTATGTCTCTGGATGGGATTGATCTTGGGCTTCTGATTCTGCGACAGAGCAGATGGGAGACAAACCCTTTGCCTCAGGGTGGCTCACCACATGAGGACACGGGATCTACCACTGACCTCCTTCAATTACTTGCTCTTTGTCTTGTAATTCATGGAAATTCCTCTGAGAATTTCTCACAATGAACCAGTCCTTGGACATAAGCCCAGTATACTGCATTGTGAGTTTTCAAGATTTTTCTGTCCTTTTAAGTATTTTATTGCAAAATTGCTAAGAGCCACGTCACAGCTACTAACCAGATGCAGGTTCAACTACACTCAACTTTTTGATTATTGACTCCAAAATTTTAGCAGTTTTTTCCAACTTTGTGTTGTCCACAAATCTCATTTTTAGATCTTCTTTGTTTTCATTTAAGTTCATAATAAAAATATTTGAACAGGTCAGGGTCATGGACAAAGGTCTCAGACAAATAATTAAGAGATTTTCCACAAAACTGATATGGATCCATTAATTAATCAACAGTGTTTGGGTAAGGCCCTTCCTGATTCCCTCTCTCTGTATATCTACTCTCTCTATAGCTGAGGCTATAGAAATTTCCATCTATGGGCTTGGCCTGCCCATATGTCTAGGAACAAGCCCAGGAATTTGAAGGTCTCCAGAATTAAACTCTAGAACTTAAGAGTTGGGTCATGTTTCCTCCTAGTATAGTATTGGCTCTCATCCAAGGTGTAACAGCTAGGCTTCTGCCATGTGGCCTATTCTTAAATTACTGTCTTGATGAGCTGCTTTTTAACCCCTGTTATCCTATGATTAGAGCACTTCCATTTAAAAAAATAGTTAAACTTGGGTTCTTTTTTATTTTTGGAGAGTTTTGTTTGTTTGTTTTTATTTATTTTGGCTGCACTGGATCTTCATTGTGGGATCTTTGTTGCGGCACACAGGATCTTTAGTTGTGGCTTACATGTGAGACCTAGTTCCCTGACCAGGGATCGAACCCGGGCCCCCTGCACTGGGAGCATGGAGTCTTACCCACTGGAACACCGGGGAAGTCCCTAAACTTGGGTCCTTTTCATCTGCTTCCCCTAAGTCCCCATACAGGAACTTTTTTCCTCCTAAAATCCAACACAAAAATTGGAAGCCTGTAACCTGTCAATTTTTCTGTGGTGCCAACTCTTGCCTTGTTTCCAATTACCATTTGCACCCTATTCCTAGTACACTGTCCATCTTTTAGTATGCCCCACCATTTTTGTATTAGACACTTGTCAGCCTCCTCCCTCCTGATTGCCTGCCTGTACCATTATCTATTTGCTGTCATGGTACCCTTAAAATGTCATGACCTGCCAATCAATGTCTTGTCTTCCTTTAGCATTTTGAATTTCTTCAACATCTGCATCTTTCCCCAATATTTTCCCATTTTTTTGACCAAAATATTATAAGCAGTTTTATCTGATGTTTACTAAAATCAAATATTTTCATGACTTTCTCTGATATGTAATTTACTATCTAGTAATTTTATTTAAAAAGAAATCATTTTAGTTTGGCACGCTTGGTCAAAGTAGATCCTACTGTTTATACCATTAGTTTCTCTAAATGCTTGCATATGAAATATTGTTCCATTCTCTGGAATGACTTTTCTCTGGATATGGAGATTTGAATGTCCATCTCCCACAAAATTCTGGACAACAAAGCCACCAATTTATAGTCACCAATGTATAAACAATAAGGAAAATTTACTATCTCATATAACAAGAAATCCTGGGGTAGACTGACCCCCAGGTTCATTGATTTAGCAGCTCAATATTATCAAAGACCCAGAGTCTCTCCATATCTCTGGCCTGCCGATATCACTATGTGGCCTTGCCCTTAGCTGGCTCCCTTCATGGATGCAAGGGAGTTCCCACAGCTCTGAGTATCATGCCCAGCCAAAAAGGACTGATTTTCCTGGAAGTGTTCTTTTAGGAGCAAGGAAACCTTTCCCAGAAGCTCGCTTTCACTGGCCTCTCATTACATTTTATTGCACAGAACTGGGCACCTGCCCTTTCTAAAGCAATCACTGGCAAGCTCAGACTGATCAGAATTTAACCCTGAGACACATAGGGAAGGGATGGGCAACCCCTTCAAATTGGCTCTTTACCAAATAGGAGAATGTGGGCAAAGGCTCTTGGCTAGGCAACCATACTGTCTGCTCCAAACAGAAGGAATTACTCCCTAATTTGGAGGGTGGGGATATCTGAAGACAGTTACTGAAGAAAACCCATTACAATAGCATGGATTTTTATCTGTTCAAAATAGTTTAAAGCAGGATTGTGTCCAAAACACAAAACACAACACAGGGGTAGATTAAGTTATCTCTAAAATTCCCTGCCAACTGTTTAATGCTATGATTCTGTTCTCATTGTTTCCACTGGGGAAACTGCTTGCAGTTTGGAATTGTGCACATCAGCAATGTCTGTGCTGCCAGCAAAAGTGCACAGTTGCTGATCTGTGAGCATTTCCCCTAATAGCACATTTGTGGAAAACTGAGTCACAGGGATTCTAAGTACTGCGAATCCATTGTTTGAACAATTTTCTGAATGCCTTACATCTTAGATACTGGCAGCTTCCCTGTAAACAAACTATAATGAAACAATTGACATATAATATGGGGTTGGGCAAAGCAAAGCAGGTTGGGCTAACTGGTGTTTTGTGGCAGTGTTCCTTTTTATTTATTGTTGGCTGAAAGCAGGAAATTGTGTTATATAAGGAACAAATTAAATGTGGATGTTACTGCTGCAATGGAAGAAAACTTGCAGAAAAGTTGACCTGACTCATTTAATCATGTGCAGAGACATTACTGTGCTACACGGTAAGCTATTCAAATGAAATATAATCCATATAAATTCCACCTGAGCAACCCAAGTCCTCCTAGAGAAAACTACAGGAGGGAAGGGAAAAACTGGGTAGAGAAGAAAGTTATTTTTGTGGCAGTCAAGGTATGATTATTTGTAGGTCCATAAATTATCAGCCAAGGTTCTCATTTCTCTGGAGTAAGAATAGAGAGGAGTAGCTGAATGCAAGGGATACTCAGGGCTAGAATCATGGGACTCAGCAACTGATTGGATTTGGGAAGCAAGAAAGAAGAATTGAAAATAATGGTGTGCTTTTCTCAATATTATTGAGCAATTACTGCATTATGGACACCATGCTAAGTGCTTAATATAATTACTGGGTCTCTTATTTCTCCCAGTAGTTCTATTAAATAAGTACTATTGTTATTTCCATTTTATAACTAAAGAAACTGAGGCTTCATGGGGTGAACTTAGTAAATGGCAGAGATGAGATAAAAATCCACATCCCAATTTTTAATTCATCGTTACTCTCTGCCTTTCTGGGTGGGAAGGAGGAAAGTGAGGAATTTCCATTTAGGCATACTGAGTTTTAAGTGTTGGCAGGACTTTTGATTGCAGATGTCCAGCAGGCTATGGGAAATGTGAAACTAAGCTCAGGAAAAGATTTAGGATGGAGGATAGATTTGGCAGTCATTTGCTGAGAGGTACAAGTTAAAGCCATGAGCTTGCCCTTGGAGACTATGAGATCTACTAACTCACTTTTGCTGTGCGCATATCCTTATGCACCTCAAACATCAGGAATTGGAAGAAAGACTGATTGACCCATAGGCTCGTCATACTGGTCTGACTGGCCCACTGGCTGCCTGTGTGACTTTGGGCAACTCACTTCACCACTTTGAATCTCTGTTAAATGAAGTCTCTCCCAGCTCTGAAGTTCTAGACAAATGCAGGCCTGGACTAAGACAGTTGCAGTGAGAGAGGAAAAGAAGATGAATGCAAGAGTTACTGCAGAGACAATTGACCTGATGCCAAAACATGTGAGAGAAGGAGAGATGAAAGATGAAGAAAACTTTCCTAGCCTAGAGTTTAGTGGAATTGGCACCATTAACCAAGACAGAGAAGGAGGTGGTACCAAAGAGTTTTGGAGAGATGATAATGGGCTTTGTTTTGGATGTGAAGAATTTGAGGTGTTGTCCACATGCTGTTTCTTTGGGTGTTGGTAGGTAAATTGCTGGACTAGAAATATTTATTTATATAGACATGGATCATAGATCTGGAGTTAAGAGGGCAGAGCCCGGTGATCCACTGCATAACCTTTGAGATCTCTTCTGTCTCTCTGCCTCCCTGACCACAGTCTCCATAGCAACGTGACTCACTGTCCTTGTTGGATTACCTCTCTCTGGATCAGCTGGTTTTTGCGCTGCCTGACCAAGGGCAGAGTACCCTCCATGTTTCCTGAATGAGTGGCAAATGTTGTTCTAGGTAGTTCGGATATTTTCTCATACCGTAGTTCATTGCTTCTCCCTTTTCTCTTTATACTCCTTTCTAATAAGCCCCACTTTTAACTTTTCACATCTTGATCTTCTTTCCTTTAATTTTTCTCCCCCTAGGCGCTTGCTCCTTTAGTGAGCAGCTCTTCACTGTTTCATTCATCTTTTTTCCCCCATTGCCTCGAGTTTCATTCATACCCTTCCTTAGGCCCCATGAAAAGCTTCCTGCATCCTTAACTTCCAACCAATAATAATTCTACCCTTCAATCTCTGGCATCCTTATCCTTATCTTTCATCCTTATCATCATAATTAATAGCTAATTTGTCCCAGGTCTCGAATTAACTGCTCGGTATGCATTAGCTCATTTAATTGTTACAATAATCCTGTGTGGCAGGTACTCTCAGTTCTATTATACAGGAAAGGAGCTGAGTTTTGGAGTGATTGCATTACTTGCCTGAGTCCCACAGTGAATAGGGGAGCAAGGAATCGAACACAGATTGATGCAAAAGCCCAAGCTCCACCCACCAAGTGTCACTGCTTTCTCTAACCAAACTAATGGTTTATGCTTCTTACCTTTGACCAATTTAATTCCACTTTTCTGAAGTGTCTTCAACATTTCAATAATGAATACAACAATTATTTAAGCAACTAATCCTTAGATATCGATCTATAAAAAGTCCTTTTAGTTGCCCATTATCACTCCCAAACCAACCAGACCCACACATCATATTCTCCCAAACATATGTATACACAAGGCATTCACCTTTTTTTTTTAATCGTTTCCTTTCCTGCTCATCTCAATGTAATGAGGTTAACAAGAAAGATTTTACATATTAGGGGAGGGAAGTGTTACAAAAAGAATATGAGGCGCAGGGCTTCCCTGGTGGCGCAGTGGTTGAGAGTCCCCCTGCCGATGCAGGGGACGTGGGTTCGTGCCCCGGTCCAGGAAGATCCCACATGCCACGGAGCGGCTGGGCCCATGAGCCATGGCCGCTGAGCCTGCGCGTCCAGAGCCTGTGCTCCGCAACGGGAGAGGCCACAGCAATGAGAGGCCCGCGTACCGCAAAAAAAAAAAAAAAGAATATGAGGCGCAGACCCAATTTTGGTAAAAACAACAACACTTGTATGAGATACAAGAGATATACAGAGTAGCTAAATAAAAGTAAACAATAGTGAATGATTAAGTGTTCCAAAGAAAAATAAAAGCAGTAAACACTGCAGATATCCGTGGAAGAGGAAGACTTTAAGGATGAGTGGGATTTGGTGGCTGGAGGACAGAAACCAGAGTGAAGACAGAAACCAGCATCTTCATCACTGACCGCTATTTACCAAGCACCCCATGGGTTAGATATTAAATTAAGGTTATTGGGATAAAGAGATGTACAAGCTGCTGTCTTTCTCCAAATACTTGGTTTATGGGAAAAGCCTAATTTACAGATAGTGAAATAAATAGCAATACAAAGAGGCACATAATATACAGAGCAAGAGTTTCAGTAATTCTGAAAATGAAATTTACCCCAACAAGAGGAATAAGCCCAGGGACAGAGAGTAAGCCATTAGGCATGGAGCAAAGGGTGCACTAATTGTTAACAAAGACTTCTATAAGCCAGGCACTGAATACCATTGATACCAAGAACTCAAAGCCAACAGGAGGAACCAGGAGTGTGATTTGTGAGAGCAGGATATGAGGGGAGGGGTACCTTTCCCAGTCACAGGCATCAGAGAAGGCTTCCCAGGGTGGGGGAGGGCAGAAAAGTAGGAATAGGAGTCACCTGGGCCAGAATGGGCAAACAGGGAGGG